>NC_138728.1:23814027-24196527 GCF_965113295.1 Leuciscus leuciscus | reverse complement strand
GATGTTTAGTTGTTATGCTTCCAAACTGAAATTGCATTTGTATATATTTTCTAGAAAGCAAGAGAGGGTGTTGAGATTTAGAAATGTGCAGGGTTTGAAGCAAGAACAGGCCTTTACGTGTATATTTCGGTAACACTTTGTTTTGATGCTCCCTTTTGAACATCATGTTGACTAAGTAACTTTGTAACTACATGTCAACTAACTATTATTAGATAATTAGTAGACTGTCTACTTAATATCTGCTAACTCTTTATTGTGATGGTCCTCCAACAGACACTCTACTGACTATCAGTTACTTTGCAACTACATGTCAACTTATTCTAACCCTAACCCTAAACCTATACTTCTTTTTTTGTGTGACAGCTTTACTCAGGTGTGTTTTGTGATGGTACGTACCTCTCCTTCCAAGTCTCCCGTGCTGAAGCTAATGTGCCTTCTTAAATTCAGCTGTAGGCGATTCTGGTACCACAGTTGTATTTGTTCCACAACCTGTAGGCCAGCCCACAGGACGTCCTTCTGTCTTTCCAGATCTCTAAGTCTCTTCAGCTGAAAGAAATACCTTAATTTAGCAAAAGAGCATAAATATTTAACCTCACACTACAATATCAACTGCAAGTGTGGTGGCACATTAAAAAGACAGAATAAAGCATTACGACTAGAGCATATATTGGAGAATATATTGTTTGTGATATATTGATAATCAGCTAATATTTGGCCATTTTGAGATTACTGCATTGGTCGATAACCTGCCTGTTTGTCAGTAAAAACAGTTGCTCGGCATACAGAAAATATGCAAGTATTATGTAAAACTAATATTTAATTCAGCAAGAATTCGTACTTTTCTTACATACCTGGACGTAAAGTTTTCTTTTTTTGTTGTTGTTTATTTGCATTCTTGGTGATGTGATGTATATTGTGTTTTGTGAGCATTCCCTCTGTACAGTGCTTAATTGGGATCAGCTGCGGGAGATTGTGTTGAGTAGTGCTTAAATAGGGTGACCATATTCCAGGTCATGTCCGGCCGGGATTTCGA
This sequence comes from Leuciscus leuciscus, assembly GCF_965113295.1. NCBI lineage: Eukaryota > Metazoa > Chordata > Actinopteri > Cypriniformes > Leuciscidae > Leuciscus > Leuciscus leuciscus. Next base: position 24,195,494 of record NC_138728.1, on the reverse strand, counting down.
GATCGCCCAAAATATCCGCGATTCGGCTTTTGCTTTCTCGTCGCCATTCATTTTGTTTACATGTACACCTTTTGATTCAGTAGTACTGAATTAATTCCGATTGGTTAATCTGAATGTAGTGTTTACATGAACGCTAAACAAGTGATCGGTTGATGTGCGTTCTAGCATTGCTAAGAAAATTCCTGTGTTTTCGTCTCGATCGGGATCCGTGTGAATCAGAATGCATGACCTGCAAAGCTGGCACGTACGTGTCAGTGTCAAATAACGTAATAATGTAAACATAATGAATGGTGACTGTAGAAAGCAAAAGCCGAATCCCGGGCATTTTGGGCGATCTCGAAATCCTGGCCAGATATGTCCTGGTTAAACAGGACGTATGGTCACCCTAGCTTAAATGCTGGGAAAGATGGCAGTTATGGAGAGCTTCTTGTTGTGCTCCGCAGTGATTATCATTGGCGTTCTGTCCTCCATCTCCTGCCCTAGACATCCAGTTATTGCTGTAGCGTTGTGGTAGCGGTTTTTCCTTGTTTCTTTGTAACTAATATTTATTTCGGAAGGTGTTGGGAGGAGGTTGCCCTTTTCTTTGTGAATCTTTTTTTCTCCTGTTTATTGGTTAGTCAAGGAGTAAGGGAAGGCTCTCGTATTTTATTTGGGATTTTTCTCTGATAGATAAGTGATAGGTAAGTTAGTCCCTTTAGTCAGATTAAATTTGTTTATTATTTTGGCATGAACCCCTCCTGAAGATCCACACTTCCTGTTATTTATGTTGTTTTGCGAATAAAGAGCCATTGTTTTGCAACTACTGTCGTCTTGTAGACCCATGATTGTCTGTGAGCTTGGACCCAGATAGCAATGAGTCGGCGGCCCACCGTCGGCGCTCCGGCGGCAGTAGAAGCGGCAGAACGGCGACATCGCAAACACGTTGGACGGCGCACCGCCGGCGGCAGCCGCTTTTTAAAAGCGGCAGCCGCCTTCCTACCGCCTTCGTTCCGCGGCCGGCCCGCGGGCCAACCGCCGTCCCGCCGCCGTTTTATTTAAGGCGGCCCTTCCGCGGCCCGCTGGAGGCAAGCGCTATTTTCGAGCGATCTGCCGCCGCTTATTCTGGCTATATATAATATTTAATATTTATAGCATGCAGTTTATCAAGAATAATGATTGCTCCAACCAGACAAATATCCATTTGGCATTTTTATTCCACATTTCAAAGTACATTAACTGTCATTTAAACAAGATGTGTCAGATCACTGAAACATAACAGAAAAATAAATAAATCAATATACTAACATGCAGGTTTCTTATTAAATTTTGGTAAAAAAACAAACAAACAAAAAACAGCCTTACAAGCAAATTACAACTCTTACAATAATTGTTCATATAAAGAGGACAGCTCTAGGGTGAAAAAAATTACCTGTAAACATTATGACAAGTAAAGAGAATACTTGATACGAAATAATGTGCAGGATACCAAATAAATCAAAGTATGACATCACATTTACAAGCCATTTCTAACAATAGGTTAAGTGGTAGTAATTTATAGTAAAGCTCTGGAGTAGAATAGACCATTATAGCTGCAATGCTGACCATGTGGCACAAGGACTTACAAGCATTATTTGAAAAAAGAAAAAAAAGAAAGTAATTTCCACAGTTAGTGAGTATAGTGTGACACTTCTGACTTCTTTAGGGGTCTTGATGTTACTGACTGCAAGATAAAGAAAGGATTCCAGTTGTCAGTGATTCTGGGGTGTCAGTAGTCAGCCTAAGTGGTCGGCTGTGGGTCCCTCTCAGCTGTGCGGTGCCTTTTTCTGCCTTCACGGTCAGATGCTCCTTTCAGGTAACGCGAAACATTAACCTAGACCGCTTCATCAGTGGCATCCTGGGTTGCCAGGTTCTTCCGGATGGCTAATTTAGAAAATACAGATCTGTCATTTCATTGAAATTGCATGAAGCCATACACATCTACATAAATATAATTTAAAAAATATCCAACTTACTTTGAACAATGGTCTAAAGGAACATGTCTCTAAAACATGCTTTATCCCCTACACCGAGCTGAAAATCCAAAAAAGTGTTACAAATTACATTTCTCTGAAGCTTCTCATAAATAAATAAAAAATGTGAAAGGCTAAGGATTCAGACTGTAATATATGCAGTACACAATCTTAAATTTTACTTTTTAGATTACTCTATGGCGTTATAATCAGCAAACTTACAAATTGTTCCTGGAGCTTTATATCCTGCTTCAAACTGTTGTCAAGACACGGCAAATCTTCCTGGGTGTGTAGGGGGAGTAACAGATCCCCTGACAGGGATAACTCCAACAGACACAACATCGCCAAACTCTGCAAGACGTCACAGCATAAGGGTCTGATCTGCACCTACAGGGTTTCCCAGAATAAAATAGTCAGTCCTGGTCCCTCAACTACTAAACTATGACATTTATATCTAGGTCTACTACATGTACAGGTAGCCCCAGTGGGAATTAAACCAACAACCACAGGTGCTGTTTGCAAGTTGTACCTGATTTCCCAGTGCAAGCAAACGTCTTCAACATTGTTTGTTGAACTTGCTTCACCTGCTCTTGAAGTAAGCCGCTGTCATCCGAAGCTACAAAATGAAAGGCATATGGTCATTTTGGACTTACATCACACACAAAAAGTACAATTTCAGAAACAGTGCAAGTTCTCACCTGCTCGTGCATTGCTTTCCCTCAGGGCTTGGTTCTACATTTAAAAAATAAAATAAAACAAACAACTAAAGGCACTATTTGCAATACTGTTAAAACACTGGACATTAAGACATAGGGTTAGAATATACCTTCACAGCTGAAAACTTCATGCTTGACACGAGATGCCATTGGAGTACAAGGGCCAACAATAGAGCAATGACTTTCTCCCTCCTATTGATAATCATTGACATGTAAAAATATGTTTGAAGTTATTGCATACATTTAATGAATTGGACTTAAATGTAACACTTAGTTAAGCGCAATGTATTACATACCTCCAGAGTTTTCACCCATATGCTGCCAGGGTAAATTTGCTGCCGGGGGTGTAAAGCTTAATACTTGATGAGCTGGGGGAGCAAACATAACAGCTTTCATTTCAATGCAGAGTATTGCATATTGAGTAATGAAACAATAATTGAACTGTGCAAAGCTAATGAAATGTACAACACACCTCAACACCTTTCATCCAGAAACTGCTGCTGCGAATCCCATCAAGTGTCCTAGTGAAAAACAGATTATGATTAAAGGATTCATCATCTTAAAGTCAGCATGAAATAAAATTTTACAATTTGTATTTTTATATGTAATATTGTAGTGTTTATGTAAATGATTAATCTGTGCACTTCATTTTTTATTCATGTACCCTTATAATCTTTAATCAAATACGTTACCCTTCCCTCCCCCCTCGAAACGACTTCTCTTCCGGTCATGTGCAATGGCGTGAGGGCGTGGCAACTCCCTCAAACCATTAGTCTGCTATTAGCAAAGATGGAGAGGAAGAGCGCTAGAGTAAAACTCTGCTCCTCTATTCAATATTCCCTTTCACTTGGAAATACGTCACAACACTGGAGAAAAGTCGTTTGTAACTTCCGGTTCATGCCAACTTTAAATAGAAGCAATAGTTTCCAAGACAAAAAAACTTCACAAATAACATCACTTACTTGTACTCAAACTCTTGGCGGATTCTGGATTACTGGGGAGAAACCTGGTTCTGAGAAAGAGGAAACAGAAATTTGATGATAATAATAATAATAATAATAATGAATGAAAGATTCTGTTATCCACAATAAACAGACAAATAAATTACACAGATGAAATAAAGGAAAATCAAATGTACAAGTCAGACCCATTTACCTGCTCCCTTCATGAACTTAAAATGATGTTTCTCCCAGGTGCTGTGTGGAGGTGTGCAGCGGATGGCTAAATTGTTCCTTTGTCTTTTTTGCGGAGGTTAAATGGGGGCCAGTGGCACATGCCCTTCGCTGAGCCACGCTTGCGGAACCACTGCAAATGGCAGATCCTCCTTGTTGATAAACTGAACAATGTGAAGCATCTAAAATAGAAAACACATTAGCATAAAGTATACTTTTTGATAAAACAAATTTCAGGCAAAATCAACAACATTAAAATGCTCACCCCTTCGAAAAAGCAGTAATTTTCACAAGTGGATCAACAGAAAACCATGTTCAGACAAACAAAATCATATAAACAACCTATATACATTGTTATTTTTGTAAGAAAACACCAAAAGTTAAACTACTCTTTCTAGATGTAAAGTTTGGCTACCTACTGTAGCTAGATACATTTAATTTAACATGTAACGTTAGAACATGCTTGAACTCAGTGTGGTAGCGAACACTCTAATCTAGACTAGCAGCATAATTATGTTTAGTTAGAAAACAACACAAGTTATACTGATCAGTCTTGTCGTGAAGATTTTGCTAACGTTACCATTCCCACCGTAGTTCAGGAACTGTAACGTTAGTTAATTCGACTGACCAATACTATCTTAAACCACATGTACTCACACTTGTATAAACATACATAACAGTTAAACATACTTAGAAGAAGAAAAAAACTCAACGCCAGGAAGAAACTAAGTAACGTTAGCCTAGCTATGGCGGAAACATGGCGGAAACTTTGCAAACAAGGCTAACTTACTTTAGCTTGACTAGTTACGTTAGGCAAGAACAGATTTTAAGAAGAAGAACTAAAAACAATGTCAAAAATGAACATAGTAATATTGCGTTAAACAAAAAGGAAAAATGTACTTACTTAAAAGATCGTATCTTCCCTCTCTCCAAATACTGAAACCGTGTGACAAGACGAGTAAATCTGCTTCAGTTTTTTAGGTGCTGCCCCTCTCGACCGGTGGAGGTACTTCTCTGTTTGTGCTTTAACACTTTCTTAAACATTTGTACAGGTCGCAAAACTCGCAATTGCAAACTGCAAAGTAATTCCTTATACATGTAAAAGGTAAAATAAATAAAAACTTGAGCTTGTAAAACAATGAAAGACATAACCACAATTTCCTGGAGTGACAGAGAGACAAAATATTTATAAATATTTCACTTTATCCTTCAGGTCAAAACAGGGATTTTCATGTTTCTCATAGACATTACCATGGTTGCAAATTAATAAAAAAAAATATAAAGCAAACCCAAGATTTTGGCCAAGTTGCAGATGTCTTTCACTGTTCACTGATTTCAAGCATTGGTGAAAAATCTAACTTCATCCATTTATTCTGCTAAATTGTTCATACCATGAATTAAATATTTATTTTAAAAACTAATCAGAATCAGAAAGATATTTATTGCCAAGTAAGTTTTACAAAAGGAATTCTTTTTGGTCTATTGGTGCATCTCAAATTGTGCATAAATCAAAGAAATGTAAAGAATTGTCACCTTAAGTGAATAAAATAATTCTATATATTTTACATATTATCGCTTCAGAGTTTCAAAGTAATTTAAATGTAATTTCCTAAACCTTATCATGGAATCAGAGTCAAATCTGTTATAACCCCTAATGGCTTTGGAGCAACAACAAAAATGGATATAATTCACATAATAATTATAATCGCTTTAAATGTGAAAAGTAGTTAAGATGCTGTCAGTTTCACTCATGGCTGGTCGATTTCAAAGCGGCTTGCCGCCAGCCGGCCGCGGTTCATTTAGACGGCGGCAACCGCCAGAGAGAATGAAGTCGGCGGCCCGGCGGCTGTTCGCCGGCGGCATCTCGCAAGAAATGGGAGTGACGTATTCGGCGGCAAACGTTTCATCGCCGCCAGCGGGCCGCACCTATAGCCGACAGCTTGGGGCTGGCGGCAAAAAGAAGCCGTGCCGATATTTTTTGCTATCTGGGGACAGGACAGGGGACGTAGCTGTTAAAAAACATAGTTCCTAATTTCTTTTTATCCTTGTCACTGACATCCCCAACCCTACACTGGGGAGGAAATGACACTTTTGAATCTAATTTACAATTTTATTTGAGATTAGTCACCCTGCCTTAACAACTGCTTAGCAATTCCCTAGCAGTTCTCTAGTCTTGCGTAGCCAGACCTTCACGTCTGACTGACATGTATAACCACAAATCACAGTTTGTTTTGTTTCACAGTCTGAAAATGTAAAGTTGATTTTCCTACTATAACAGACAGCTGTGTAAAATTTCTGGACGTCTTTTACAGAGTCTATGTCATGAACTTCACATATGAAAATCCAATGTTTAGTTGACCATGATAAACGTTCATTGTCACAGCTTGTAAACATGACAGCTTTTTTATTCCATGAGAGTCACATCTTTGTTTCCTAACGGACTGTTAAAGAACTCTTACGCTGCCTCAGAAGTCTGTCTGAAATCAGTTTTGTAAGGTACCTTCGTGCGCAAACGCTACGGCACACACGTCTTATGGAAATCCTGTGGAATTTAACCAATCAGGTCACGACTTCAAAACTCCAGGGCTGCGTCCGAAACTCAGGCAGGCTTATCAGGCAATGACTTTGCATGCAGCGTTTGCGCACAAAGGTACCTCACAAAACTGATTTCAGACAGACTTCTGAGGCAGCGTAAGAGTTTTGATCTACAGCAAAATAGAGTGAGCTTTGATGAAAACTAAGCAAATATTGAATTACTACAACAGTAATTTCTTGCTAGATTGACATCAGAAGTGGAAAACATGGGCTATTTTTCATTTTTGGGTGATATCCCTTTAAGCTTTTGGACGCAGCCCTGAAGTGTTTACAATTTTGTGTGTGCCTCAGACATCTGAGGCTGAGACTAGCAGTTGCCTTGCAGCCACTTAGAACCTTAGCTACCGTTAGCAATTATCCAGAACATATTACGTCTGGCAACCAAACATCTTAACAACTGCAATGCAACCACTTAGCAATGCCCTAGCAACCAAAACACCTCAGCAACCATCAAAGACATGCTTAGCAACAACGGAAAACACCTTGGCAAGCATTTAAAATACAGTACATGGCCTACATAGTTCTCATTTTGTCTAAGCCATCTAACCTTCTAACCTCGTTTCAACCTGCCCAAGTATGCAAACTACATAGGTCTTAAACCTTCAGACTGCAAATTTCAGACAAGACTTTGACAAATTCACATTCAACATTTGTCTTTGCAATCTTTCATTTTTAAGTTTAATCACAATAGACTGTCCTGCTTTTTCCAAGAGGAGGATTTATATGATTTGCTCCCTTTTATGAACTGTCCCATCCCATCTGAGGAACATTCCACTTACCCAGTGGAAGCAGTGCAGAGCATCAGGGCTGTAGAGGCTGCTCTGGAGAGGGATGATGAGGACGGTATAAGAGTCATCACATGCCATGTGTATAAAGGCGTCAAGATATAAACACAAAATGAATATTCGGGAGAGAGAGAAACAAGAAACTGAGAAATACGAAGCCTTGTGAGAGTGAGCGAGAGAGGGAGGGAGGGACAGAGGGATGGACAGATGAAGAAATGCAAATAGACATTCAGGAAAATTTCTGTCAAAGCTAATGATGAACAGTATTTGCGGTTGTGCTGGGTGCATTACTCACACTGCAAAACCAAACCAATAAAAATCTAATTGCACCTACAGATGATAACAGAGACCAGATTTTGGAACTGTAAGTTATTATTTGAATTTATGAATAACAGTCAATAACAAAACCTGAGCTGTCAGTTGAACAGTCCTCCCATCATTTTGCATTCCTGTTCCAACATGTTAGGGAATGTGACTGAACCTGGTCTGAAATAATAGCAGGCGTGTTAACACAACTATTTGAAAATAAACCAATACAATTTCAGATGTAATACCAAGGGTGTTGACAAAAACTGAGCGTTTGGACCACATTTATAAAGAAGCTAAATTTATAAAGAAATGCAACTCAGCAGTTGAAACTGCAGTTCATTTCATATAACTTAAATTGTACATTGGTTGCAGAAAACTTTAAATAGAAAAACATGACACAAGTTAAATGATTTAAGCTTGTGGTTTTATTATAAAGTATTACTCCTCATACTACTTTAAATGTCAATACAAAATAGAACAACTCTATAAATTAGCCTATTAGGTGTCTTTAAAGGTACAATATGTAAGAATTTTGTCTCAAAATATCCAAAAAACACTTGCCCAGTGTTATATATTTCTTTCAATTATGTACTTACATTATCCTAAATGTTTCCAAGAATTCGTAAATTCAGAGAAATTCACAATCTTAAATAGTGCCCGTCACTTGTCGCCTGTCAATGACGTGATATGAGCATTATCCCTGATTTCCACTTGTACTGCCAAAGTAACCATTGCGGCAGATGTGGACAACTGCTTAATGTTTAGCCTCACACTGTTGTTATTTCGTTCAAACATTATGGACCATGGCAAGCAGACTTTGGGACAAAAGGAGAAATAAAACGAGGATCAATATTGGCGTGGCGTTTTCGAGATGCCGAGAGCTTCGTGGCAAACTTCGACTTGACAGAGCTTCACGACTTGACAGAGATGCCGCTCTTGCATGTGCTTTATTAGACAGGTGAGCATTATAGCTATTATATAGCTATTATATACTTATATAACATGATGAATGTTGATCTAGCTTACTGCTAGTCTCATATAGCCAACAAACTAACACAAAGAATAACATTATAACTTTCAACACACTGATATCTGTCTCTCATTAGCCATCACACCCTGTTTTACCACAGTCATGTTAAAAAACAAATGTTTTCACTCATCCATAAACTTATTAGATCCATCAGCTGACGGCAATTTCCATGATTCCGCTTATCACTGCGTCATCAATGCCTTTGTCTTGTAAGAGGTTAGTGACACCTAGCAGCAAAAAAATGACATATTGTAGCTTTAACTACAATCTAGTTAAAGAAAACAATTATACAATTTACTTACTGTGTGTGTACATGTTGACATTGACACTGCACGTATATTTAAAGAACACACACTGCATGAAAAGAGGTGTATACGGACCAGTAAATGCCTGTATACACCACAGATCTTCAGACGAATCCAGGAGCATTACTGACCACATATGGGGAATACCACAGGTCCATATACTGCCGAAAATGTACCAATTGGGATGTATGTAACTGCGGTATTCTTCCATGCAACAGCCATTTGTTGCCATGGCAAGTAATCCTCTTAAATATATTTTAAGTGCGAGTGCGAGTTCAACCGTGATGGAAGGACAAGTTTGTTTTGATGCGCAAGATGCTGGCATTAAGGTGGCCGAGAGGTGCAAAACAAATCACAATTACAAAAAAAAAAAAACAATTCAGAAAACACAACGACAATTTAGAAAACAAAATAACAATTCAGAAAAAAACAAAACGACAATTCAGAAAACACACCGACAACTCATACAAAACGGAAAAGGTAGGTATATTTTGAGAATTACATCCTTATCGCTGAATGGACGAGACACCTGTCAATCAAGCCAGAACCGGAATCAAGTGATACTGGAAGTACCCTTGTCTATGGAAGTACCGAGGGTAGAAAATCGTACCCATCAACGTGCCAAAGATAGTTCGGTCCCATGGAGTGATAGGTACGCCCAGAGCCATATAGAGAGAGAGTTGCGACAACTCCATTGACAACAATGGAACGCTTTTTTACAGCAATGGCGGCTCGTGGAGCCCCTCAATAGTTCCCGGAAGTAGCAGCAGCGCGGTAGAACAGACCGTTTGTGATGGACTTTTATAAAAGGTAAGACGTTTAAAGAATACGATTGTATATTATCAGTACATCTGAATCAAATTAACTTGTATTAAAGCATGCTAGTTGATTATTGCTCTCTAAATTTGTAGTTTTAGGGAACGTTATCAGATAAAAGATAGGTCATTGGATAGTTAGTAGCGCATAACAAACCACGAACAGCCTATTAATGGTTAAAACCGTTATATTAATGCAGTTTTATCCTTTGTTGTGTAATAAGAGGGAAATGCTTCTAAACAGGGGTTAAATATAACATTGGGGAGTGTGATATGTGGAAGTGATAAAATAAGAATATCCGTTTCATTCCTCATTAAATGTGCAATAACAACAACAAAAAAATCATTATTTTAGATTGCATTTTTGAGTAACAAAAACGTATGGGTGGAGTTTTTTAGACATTGTGTTTCTGTTGACTATTAGGCTGTCTATATTATATTTCAGCTCAGCTGATTTTTGGATTGATGGGAAAGGGAAATGGAAGTTTATTTGTGAGATTAAAAACAATGCTTAAAAGTAGCAAGCCATTTTAAAAAACAAATCACACTAGACTTAATGGGGAATAATACTAATTAAAGCTGCAAGCAGCGATGAAAGGGCCCTCGCACTAGTGCCATCGTCACTCGGTGGCTTTAGGAAGACAGAGCATGGTTGGGCAATGTGCATTTAAGGAGGTATATATAGTAGTTGCTAGCATGTTTAGTATGTTTCTAGCATGCTTAGTATACACTAGTTATGTGGTTAGTACTACATTACTGTGTTAACCATGTCAGTTTATGTTGCCAGTAGGTGGGGTTACGTCTATATCGGAATATCGCTATGTAGATGTGTTCAGTGCAGGACTTTATCAAACATGTGAAGTTTGGGGCAGATTGGACATTGTATGCTTGAGTTACAACAACTTCCTTTAGCATTTCTAGCATTTTTAGGGCCCGAGCACCGATGGTGTGAGGACCCTCTTGGAATTGCTCTGTTTATTATTATTATTAGGGCCCGAGCACCGATGGTGTGAGGACCCTCTTGGAATTGCTCTGTTTATTATTATTATTCTTCTCCGCATTTAATTGCATTTTTGAGGGCCTAAACATGCTCGAAAACTCACAAAACTTTGCACACGCGTCAGAACTGGCGAAAATTTACATCTGATATAGGTTTCAGAATTGGACGGGGCAAAATGGCTCGATAGCGCCACCTATAAAAGTTCAACGGAGTGCGCCTCCCGCAACGTTCCACGTACGTGCACGAAATTCGGTACATACATGTAATCACCTAATACCTACAAAAAAGTCTCTTGGAGCATAGCCCTAAACACAACAGGAAGTCAGCCATTTTGAACTTCCTCTCAGATTTTTGTGCAGTTTTTGCCATTTTCATGCCTCGTACTTTAACGAACTCCTCCTACAGTTTTAATCTGATCATCTTCAAATTTGGTGAGTGTAATCTTAAGGCCTTTGCGACGTTAAATTGCGAAGATCTTGAGTTTTCGTCGAAGGGCGGGTCCTCGGCGGCCTGACAAATTTCGATGTTTCGCCATGAAACAGGAAGTTGCTGTAACTCAGGCATGGAATGTCCAATCTGCCCCGAACTTCACACGTTTGATAAGCGTTCTGTCCTGAACACATGACCATGCTCATATTCAGTTATAGTCATAGCGCCACCTGCTGGCAACAGGAAGTGACATGTTTAACACTGTTATGGACTCCTAATAACATATAAAAAAGTGCCAGCAAGTGCTAAACATGCTAACAACATACTAGAAGCATGCTAAAACATGCTAGCAAACTCTTAGCTAAGTGCTAAAGCATGCTATTTTTGCAATTAAATAGGAATTTGCTGTAACTCAGGCATGGAATGTCCAATCTGCCCCAAACTTCACACTTTTGATAATCGTTCTGTCCTGAACACATCTACATGAGAATATTCAGTTATAGTAATAGCGCCACCTACTGGTAACAGGAAGTGTCATGTTTAACACGTTGATGCCATTCTAGCAACATGTTAAAAATGCCATTGACTTCTAAACATGCTAGAAACATGTTAAAACATGCTAGCAATACTTAGCTAAGTGCTAAAGCATGCTAATTCAATGAAACAGGATGTTGTTGTTACTCAAGAAGGCAATGTCCAATCTGCGCCAAACTTCACACTTTTGATAAGCGTTCTGTCCTGGACACATGACCATGCTCATATTCAGTTACAGTCATAGCGCCACCTGCTGGCAACAGGAAGTGACATGTTAAACACTGTTGTGGACTCCTAATAACATATAAAAAAGTTCCAGCATGTGCTAAACATGCTAACAACATACTAGAAACATGTTAAAACATGCTAGCAAACACTTAGCTTAGTGCTTAAGCATGCTAATACTGCAATTAAATAGGAATTTGCTGAAACACAGGCACGGAATGTCCAGTCTGCCCCAAACGTCACACGTTTGATAAGAGTCATGGCCTGAACACATCTACATGAGAATATTCAGTTATAGTAATAGCGCCACCTACTGGTAACAGGAAGTGTCATGTTTAACACGTTGATGCCGTTCTAGCAACATGTTAAAAATGCCATTGACTTCTAAACATGCTAGAAACATGTTAAAACATGCTAGCAAAACTTAGCTAAGTGCTAAAGCATGTTAATTCAATGAAACAGGATGTTGTTGTTACTCAAGAAGGCAATGTCCAATCTGCGCCAAACTTCACTCTTTTGATAAGCGTTCTGTCCTGAACACATGACCATGCTCATATTCAGTTACAGTCATAGCGCCACCTGCTGGCAACAGGAAGTGACATGTTAAACACTGTTGTGGACTCCTAATAACATATAAAAAAGTTCCAGCATGTGCTAAACATGCTAACAACATACTAGAAACATGTTAAAAAATGCTAGCAAACACTTAGCTTAGTGCTAAAGCATGCTAATACTGCAATTAAATAGGAATTTGCTGTAACACAGGCACGGAATGTCCAGTCTGCCCCAAACTTCACACGTTTGATAAGAGTCATGGCCTGAACACATCTACATGAGAATATTCAGTTATAGTAATAGTGCCACCTACTGGTAACAGGAAGTGTCATGTTTAACACGTTGATGCCGTTCTAGCAACATGTTAAAAATACCATTGACTTCTAAACATGCTAGAAACATGTTAAAACATGCTAGCAATACTAAGCTAAGTGCTAAAGCATGCTAATATAATGAAACAGGATGTTGTTGTTACTCAAGAAGGCAATGTCCAATCTGCGCCAAACTTCACACTTTTGATAAGCGTTCTGTCTTGAACACATGACAATGCTCATATTCAGTTACAGTCAATGCGCCACCTGCTGGCAACAGGAAGTGACATGTTAAACACTGTTGTGGACTCCTAATAACATATAAAAAAAAATGCCAGTAGGTGCTTAACATCCTACCAACATACTAGAAACATGCTAAAACATACTAGTAAACACTATAAGTACTAAACCATACTATTACTACAATTAAATATGAATTTGCTGTAACTCAAACATACAATATCCAATCTGCCCCAAACTTCACATACTTGATAAAAGTCCTGCACTGAACACATCTACAAAGCAATATTCAGATATATAACCCCACCTACTGCCAACAGAAACTGAACTGGTTAACACAGTAATGCAGTACTAACCACATACCTATTGTGTACTAAGCATGCTAAAAACATACTAAACATGCTAGCAACTACTATATACTGTATACCTCCTTAAATGCACATTGCCCAACCATGCTCTGTCTTCCTAAAGCCAACGAGTGACGATGGCACGGGTGCGAGGGCCCTTTCATCGCTGCTTGCAGCTTTAATTATTATTATTCTTCTCCGCATTTAATCGCATTTTTGAGGGCCTAAACATGCTCGAAAACTCACGAAACTTTGCACACGTGTCAGAACTGGCGAAAATTTACATCTGATATAGGTTTCAGAATTGGGCGGGGCAAAATGGCTCGATAGCGCCACCTATAAAAGTTCAACGGAGTGCGCCTCCCGCTATGTTCCACGTACGTTTACGAAATTCGGTACATACATGTAAGGACCTAATACCTACAAAAAAGTCTCTTGGAGCGTAGCCCTAAACACAACAGGAAGTCAGCCATTTTCAACTTCCTCTCAGATTTTTGTGCAGTTTTTGCCATTTTCATGCCTCATACTTTAACGAACTCCTCCTACAGTTTTAATCTGATCATCTTCAAATTTGGTGAGTGTAATCTTAAGGCCTTTGCGACGTTAAATTGCGAAGATCTTGAGTTTTCGTCGAAGGGCGGGTCCTCGGCGGCCTGACAAATTTCGATGTTTCGCCATGAAACAGGAAGTTGCTGAAACTCAGGCATGGAATGTCCAATCTGCCCCAAACTTCACACGTTTGATAAGCGTTCTGTCCTGAACACATGACCATGCTCATATTCAGTTACAGTCATAGCGCCACCTGCTGGCAACAGGAAGTGACATGTTTAACATTGTTGTGAACTCCTGATAACATATAAAAAAGTGCCAGCAAGTGCTAAGCATGCTAACAACATACTAGATACATGCTAAAACATGCTAGCAAACACTTAGCTAATTGCTAAAGCATGCTATTACTGCAATTAAATAGGAATTTGCTGTAACTCAGGCACGGAATGTCTAATCTGCCCCAAACGTCACACATTTGATAAGAGTCATGGCCTGAACACATCTACATGAGAATATTCAGTTATAGTAATAGCGCCACCTACTGGTAACAGGAAGTGTCATGTTTAACACGTTGATGCCGTTCTAGCAACATGTTAAAAATGCCATTGACTTCTAAACATGCTAGAAACATGTTAAAACATGCTAGCAAAACTTAGCTAAGTGCTAAAGCATGTTAATTCAATGAAACAGGATGTTGTTGTTACTCAAGAAGGCAATGTCCAATCTGCGCCAAACTTCACACGTTTGATAAGCGTTCTGTCCTGAACACATGACCATGCTCATATTCAGTTACAGTCATAGCGCCACCTGCTGGCAACAGGAAGTGACATGTTAAACACTGTTGTGGACTCCTAATAACATATAAAAAAGTTCCAGCATGTGTTAAACATGCTAACAACATACTAGAAACATGTTAAAACATGCTAGCAAACACTTAGCTTAGTGCTAAAGCATGCTAATACTGCAATTAAATAGGAATTTGCTGTAACACAGGCACGGAATGTCCAGTCTGCCCCAAACTTCACACGTTTGATAAGAGTCATGGCCTGAACACATCTACATGAGAATATTCAGTTATAGTAATAGCGCCACCTACTGGTAACAGGAAGTGTCATGTTTAACACGTTGATGCCGTTCTAGCAACATGTTAAAAATACCATTGACTTCTAAACATGCTAGAAACATGTTAAAACATGCTAGCAATACTAAGCTAAGTGCTAAAGCATGCTAATATAATGAAACAGGATGTTGTTGTTACTCAAGAAGGCAATGTCCAATCTGCGCCAAACTTCACACTTTTGATAAGCGTTCTGTCTTGAACACATTACAATGCTCATATTCAGTTACAGTCAAAGCGCCACCTGCTGGCAACAGGAAGTGACATGTTAAACACTGTTGTGGACTCCTAATAACATATAAAAAAGTGCCAGCAAGTGCTAAACATGCTAACAACATTCTAGAAACATGCTAAAACATGCTAGCAAACACTTAGCTAATTGCTAAAGCATGCTATTGCTGCAATTAAATAGGAATTTGCTGTAACACAGGCATGGAATGTCCAATCTGCCCCAAACTTAATATGTAACATGCAAGAAACATGCTAGAAACACATAGCTAAGTTCTAAAGCATGTTAGAAATGCTAAAGGAAGTTGTTGTAACTCAAACATACAATATCCAATCTGCCCCAAACTTCACATACTTCATAAAAGTCCTGCACTGAACACATCTACAAAGCAATATTCAGATATATAACCCCACCTACTGCCAACAGAAACTGAACTGGTTAACACAGTAATGCAGTACTAACCACATACCTATTGTGTACTAAGCATGCTAAAAACATACTAAACATGCTAGCAACTACTATATACTGTATACCTCCTTAAATGCACATTGCCCAACCATGCTCTGTCTTCCTAAAGCCAACGAGTGACGATGGCACGGGTGCGAGGGCCCTTTCATCGCTGCTTGCAGCTTTAATTTTATTATGTTTCTAGCATATTACATATTAATTTTGGGGTAGATTGGACATTGCATGCCTGAGTTACAGCAAATTCATATTTAATTGCAGTAATAGCATGCTTCAACACTTACAGTAGCTAAGTATTTGATAGCATGTTTCAAGTATGTTGCTAACATGTTTAGCAGTTGGTGGCACTTTTTTTTATGTTATTAGGAGTCCAGAACAGTGTTAAACGTCACCTCCTGTTGCCAGCAGGCGGCGCTATGACTATATCTGAATATGAGCATGGACTTGTGTTCAGGAGATAACTCTTATCAAACGTGTGAAGTTTGGGGCAGATTGGACATTCCATGCCTGTGTTACAGCAAATTCCTATTTAATTGCAGCAATAGCATGCTTTAGCACTTAGCTAAGTGTTTGCTAGCATGTTTTAGCATGTTTCTAGTAGCATGTTTAGCACTTGCTGGCACGTTTTTATATGTTTTTATATGTCCACAACAGTGTTTAACATGTCACTTCCTGTTGCCAGCAGGTGGCGCTATGACTGTAACTGAATATGAGCATGGTCATGCGTTCAGGACAGAACGTTTATCAAAAGTGTGAAGTTTGGCGCAGATTGGACATTGCCTTTTTGAGTAACAACAACATCCTGTTTCATTGAATTACCATGCTTTAGCCCTTAGCTAAGTATTGCTAGCATGTTTTAACATGTTTCTAGCATGTTTAGAAGTCAATGGCATTTTTAACATGTTGCTAGAATGGCATCAACGTGTTAAACATGACACTTCCTGTTACCAGTAGGTGGCACTATTACTATAACTGAATATTCTCATGTAGATGTGTTCAGGCCATGACTCTTATCAAACGTGTGAAGTTTGGGGCAGATTGGACATTCCGTGCCTGAGTTACAGCAAATTCCTATTTAATTGCAGTAATAGCATGCTTTAGCACTTAGCTAAGTGTTTGCTAGCATGTTTTAGCATGTTTCTAGTATGTTGTTAGCATGTTTAGCACTTGCTGGCACTTTTTTATATGTTATTCGGAGTCCACAACAGTGTTAAACATGCCACTTCCTGTTGCCAGCAGGTGGCGCTATGACTGTAACTGAATATGAGCATGGTCATGTGTTCAGGACAGAACACTTATCAAAAGTGTGAAGTTTGGGGCAGATTGGACATTCCATGCCTGAGTTACAGCAACTTCCTATTTCATGGCGAAACATCAAAATTTGTCAGGCCGCCGAGGACCCGCCCTTCGATGAAAACTCAAGATCTTCGCAATTTAACGTCGCAAAGGCCTTAAGATTACACTCACCAAATTTGAAGATGATCAGATTAAAACTGTAGGAGGAGTTCGTTAAAGTACAAGGCCTGAAAATGGCAAAAACTGCACAAAAATCTGTGAGGAAGTTGAAAATGGCTGACTTCCTGTTGTGTTTAGGGCTACGCTCCAAGAGACTTTTTTGTAGGTATTAGGTCCTTACATGTATGTACCGAATTTCGTACACGTACGTGGAACATAGCGGGAGGCGCACTCCGTTGAACTTTTATAGGTGGCGCTATCGAGCCATTTTGCCCCGCCCAATTGTGAAACCTATATCAGATGTAAATTTTCGCCAGTTCTGACGCGTGTGCAAAGTTTCGTGAGTTTTCGAGCATGTTTAGGCCCTCAAAAATGCAATTAAATGCGGAGAATAATAATAAATATAGCTGCGAGCAGCGATTGCGGGCCCAAGCCGGTGGCACCGCAACCCCGGTGCCTTTAGTTACCTAAAGGCACCGGGGTGGCGGTGCCGCCGGCTTTGGCCCTTCATCGCTGCTCGCAGCTATATTTATATATATATATATATATATATATATATATATATATATATATATATATATATATATATATATATATATACATACATACATAGGCTACATATATATATATATATATATATACATACATACACACACACATATATACATATATATATATATATATATATATATATATATATATATATATATGTGTGTATGTGTATATATATATGTATATAAAAGACAGAAAATATTACTTGTCTTACCTTATTCTGATTTTATGATACACTCAAAATATTCCACAACAAATCCTTTAAATTGAATGTAAAAATAAAAACGAAAGTAAGTGTTGGGCTCACGTAACCCTATCATTAGAATCAAAACGTTTCAACAGTTGTTATGTATTTGGATGCTAAACTATTCTTTATTATAGGCTTTGTACTTCACTCGGTTTCCAATATCGACGGGAAAAAATCATCCTCTTCACACGTGCAAAAATGTGCTTGGAAAAATCACAGTGGAGCAGTGCTTACTGTTAATGTACGAATTGTACTACTGACTATTTAAACAGAGCAGTGCGTATATGTTAGGTTTACTATTTTATTATGTTTTATTAAGGCTATAATGAACAGGCTGCGATGTCAAGTTTGCAATGCTGGAATGTGTGTGTGATTTAACAGTAGACACATAAAAACATAATTGGCACATCATTTTGTTCATACAGGATATCATTCAAACTGCAAAGTGTTTACTTATATTTATGTACACTCGCAATAAAACACAACATGGTGCTTTTGTAAAATAAATTCAAGCAATCCACCCCCCGAAATGGCGTTCATTTTAAAATTAAACTAAAAGCTCTTCACTGTAAAACCTAACAGTAATATTAACTAAATACAATTGAGTTCACAGCACTCAAATACTACCGAAACTTGAATGACTGAAACAGAACTCAAACTGAATGAGTTATAGAACATTTCTAGATCCCAGAATGATAATTGTATAATTAAGTGATTCATTAAGTGATGATTGAGCATTAGTGATGAACACCTGCTGTTAACAAGCAGAATCACTGAAGGAAAGAGAAACACAAGAACTACAACTGACTTCCAGCCACAGCAAAATAAACTGGAGATAAAAGAAGACATTAAATATCTCAAGATCTCAGCAGAGGAGGATTAAACAACTCCACAAACAGCATTACCAGCTTCACTTATTACTAACCAGTTTGACTTTATTACTGCCATTCATCTACAGAAGTTCTTATTAGAATTAACAAAGGTTTAGAAGTTGATGATTTGAGTTTCATTTAAGGTCACCATGATGGAGGTCAGCGTTTGCTTTAGTTGAGCTCTTGACCCTTGACTTTTGCACTTAAGATTTTCTTTGGCTGCTATAATTGAGTGTTTGTAAAACATATTTGTTATGGCACAAAAGGCAAGGAAAAGTCTGATTGAGTGTTGATGGTGAAGGACTGATGATGACAATCATCATTTAGTGACTTGATTCACTGACTTCATTCAGATTCTGATCTCTGATTAAAACGGCAACATATTAGTTTTACTCAAAACTGTGATTCTACAGCATCAGAGCTAGCCATGTTGTGACCAACAGATAATATGAAGGATTTTACAAATAGTTGTGCACAAAAAGTTTCACAGAAAAGGTATTGCATGACTAAGACTCACACAGACATCAAGAATCAGCATATGAATCTCAACAATGGTGACCATTAAAAAATGATGCATGCTGGGTACTAGCATAATACAAAACTTTTCCATGGCTCCCAGCATGCATTGCAGCATAAATCATTTTTAATGGTCACCATTGTTGAGATTCATATGCTGATTCTTGACTACTGTGTAAGTCAGCATGATACCATAGAGGTGTTTAAAATCTGATTGTCACAACAATGAGCCTTACAGCAGAATTAGTTCTATTATAATGAATAATACAAATAATACATCACCTGTGTAATCAGAGATTAGGCTCTGGAAAAGATCAGAGAATCAAGTCACTAAATGATGATTTTTATCATTTAAACACAACCACATGCTCATATTTTCTTTTGGCGTATGTGCCATAACAAATGTGTTTAATAAACACTCAGTTACAGCAGCCAGAGGAAAAACTGGTGTTATAAAGTCAAGGGTCAAGAGCCCAACTAAAGCAAACATTGATCACTATCATGGTGTCTTTAAATGAAACTCAATAAATCATTATCATCTAACCCTCTGTTCATTCTCAATAACAACTTCTGTAGACGCAGGACAAAAGTCAAACTGTTTAGTAATAAGTCAAGCTGGTAATGCTGTTTGTGTAGTGGTTTAATCCTCCTCTGCTGAGATCTTTAGAGATTTAAACGTCTTTTATCTTGAGTTGATTTCATCTAAGGCTGTGGTTGGAAGTCAGTTGTAGTTCTTGTGTTTCTCTTTCCTTCATTGATTCTGCTCGTTAACAGCAGGTGTTAATCACTAATGCTCAATAATCACTTAATTAATCACTTAATTTATTGACTGCAATGTATATCTACTTTTAGTAAACTCAACTGAAATAAGTTCAGAGTACTCATAACTATTGTTTTTATAAACTTAATTGAATTGAGGCAATCGGTTTCCTCAAATGAAATTAGTTAGCTTAACTTGTTTGTTTTTACAGTGAATTAAGGCAATCGGTGTCCTCAAATGTAATAAGTTAGCTTAACTTATTGAATTTGACTTTGTATTATTGTTTTAGTGGACTCGATTAAAATAAGTTCAGAGTACTCATAACTATTGTTTTTTTATAAACTTAATTGAATTAAGGCAATCGGTTTCCTCAAATGAAATGAGTTAGCTTAACTTGTTGGGTTTTACAGTGTTGGCTAAACATGCATTTATAACTGTGAGCGCCCACGGCGAGGAACGAGCAGAACAGAGTGAACGTTTTTTAGTTAATTCCTACTTCCATAGGAATTCACTGAAAATGCTCGCTCTACATTTGACGCTCTACTCAGCACCATTATTCAAGTCTGTGCAGACATCTGTATTTTACTTTAAGTTAGCGATTTAAAAGCCCCCAGCGGTGTCACACGTCGATTAACTGACATCCCTAATATATTTATATATATACAATAGGCCTACCTGAAAGAGAATTTAGCTTGCCCGACCAGAGTAGCCTGATTAGAACCTCAATGACAAAAAATTACTTGGGAATCACAAAAAAACGAGAGATTATTCTAATTCTATTACATTAATTTTAAGTTGCAATCAACAGTTGATAATAAATGTATTACTGATCAATGGTAACAAGGTTGCGCTGCTGAGGCTCGTGCAGCTTCTCCAGGAGAAACGTAAACAAATGAGCGCAGCACACAAAAAAGAAACCCAGTTAACAACATACTGACTATAAAAATTACAAATATTGAGTTTTTATATATTTTATAACCTATGATAGAGTTAAGCAACCTCACTTGACGAGTAGGCTACTGTTTCCTGAATACAATCACGATTGAAACTGTGACATTGATTTCATACAACAGGTTAATAAACAGTTATAATTAAGTCACTTACATTTTAGATGCAATATTGACTGTTTTTGTTCTGTTTCAGTAGCAAAAATAGTTAAACAAAGATCACAGCAGAACCGCCGCGCATCTCACGGCAACTTGTTTTCTCATTACTGAATGATTCAGCATTTAGAACAAATCGGTTGACTCAAAGATTCAATGATCAATCCATAAACATCTGTCTCAATCATGAATGACTCAGTCATTCGAACGAATCGTTTGAACGAATGAATCAATGACTCGCTCATTAAGACGGTCGCCTAATGGCGGTTTAGTGTTACGTTTAGAAGTATCATTCTTTCCAACGTGTGTGCGCTATGACTGTAACTGAATATGAGCATTGTCATGTGTTCAAGACAGAACGCTTATCAAAAGTGTGAAGTTTGGCGCAGATTGGACATTGCCTTCTTGAGTAACAACAACATCCTGTTTCATTATATTAGCATGCTTTAGCACTTAGCTTAGTATTGCTAGCATGTTTTAACATGTTTCTAGCATGTTTAGAAGTCAATGGTATTTTTAACATGTTGCTAGAACGGCATCAACGTGTTAAACATGACACTTCCTGTTACCAGTAGGTGGCGCTATTACTATAACTGAATATTCTCATGTAGATGTGTTCAGGCCATGACTCTTATCAAACGTGTGACGTTTGGGGCAGATTGGACATTCCGTGCCTGAGTTACAGCAAATTCCTATTTAATTGCAGTAATAGCATGCTTTAGCAATTAGCTAAGTGTTTGCTAGCATGTTTTAGCATGTGTCTAGTATGTTGTTAGCATGCTTAGCACTTGCTGGCACTTTTTTATATGTTATCAGGAGTTCACAACAGTGTTAAACATGTCACTTCCTGTTGCCAGCAGGTGGCGCTATGACTGTAACTGAATATGAGCATGGTCATGTGTTCAGGACAGAACGCTTATCAAACGTGTGAAGTTTGGGGCAGATTGGACATTCCATGCCTGAGTTTCAGCAACTTCCTGTTTCATGGCGAAACATCGAAATTTGTCAGGCCGCCGAGGACCCGCCCTTCGACGAAAACTCAAGATCTTCGCAATTTAACGTCGCAAAGGCCTTAAGATTACACTCACCAAATTTGAAGATGATCAGATTAAAACTGTAGGAGGAGTTCGTTAAAGTACGAGGCATGAAAATGGCAAAAACTGCACGAAATCTGAGAGGAAGTTCAAAATAGCTGACTTCCTGTTGTGTTTAGGGCTACGCTCCAAGATACTTTTTTGTAGGTATTGGGTCATTACATGTATGTATCAAATTTCATACCTGTACGTGAAACGTAGAGCCGGGGCAAAATGTAGGGGCAATAATTAAGCCATTTTGCCCCACCCAATTTTGAAAACCATTTCACACGTACATTTTCACCACTTCTGAAGCGTGTGCAAAGTTTCATGATTTTTCGAGCACGTTTTGTATTTTCCACACTTCCTGCTACCAGCAGGTGGCGCTATTGCTATAACCAAATATGAGCATGGTCATGTGTTCAGGACAGGACTCTTATCAAACATGTGAAGTTTGGGGCAGATTGGAAATTGTATGCCTAAGTTACTGCAGGCTGTCTGTGGTTGCCTAGCAACATCTGAACTGCAAGCAACATTAATATTGAACTTATCTGATCATGCATATATCACCAAAAGGCCGAAATTGGGTGAACATTTGTCAGGCCGCCGAGGGCACACCCTTCGACGAAAACTCAAGATCTTCGCAATTTAACGTCGCAAAGGCCTTAAGATTACACTCACCAAATTTGAAGAGGATCAGATGAAATCTGTAGGAGGAGTTCGTTAAAGTACAACATCAGGAAATTACGAAAAATGCCCAAAATCTAGGAGGAAGTTCAAAATAGCTCACTTCCTGTTGTGTTTAGGGCTATGCTCCAAGATACTTTTTTGTAGGTATTGGGTCATTACATGTATGTACCAAATTTCATACCTGTGCGTGAAACGTAGAGCCGGGGCAAAATGTGGGGGCAATAATTTACAGAATTTGCCCCACCCAATTTTGAAAACCATATCACACGTAAATTTTCACCACTTCTGAAGCGTGTGCAAAGTTTCATGAGTTTTCGAGCATGTTAAGGCCCTCTAAAAAGCGATTCACTTTGGAGAAGAAGAAGAAGAAGAAGAAACAGAGCAAAAACAATAGGGTCCTCTCACCATCGGTGCTCGGGCCCTAATAATAATAAACAGAGCAATTCCAAGAGGGTCCTCACACCATCGGTGCTCGGGCCCTAAATACAACAACATGTAATATATACTACTACTGTATATAATTTGTCCCGTTTTTGTCTCCTTTATCTCTCTCAACACAAGAAGCTCAAAGGGATTCAGTGGATCATGAAGACTCCCTGCACTGACGCTGTACCCTCACCTTCAGTTTCAGCATATTTTCTCCTCTCTGTGTCAGACACCACAAGAACAACATAGAGGAAATGACAGACAACATGCTTGACGTGCATTTTATTAGACATTTATAAATCCCATTGTGCTAAATCAATGCAAAAGTATATCTATATATATTAAAACTGATGTAATGTATATTTTTGAGTAGTGAACTTTGACTTTTTGAAATTTAAACAAGTTTCAGCTGTAAACATTTCTAAATGTTTAAATTCACCTGACATGGAAAGTGTACCAACCTACCCATACTTGAAAGCAGTTTTTACCAGTATTTGAGAGATCTACAACCCTTTTCACTCATCATTAAGGCTCCTCTGGACGATCTCTAACTCCATCGATTTGAATTGGCGCCGTAGCACTTCCTGGAACTATCTGAGATCTACGCGAATCACGTGACAACTAAGCATTTTGAACTTCCGTTGTCGCAACTCTCTCTCTATATGGCTCTGGGTACGCCTAACGAATCTACGACGTGTCCTTTGTTGGTTGAGTTCTTGCAGCAGCCGCATAATGTCATCACGTTTAACACGCAACTTCTGCAGAAGTAACTTACTATAACCACATTGCCCGGTAGCCGAACAACTGTCCTGGTCCACGCAGCTTTTAAAGGACAAATCCAGTGAAAAATGAACCTAGGGGTAATTAACACATGGTTACCGAGTCGATCGTTCCCTGGGGTGCGTTTTCATGATAATCGAATGTAAAGAGTTTTATTTATAAAAACAGATTAGCTCATAACACTAGTATATGGGGCACAGAGTAAGTAAAAGTAAATCGCAAATTAATACCACTAACAAGGCTCAAAATAGCCTCACACTAACACGGTAGCATAATGAGGGTCCATACATGCAAACGTACTCGGTTACTAACGTAACCTCGGTTCTCTCTAGAAGAGGGAACGAGTACTGCGTAAGATATCTTACGCTAGGGGAAAATCCTTTTCCGCGAGATATTGAAGCCAAAAATTATCCTTAATTTTGTAATAATGCAAAACGCGTTGCAGCAGCAATGCAGACATAGGCGAGACAGCTCGCGCGCCTATTGGCTGCTCTGCGGCAACTGCAGCAGCCTATCGAGCGAGGCCTGGCGTGACGCCAGACCCAATCAGGGCACTTCGCGCCCGCTGCGTCACGTCCCGCCGAAATGGGCGTGGTCTAGGCCTATAAATATCGCTCGCAGGCAGCTATTATCTGGTTTTTCATCATCGAAGCAACCAGAGCGTGTGCATGCACGGCAAGATACGCAGTACTCGTTCCCTCTTCTAGAGAGAACCGAGGTTACGTTAGTAACCGAGTACGTTCCCTTTCAAGGGAACTCGCGATGCGTCAATGACGCTTTGGGAACGCTCCTGCGTGATTGTGTCTGAAGCACCTATGTCAACTAGTCCAATGGCGAGAGTGGGCGTCACGGGCGGGTGACGTGACGACCAGGAAAGGATAAAGGACATCCGGTTTAGAACCGCGCTAGCTTCTGTGCCTCAGCAAGCGCTCTGTGTTATACTGTCTGTTTTATTTATTGTTGTCTGTCTCTATATCAGTCAAAAGCAATAAGATATTATGGCGAACAAACAACCTTAGATCGTGTGTTTCTCCCTGCCCTCTTTCTTTACGGGTGGGGATACACACGATGTATGTGTTGTTTGTTTGGAACGGAGCATGATCTGTCAGCGCTCGAGGCTTGTCACTCTTTGAGGAGGGTGTTCAGGCTCGCGTTCCTCGCAGTACCGGCCCTGTGTTGCCGAGGCAGCACAGAAGCTGGTATTGTGGGGTTCGCAAATGGATCTCGCGGAGGGGTTAGAGACGGGCTCCGCCTTTTCTCTGCCTTTTCCCGGGGGATCCAGCGCGCTCTCTCTCTGGTTCGGAAGCCCGCGCCGCGGCTTCTTCCGCCCTGGTTAGAGAGCCCGGTGTTTCAGCAGTCTATCTCCGAGGAGGTAGATATGTTGAGCATCAATGCAGTCCACAACCACAAGCATATATATATAGACAGGAGTATGGGGAGCAAACATCTGTGGATCGTGTGTTCCTCCCTGCACTCGATTCACGCGATTCATGTGTTGTTTGTTTGGGGGTAGAGCATGCACGGTCAGCTCTAGTAAAAGGGGACTGACAGTGTTCATTCATAAATTCCCGACGTGTAACATTTGCACTGTCGAGAGTTTAGCTCTGCTCCTTATGGCTTTCTTCTCGAGGGAAGAAAGTCAATAAAGATTCTTTGGCTCGGATCTCGCGTGTGCTGAGGCAGCGCGTAGATTACGTGGTCTGCATTAAGAATAATAGTGGACGGGCTACGGTCATTCATGAAAATTACCCACGTGTGTAGCACTATCGGGAGTTTCCCCATGCTACTGTTTATTTTTATTTTATTTTTAAAAAGACTGCAATAAGAGTCCAGTGGTTATGCAAATGCAATGCATTTATTAAAAAATAAATAAATAAAATTGTGTATTGCAAGCTATGAATTTATGATTATTTTATTGCATGTTGAAACTATTTTTTATATATAAGCCTATATATAAATATATATTCAGCCTTTCATCTAGACTATATTAAATTGTCTGGTTGATTTTTTGCTGTTTAATCCTGAGGAATTAAATAAGTGGGCTGCATTTAAATGTGCTTATCTGACTTTCATTAGTTAGATTCATGTATATGTTCAGTAATTCATCCAGACCGTGTTAACTTGTCTGGTTGATCTTTTTCTATATTTAATTTTGAGGAATTAAATGGTATAGTTTGGTGCTACAGTTGTCCACCTCCGAGGAGATGGATGTGCTGAGCATCGAGTTAAGGGAATTGAAGATTCTACATCTCAATCTTCTGTGGACAATGAGTTTAGAGTTTATAACTTTGCAATTGGGGCTGCTGGGCGGAGCAGCTCTAGCCATTAACAAACTCATTGTACAGACAGAGTGTCATTTCCTGTGCTCCCCCTCAGAAAGATTGGGGACCAGAATGGCATTCTCAACAGAAGCCTTTAATCTGAGGACTGTTTTTCTGTGAAAAAGGTTTTCAGCCAAGGTCCTGATGCCACTGGTGTCAGACCTCTGAGGGCAACCCCGACCGGGGTGGAGCGGTGTACACCTCATTATACGGTGCCCGCCCCACCTCGGTGCCCTCAGGAGGCCGTTCTGCCAACCCCGCACCCTTGGTCTCGGGGCGCAGCGGTTTCCAGCGAGCACATGGCTCAGTGTCACCACGACACTGTGTCAAACTCGCACCCTCTGAGGGGGGTTCAAAAAGAGTCAGTTCGGTTGTTTCCTGCCAGGATGCTTCAGGTCACCGAAGTGGCTGTTACAATAACACCAGAGGCCAGTCTCGAGAGACTGGTACCCTTAGTAGATTTTCTGACAGAGTGGAAGAATCTGCCGAATATATCTCCATGGGTCCTTCAGATAATAGAGAGAGGTTACAGAATACAGTTTAGTTTTCCTCCACCTCGTTACAACGGGGTGCTACTCGCGTTAGTACATCCCGAGCAGGCTCTGGTAATGGAGCAAGAAGTAGAGTCTCTATTAGCGAAGGGAGCTATAGCGCAGGTGTACTCTCCCGACAGAGAATCGGGGTTTTACAGCCGCTACTTTATTGTTCCGTAAAAGGATGGGGGGCTGCGTTCCCATTTTTAGATCTTCGTCTGTTGTATCGTGCAGTCATGAAACTCAAGTTCATTATGCTCACACTCAAACAGATTGTGACTCTTTTCAGATCCGAGGACTGGATAGTCACAATAGATTTAAAAGGCGCTTACTTCCATCTTCCCTCAACAAAGGAAATTCCTGAGGTTTTCTTTTGGGGGCAAAGAATACCATTATCGGGTGCTTCCATTTGGTCTAACTATCACCCTGCACGTTCACGAAGTGCGTAGATGCAGCTCTGGCCCCGCCAGGCTGCAGGGCTACGCATTCTGAACTACATCGATGACTGACTGATTCTGGCGGAATCGGAGCAGTTAGCAGTTCGGCATCGAGGTGTCGTCCTCGCTCAGATGAAGAAATTGGGGTGAGACTCAATGCCAAGAAGAGTGTGCTTTCTCCACTACAGAGAACCACTTTCCTTGGTGTGGTATGGGATTCAGTCACGATGCGAGCCATACTTTGCCCGTTCGTGTAGCTGTTATCCTCGCAACCACAAAAGAGTTGAAGCTAGGCCAGCCACGCACTGTGAAACAGTTCGAGAAACTGTTGGGCCTCATGGCAGCAGCATCCAATGTGATACCCTTTGGCCTACTGTACATGAGACTCTCGCAGTGGTGGCTCAGAACCAGAGGGTTCTCCCCGAGGGGAAACCCACTTCGTATGATCGAGATCATGCGGCGGTTTCTCCGCGCCTTGGTTATATGGAGGAATTATTGGTTCCTGTCTCACGTGAGCAGTCACGTATTGTGAAACAGTTTAAGAAACTGTTGGGCCTCATGGCAGCAGCGTCCAATGTGTTACCCTTTGGCCTACTGTATATGAGACTCTCGCAGTGGTGGCTCAGAACCAGAGGGTTCTCCCCGAGGGGAAACCCACTTCGTACGATCAAGATCACGCGGCAGTGTCTCCGCGCCTTGGTTATATGGAGGAAATACTGGTTCTTTTCCCAGGTTCCGGTGTTGGGAGCTCTTTGCCATCGAGTTGCTATCTCGACAGATGCTTCCCTCACCGGCTGGGGAGCGGTATTGGGAGGCCGCTCATCTCAGGGCCTGTGGAGGAGTCATCATCTTTTTGGCACATAAATTACCTGGAGATGATGGCAGTCTTCAATGCGTTGAGACATTCCTCCCAGACCTGAGGGACCATCATGTGCTTGTCCTTACAGACAACACGTCAGTGGTCTCTTACATAAATATGTAGGAGCAGACATCCTGTTGAGGCAGGGGCTGAGGCCCGGGGAATGGAGGCTCCACACCGAGGTGGTGGAGCACATTTTGGGGGGTTTATGGCCAGGCACAAGTGGATCTGTTCACGTCTCAGGATACGACGCATGGTCCACTTTGGTTCTCCCTCACACACCCAGCTCCCTTGGGGCTGGACGTTGTGGTATGGACATGGCCGAGGCTACGTCTGTACATCTCTCCCCGATTATTCTGCTCCAAGGAGTTCTGGAGAAGGTCCGCTGGGACGGAATAAGTCTACTATTTGTAGAACCGTACTGGCCAGTCTGATTGGTTCTCAGACCCGGTGTCTCTACTCGATGGCTCTCCCTTGGAGATTCCAGTCAGGAGGGACCTTTGGTTTTAAGTGGGAGGGGTGACCCTTCACCCCAGCCCAGATATATGGAACCTGTGGGTTTGGCCTCTGAGGGGGCCAAACTCATTGACTTGGTCTCTCAACTGAGGTTGTGGAGACCATACTTCACTCCAGAGCTCTCCACGAGGAAACTTTATGTATTTAGTGATGGGTTTTCACTTCATATTGCGGGTCTCGGGCCCAGTTACTGCCCGATTGGTACAGTGCTGGAGTTACTGCTTGCTTGTTTTTCCGCAGGGTTATCCCCTTCCACACTGAAGGTGTACGTGGCAGCCTTAGTGCCTACATGTCCCTTTTGGTGGAATTTCCCAGAGGAGGGGAAGAAAGGGGGGACCTTTGGTTGTTTCCTCCGTGGTGATTTTAGACCAGGACAGGAGTATGGCGGCTTAGAAGCCTTATTATATATATGTAGATATCCCTGTAGGGTGTGGTATGCGGCAGGCTGGTCCTCTCCGCTCACATTCGTAAGGTTTTGCAACTTCGACCTGGGTGCTTCCCCAGGTTCTCCAGTTCTCTTGTCTTAGTTGTGCAGTATTCACACAGACAGGTTCTGGTTCGTATGGCGTGTTGGGCATTCTCGTTCCCAAAGCGTCATTGACGCATCGCGAGTTCCCTCGAAAGGGAACGTCTCAGGTTACGACTGTAACCATAGTTCCCTGAGAAGGGAACGAGACGATGCGTCACTTTGCCATACCTACTACATCCCTGTGATCGACTTGCTTCGGCCCTTTTCGAAGCTAGCGCGGTTCTAAACCGGATGTCCTTTATCCTTTCCTGGTCGTCACGTCACCCGCCCGTGACGCCCACTCTCGCCATTGGACTAGTTGACATAGGTGCTTCAGACACAATCACGCAGGAGCGTTCCCAAAGCGTCATTGACGCATCGTCTCGTTCCCTTCTCAGGGAACTATGGTTACAGTCGTAACCTGAGACGTTCTCTTACGAGAGGTCTCTCGTACTGCGTAAGATATCTTACGCTAGGGGACCCAATGTAAAACGCCGTGCATGCTGAGATCTGACACCAAAGACCCAGGGGCGAAAGCCCGGGGTACATATAGTGCACAATCACTCAGTGAACTCACAGAGAGTCCGGGAAGAAGGAGGGGTGCAGCCTCACTTTTCCACATAAAGTAGCGTCGAAGGGACGCGAATTTCATCATACAGACAGGGCGGGGTACGGCCTGAACTGATGGGAAAAAATGTGGGTCTTACACAGTTTGCCCAGCTTTAAACTGTCGAACATCGAGCTGTGCTCAGCAAACGCAGCATTCTGAGCTGAACGCATCAGGTCAGATAATACTGGTAGTTTAGACCGACAGCAGCCTGGCCTGCAGGGCGGGAACCTCTAGGTTATAAAACCTTATAAATGTAGACGGGGAGGCCCAGCCTGCCGCCATACAAATATCTTGCAAGGCAATCCCACTTGACCAGGCCCACGAAGAGGCCATGCCTCTCGTGGAATGCGCTCTGACACCCAAAAGGGCACTGCATGCCCTTGGAGGCGTATGCCAGCGCTATAGCATCAACTATCCATCTGGATAGGCTCTGTTTCGACGCGGCTAGTCCCTTAGAACGTCCGCTAAACGAAACAAAGAGCTGTTCCGTCTGTCTGAAAACAGACGAGCGAGACACATAAGCTCGTAATGCCCTGACTGGGCAAAGGAGGCTCGCGTCTCTTTCCTCATCAGGGACCGGTAGGGCTGACAGAGAGATAATCTGCGCCCTAAACGGTGTGTTGAGGGATTTTGGAACATAACCGTGCTTAGGTTTGAGTATAACTTTTGAGTCATTGGGCCCAAACTCCATGCACGCCGCGCTCACAGAGAGCGCGTGCAGATCCCCTATGCGCTTCACTGAAGCGAGAGCCAGCAAAAACACTGTTTTGAAAGACAGGTGTTTTAAATCGATTGACTGCAAAGGCTCAAATGGCGCACCTTTCATGGCTTCCAGAACCGTAGAAAGGTCCCATACGGGGACTGAGGGAGGTCTGGGAGGATTCAGTCTCTTAGCTCCTCTAAGGAAGCGGATGACTAAATCGTTCCTTCCTATTGACTGACCAAGCGTTGTTTCTGAGAACGCTGCTATAGCCGCCACATAAACTTTGAGCGTGGAGGGGGCCCTGCCCCCATCCAACAGCTCTTGTAGGAAGGAAAGCACCTCCGTCACATCACAGTTTGTGGGTGACACACCACGGGCTGTGCACCAGCCCGAAAACACTGACCATTTCGAAGAATAGAGTCGTCTTGTAGACGGAGCTCTAGCCTGCGTGATCGTGTTTAATACTCCTTTAGGGAGTCCAACATGTACCCGTTGATGGCCCAGACATGAAGGGACCATAGTTCCGGGTGAGGATGCCAGATCGAGCCGCGGGCCTGTGAGAGGAGATCTCTCCTCACTGGTACTGGCCACGGGGCAGTACTTGCTAACTGCATCACGGCTGGGAACCAAGGTTGGTTTTTCCAGAACGGTGCTACCAGCAGTACTGAGCATCCTTCTTCCCTGATCCGTTCTATCACCTGAGGCAGGAGAGAGACGGGGGGAAAAGCATAGAGCGGGCGGCGGGGCCACACATGGGACAGCGCGCTCCTGCTCTTGGAGAAAAATTCTTGACAGTGAGCGTTTTCTTGAGACGCAAACAGGTCCACTTTCGCTCTGCCGAATTTCTTCCACAGCAGTTGGACTGTCTGTGGGTGTAGGGACCATTCGCCTGCCGGAACATTGTTCCTGGACAGTCTGTCTGGTCCTATATTCATGATCCCTGGCACGTGCGCTGCTCTGAGCGAGCGCAGGTTGCACTGAGCCCATACTAGGAGGCGTTCTGCCAGCCTGTACAGTTTCTCGGATCTGATGCCGCCCTGGCGATTTATGTAGGACACCACAGACATGTTGTCCGAACGGACCAAGACGTGGTGACCTTTTATTTGGGGACAAAAACGCGTCAGCGCGTTGTCTACTGCCAGCATTTCGAGGCAGTTTATGTGCAGGAGCTTCTCCCGTTCTGACCACTGGCCGAAGAACGGTCTGCCCTCGAGCAGCGCTCCCCATCCCGAGGTGGACGCGTCCGTGGACACCACTTTCACCCTCGAGGAAGTCCCCAGGCTTACACCTGATTGGTACCAGTCGTTCGCTTTCCAGGGTTTCAGAGCTGTAACGCATTTCTGATTGACCCTGAGGCGAAGCAAACCGGGTGCCCACGCTTCGCGTGGGACTCGCGCTTTCAGCCAAAACTGCAGCGGGCGCATGCGTAGCAGACCCAGCTGGAGCACTGACGATGCTGAGGCCATGAGACCTAGCATCTTCTGAAATCTTTTGAGCGGGACAGACGCGCCGCAGCGAAAAGAGTTCGCTGTGCGTCGAATGTCTACCGCGCGCTGTTGTGATAGTCGCGCTATCATGGATAGTGAGTCCAGTTCTGTGCCCAGGAAAGATATTTTCTGACTGGGTGACAGGGAGCTCTTCGCCCAATTGACACTCAGACCCAAATCCTCGAGGTGATCGAGTAAAATGGTCGTGTGTTCTATGAGCACTGCGCGAGATTGCGCTAGAATCAGCCAATCGTCCAAATAGTTCAGCACTCGCATGCCTCTCATTCTGAGGGGTGCGAGCGCCGCGTCCATGCACTTCGTAAATGTACGGGGTGCTAGGGACAAACCGAACGGCAGGACTGTGTACTGATATGCCTGGCCCTCGAAGGCGAATCTCAAATATCGCCTGTGACGTGACGCTATCTGTATTTGAAAATACGCGTCTTTCAGATCTATTGACACAAACCAATCTCCTTGGCGAATCTGCACAAGGATTTGCCTGGTCGTGAGCATCCTGAACTGTCGCTTCACAAGCACTTTATTCAGCTGCCTTAGATCTAGTATGGGTCTGAGACCCCCGTCTTTTTTCTGTACCAGGAAGTATCTGCTGTATAGCCCTCCCTCGCTCTGATCTTGAGAGAGAGGTTCTATGGCCCCTTTGCTCAATAGTTTCGTCACTTCGGCTCGAAGTAGATGTGCTACTTCTGTTTTTACCGTGGTCTCGACGCGCGCCACATAGCGGCGAGGGCGTCGGCGAAACTGCAGCGAATAGCCTCTTTCTATAATGTTCAGCACCCACTTCGAAACCCCGGGTAGCTTTGCCCATGCGTCTGCATGGATAGCTAGGGGTCGAATACGAAGCGCGCTCCGCTCGCTCAGCGATGGAGAAGCTTCGGTGTGCTGTAACACAAGCGTGTCGCTCGTGACATTTGAGGCATGGGGCGCGCTGATGACAGCGGGCAGATTGCCCGCGCTCGACTCCTCTACGGTGGTTAACCGCGAGGGGGAGGGCTGGGCGGTTCCCGTGGGAACTGTCATGTCTATGTGTGGATGTGGGCGCGGGACAGCGGGCACATTTATCACACTGAAAGCATCGTTCGCTTGCGTGAAGCGAGTGCACGTTGGTTTCGTTTTTACAGAAACCGTGAGACATGCATAACGTGGTGTTAGTGGGCACTGGGTAGTGGGCACGTTCACCATGTTTGAAGCGCAACCGATCTGAGTCGGTTTTTATGTGCGCGAGCCCTGTGTGACAGGCTGTGCTTATGTGTAGGGATGGGCACTGGGCAGTGGGCATTCTTACTATACACGAAACACCATCGGCCGTGGCCGGGACACCAGAAAATACACTCTTTTGGGGATTTATCTGGGTAGCCGTGAAAACGGCATTTGTGTGCAGGCAAGCGGGTGACAGAACCGACTTGTTGGCTGCAGAAAACACTGGAACAGTCACATTTTCTGGAACTGGACGAGCGAATAGCTTTGGTGTGAGTCCGGCCGCAGCGGGACTGGAACACCGTCGTTTTCCTAGCTGTGCTAGGACGACTTCGGGGCCTCGGGCTTCACCGTGATCCTAGGTCGCGAGCCGCGTCCTGCGGGGCGGCGACCGGATGAGCGGGAGCGCGGTCTCGCGCTTCTGGCCTGGCGGCGCTGTGAAGTGGAGGCAGTGGACGGTGGCTGTGGCTGTGAGCTCTGAGCAGACGGTTTCGCACGGCCTGCTGCAGAGCTGGAGCGCTTCGGGAGGAAGTGCTTCATGGCCTGAGACGCTTTCTGTACCTCTGCGAATCTCTCCGCGAAATCTTTGACGGAGGATCCAAAGAGGCCTGTGGCGGAAAGCGGGGCGTCGAGGAACGCGGTGCGTTCAGACTCGGCCATTTCCGAGAGCGTCAGCCAGAGATGTCTCTCAGACACGGTGAGAGAAGCCATAGTCCGTCCAATGGCTTGCGCTGCGGACTTAGTAGCACGAAGAGCGAGGTCCGTGGCACTCCTTAAGTCCGGCACACAGATCGCGTCAGGTCCTTCCTCATCCAGCTTACGGAGGAGATCGGCCTGGAAGATCTGGAGCGTTGCCATGGTGTGCAACGCTGACGCAGCTTGCCCGGCGGCGGAGAAAGCGCGGTGGAGCAAGCTCGACGTCGTGCGGCAAGCTTTAGAGGGCAGGGCCGGCTTAGCGCGCCGTCCAGCGGAGGGCGGGCATAAGTGGGCCGCTATCGCCTCTTCAACCGGCGGCAGCGAGAGGTATCCTCTGTTCTTGGCATCGTCAACGGCGGAGAATGCCAAAGAAACAGCAGGACGCACTCTAGCAGAATAGGGGGCGCTCCAGGACTTGGCGACTTCTTCGTGTAACTCAGGAAGAAAAGGCGCCGGTCTGGACACAGGCGAAGCGCGCTCCCCAGGCAGGAAAAATCCATCCAGCCGGTTGTGAGCGGGCTGCTCAGGCGAAGACCACTCGAGGCCGAGGCTCGCCGCGGCCTGTGCGAGTACTCGCATGAGTTCCGTCTCAATAGAAGCTCTCTTGCCTGACGAAGTGCGGGCAGGGGGTGCGGGGTCCTCAGAGCCCGCCCAATCCTCACTGCCTGACGCCAGGATAGAGCAGGAATCATCCTCTCCCAGCAGGGCTTCCTCATCCGCGATATCAACGGAAGCGGCGGCAGACGGCGGCCGCTGTCCGTCAGGAAGCGAAACAGAAGAAGCCGGGGAAGCAAGCGGGCGAACCGGCGAGCTTTGGCGGCTGAGGGAGGGTTCCGGGGCCCGCTGGGCACGGCGCTTTTTACGGCGCGACGCCGCGGCGGGCGGGGGAGCAGTCTCGGTGAAGACGGCTAGGCGAGTCCTCAGAGTCGCCATTGCCATCAGCTCGCAGTGAGGGCATCCGCCGTCAGCGAGCGCGAGAGCTGCATGTTCCTCACCCAGGCAGGAAACGCAGATCACGTGGAGGTCCCCGTCGCTGAGTGTGGCTCTGCACGAGCCGCAGGAAGGCATCTTTAAAAAGACGCTAGCTCTTTTAGAAATGTGTGTCGCGGCGGCGACACACACACACAGAAATACAGTGCAAATAAAAGAGAAGGATATAAGCGCCGGAAAGCGCAGCAGGAAGGCAGGAAGGCGGCGCGGCCAGCGACTTCAGTGACTCGTCCCGCTGAAGGTGCTCTCTCTCGACGGCGCGGCTTCTAATCCAGCTCCAGCGATGCGTGTGCTTCGCTTGAAGGATGAAAAATCAGATAATAGCTGCCTGCGAGCGATATTTATAGGCCTAGACCACGCCCATTTCGGCGGGACGTGACGCAGCGGGCGCGAAGTGCCCTGATTGGGTCTGGCGTCACGCCAGGCCTCGCTCGATAGGCTGCTGCAGTTGCCGCAGAGCAGCCAATAGGCGCGCGAGCTGTCTCGCCTATGTCTGCATTGCTGCTGCAACGCGTTTTGCATTATTACAAAATTAAGGATAATTTTTGGCTTCAATATCTCGCGGAAAAGGATTTTCCCCTAGCGTAAGATATCTTACGCAGTACGAGAGACCTCTCGTAAGAGAACCGAAGCATTGAGAACTTTGTAGTCGAGACTGTTTTCCAAAATGGATACTGCATGTAAAAGCGTAATGTACTGTCTTTATAAAGTATCTTCTTATTAAACTGTCTGTACACTTACAAAGTTCTCAATGCTTCGGTTTGCATGTATGGACCCTCATTATGCTACCGTGTTAGTGTGAGGCTATTTTGAGCCTTGTTAGTGGTATTAATTTGCGATTTGTTTTTACTTACTCTGTGCCCAATATACTAGTGTTATGAGCTAATCTGTTTTTATAAATAAAACTCTTTACATTCGATTATCATGAAAACGCACCCCAGGGAACGATCGACTCGGTAACCATGTGTTAATTACCCCTAGGTTCATTTTTCACTGGATTTGTCCTTTAATGTCGTGTTATGTCGAAAAATGAAATAAAAGAGAGCGCTGCAGTGATGGCTTTGTTGGTGTATTTACTCAGAATGAAGCAAAGGGAATATGCATATAACAAAAGCTCAAAACATACATTCTCAACATGTAAATCACTTTTTTTTACAGTAATGACTCGTTGTAGACATAAGTGACTTTAAACATTCCATCACACTAGAGGGAAAAATATGATCAACAAGCTATTTAACACTCTCTCTGTGCAGTACTCATGCTCTAGCCCCAAAATGACGTGTGGCATTTACAGCTGATAGTAACACTCTAATCTCGTGCTTTTTACAAACACAATAAGACTGAATCAACATCATGTACTCTCATACACTCAAATAACATCAACATGATGACCATTTATAATGAATAGCGGGCTATCGCGCTAATCGCGAAACACTCATGCTAACCATGTACTCAGGCATACTAAACTCATGACACACTATTAATATATAGTAAATAGTATGTGGCAGAGCCATAGAGAGAGAGAGTTGCGACACTCTTTGATGTCGCCGCTATGGCTGTCACGTGGTTCATGTAAGCCCCAATAGTTCCAAAACGTACGCTGGCTGTCATGTTCTTCTATGGGACAGACAGCAGCGATTGCATTATTGAACGGTAAATATAAAATAAAACACACACCCAAGTACTTTTTCAGCTGTTATTGCATTATTGCATTTTGTTAATGTCAGTTTTGCATTTGGAGATTTGATTTGATTTGATTTAATTATATCAAGAAGCCTTAAAACATAAAAACAAACAAACAAAAGGCATCAGCTACAATTGAGGATAAAAACACAATAAAGTCCAGGACTTATTTCCATTGTGGTCCTCAACACATAACATCAGGACAAAACACTTACACAATAATCAATGACATAACATACTGTACAAACATTTTCCTTAAATAAGCAAAAATATAGACGTTAACTGGCCCCTGGTCCTATTCCGCTACCCTCTCTAATAACCAGTCCTTGGTCCTCTTTTTAAAAGAGTTCATACTTGAAATCACTTTTATTTGCCGGTCTAACTTGTTCCACTGAACTGCCCCTATATAGGCAAATGTTTCTTTCCCTAACATTGTCTTGAATGCATAAGGACAGAGGTCTGATATACTGCCACGAGTGTAAATAGTGTGTGTGTCCTTCACCTTAGTAATAAGACACAACAAATAATTTGGGACATTACCATACAATATTTTATGGGTCATGGTCAGTCTTGACATAATAACACGCGACTCAACAGGAAGCCAGTTAAGCTCAACAAATTGTGACCTACCTATATGTGACCTATGGCCCATGTTTAGAATTACTCTTATTAATTTATTTTGTGCTGCTTGCAGCCTCCCTTTAAGTCGTTTTGTTAGGCCTTCAAACCATGAAGTGCATGCATATTCAAACTGGTTTCAAATTAAGGCGTTAGCTAAAATGATCATTGTTGACCTATCTAAAAATGTAGAATTTCTGGCTAAAAACTTTGTAAGCCCGGTGACTTTACTCAGAACCTTATTGGCCATCTTTCTGCCATCCAAATTGTTTTCTAGGATGCAACCCAGGTATTTTACTGACGTTTTTGTACTGACCTCAACATTATTCAAAATAACCCTAAATTTCGAGCATCTCTTTAATTTATATTTTGAGCCAAACAAAATGGCCTCTGTCTTTTCAAAATGTAGAGACAGCATATTGTCAATCAGCCAGTTGTTTACAGAAGATAGCTCAGAGCTCAGGTTACTCTCTAGAGTGGATTGTTGTTTATGAGACATTAGAAGTGCCGAGTCATCCGCGTAAAGAAATAGTTCACATGAACAGGAATCTGCCATATCATTAATATATGTTAAAAATAAGGACGGTCCGAGAATACTTCCTTGTGGAACTCCACATTCAACTATACAAGGGTCTGACAGTACTCCCCCTAAGACCACCAATTGTTCCCTCCCTGATAGGTAAGATCTAAACCATCTACAGGTGGAGCTGTCTGCCCCTACGGCCTCAAGTTTGGCAATCAGTCTGTCATGGTTCACCGTATCAAATGCCTTTTGAAGATCCAATAACACCATTCCACAGAGATTTCCATTATCTATTTCCCTGTGTATGATGTCAGATAAATAGAGTAGGCATGATTCGGTAGAATGTGACTTCCTGAATCCGGATTGGAATTTAAACATTAAGTTGTTTTTATTCATGTATTCATTAAATTGCTCATTGACCAACCTTTCAAATATTTTTGATACTGTGCATAAAATAGAGACTGGTCTGTAGTTACCGGGATCGTGGATGTTTCCCTTTTTAAAAAGGGGGACTACCTTGGCCCTCTTGAGGTCATTAGGGAAAACACCAGTTTCAACAGACAGATTAAAAATATGTGAGATGTATGGGGCTATTTGGGCAGCGGTATCTCGTAAAAACCGAGGAGATAACCCATCTAACCCAGGTCCCTTAGAGCAGTCTAACTGTAATAGCTTTTTTTCCATCTCGCCTACCTCAACCTTCCGTAAGGAAAATGAGTTTGGCAATGCTCCAAGTTTATTGTAGAATGATTTCACCCTATCAATATTAAAAAAACCATAGGAAGGTTGAAGATTTGAGACCAGCTGTTTTGCTATAGAAGTGAAATAAATATTAAAATAATTAGCAACCTCTTTCTTATTGAAATTTAGGACACCCTTAATTGTTAGTCCTATGCTTCTTGGTTTCATAGTATTTGTCTTAGCTGCCCCCAATTCCTTTAAAGTCTTCCATAACTTTTTTGGGTTATCTTTATTATTTGATATATCATTCTTATAGTGGGTTGATTTAGCATCTCTAATAAGTTCCTGAGTCTTATTTCTTGCTTGTTTATATAAAATAAAATCAGCATGATTTTTAGTTCTATGAAAAATTTTAAGTGCTTTTTCCCTGGTTTTAATAGCATCATGTATACCTTTGTCAAACCATGCACTAGAACGCTGTTTGACTCTGATCTGTCTAAAAGGGGTCACTTTGTTGATGGTTTTTAAAAATATATCTTTAAATTGTGACCATGCTATGTTAACACATGAACAATTTACAACAGGGGACCAATCCACCTCATCAACCAGCATCCTGAAAGTTTCCTGGGAATAATGTTTAAATGATCTGGATAGTACAGTCTTGTGAGAGTAAAAGTTTTTTTTAACAATTTTTCTTGTGCAAAAAATTATATTATGGTCACTTATACCATAAGTAATAGTACCACTTTGAGATATTTTAGTTTTGTCTGATACTAAGATCAGATCTATAATACTCTCACAAGTCTTACTTATTCTCGTGGATTGTTTTACCAGCTGTTCAAGACCAAAACAGTGACACAGGTCCTCCAGTATTTTGCCGTAAGGATGGGCACAGTCTGACACATTTGTGTTCATATCCCCGATTAAAATCATCTCCGAGCTCTCTTTATTTGATAGTCTCAAGAGAACTTGTTCTAACTTATCATAAAAAGTAGAATGGCCTGGCGGTCTGTAGCAAGCCCCCAATAAAATAGGATTAGTTTTTGGTAAACATATGTCCATCCAAACAATCTCTAAATCACTAGCAATGTCATCTCTACAGTTAAAAGCCACATCTGAACGCACATATACACAGACCCCGCCCCCCTTTCTATTCCGGTCCTTCCTAACTATACAGTAATTATTAATGGCAATTTCCTCATCACTTATAGTTTCATCTAACCAACTTTCCGTTAAACAGATAACCCCGATCTTTAATTGTTTCACCAATTGTCTTATTTCCTCAATTTTTGGTAGTAGACTTCTAACATTAAGATGTAGGAAATGTAAACCTTTCTTACTAAAAGTTGATTTAAAGTCTGTGCACTTATCCTCCGACATCAGGCCATCCACTGCTTTGCTGTTCGAAGATGCTGTCATGTGCTTATTGTCATGGTCTTCACTACTGCGGGGCATATTCTCAGTACCATTACGATGGTGGGCACCGGAGATAGGAGACGACAAAACAGCAACGTTGTAAGATCCCGATCCACGAGCTGCTGGACTGCCAGTGGCCTCTGTTACGTCCCCATTGACGACCGGGATGACGTCGCATTTCCGGAACGACGTGTCATCCGAAGCACCGTCTCTGCCACATTGAGGAGCCCTGGAAAACGTGGACAACGAGGCCACAGACCCAAACCCAAACCTCAACCCTGGATTAATCAGCTGGGAGGCTAAGTTTGTTAGTTCACTGGTAGATCCACTGACAGGTGGAGCTAACTGGAGATGTTGTGCTGTGTGGCTAACAATAGGATCCATGATAGTAGACAGCCTGGGATGTGGTCCCGGATTCAGCTCGATATCCCCCGCCAACAGCAGCATCACTGCTATCTGGGCGAGACCCTGGTTAGTTGAGTGTCTCTTGCCTTTGTCCAACGAGGATGGGGCGCTGGCATAGCCCTTTACCAGGAACTTTGAGTATAGTACGTGTTGGCTTCTTGCCGCAGGTGTAAACAAACACTCCTCAGCCCCCGAAGATAGGATTGTATGCCGTGTTTGAACAATTATCAAACATGCAATTATTACGGCAGTAACCATCCATCTATTATTCAACTGAGTAGATGTAGGTGATATTATAAACCTCATAGACTGTTTAAACTGCAGACACCTCTGCTGTTGTGCCTGGTCCGTGGCGGCCATCTTGTTTTCAAGGAGATAAGTTTTAGGCATAGACAGTATAAGAAATGGACAGAGTCATCTCATTGGAACTCAATTGAG
The DNA here is from genome assembly GCF_965113295.1 of Leuciscus leuciscus. NCBI lineage: Eukaryota > Metazoa > Chordata > Actinopteri > Cypriniformes > Leuciscidae > Leuciscus > Leuciscus leuciscus. The sequence continues at coordinate 24,154,665 of NC_138728.1, read as the reverse complement.
GCAAGTGAAGCCCGTTTTCAGCGATTTTTTAGGACTTCCGTTCCTGACGCGCAGACTCAAACTGAGCTTGACTACGTAGATGTGACGTGAGCAACCCGTCTGTCTTCTAGTGGCTGTGGCATGAGAAATCTGAATCATTCCCTTCCGAATCTTGCAGAGACGGAGATCGTGAGTAGGAGGTGTCCATGAGCTAGGAGCAGGAGAAACTTTTGCTAGGTATTCTGATTAATTATTTTGTCATTTTGCTTCCACGTCCCCCCGATTGCCCGCGAGCTTCTCCTCCCGTCAATACGGTAATCTCTCTACTGTGCGACAGAGAGTCGCGTGGTTATGACGCAATCATTAGCCTACTTTTACAAAAACTGTTTTTACGGGGCCATAACGTAAGCTACAAGGTAATGGAGCATTTTATACATTGTCGTGTTTCTTTAGAAATAAATAATGGACAAATGGAGTCTTTAAACGCCTCAGATGTAAAGTTATTCGCTGTCAAAGTGACGCCAAAATGAATGGGAGTCAATGGGATGCTAACAGCAGGTGAAGTTCTGCTACAAGATGGTGGCACGCGGCCGGCTTCAACTTCCGGTCGACTTCCTTCCCGCTTGGTTTTAGGCTATATTTTTGGAGGGAAAAGCTTAGTGTTCATGTTCGCATGGCCCAGTGGGCATTTGATGTCAATTTAACATCAATGTGACATCAAACATTGATGTCAAAATTATGTCACGAAATAGGTCAAAAATGAAAGTCATATTGACGTCAAAGTGTCGATGTCAATTTGATGTCAAGATTTTGACCTCTGCTGATGTTATTTTGATGTTATTTTGATTGTCATGCTTTGTTTGTTGGTATTTGATGTCAATTCAACATTTATTTGACGTCAAGACGTCATGATGTTGTAAACTGATTTAACTGATTCTATCTTAAATTGATCAATTGCCATTTCATATTTATACTGTGATCTTATTTCATTTGAGTTTTTCTAAAAAATATAATTAATTTAAATGAGTTCACAAAACATCGATTTAATTCAATCCTTTTGCAGATAAGTGTTAGTTAACAACAGCACACATCAATGCATTAACAAGTACACAATCACTGCCTGTTAAGTAAAGCAACATGCAACATACATAATATCAATGTTTTTTTGCTCATCCAGAACTGAAGCTCAGGCTCTACTCTTCAGCACAATGGTGACCAACAAAACTCAACAGAAACTCTTTAAAGGTCCCATTGCATGGATTTTATTTATATTTTTTTTATCAAAAGTTGTTATAATTTAGAAATAAAAGGCATTTTTCCTAGCCTGATTTTAGCCTCTGAACGCTCTGTTTGAAGGGGCGTGTCTGTGTGAGACTTCAGTGTAAACACCCTCTGCTGTGATTGGCTGCTGTGAGACTTCAGTGTAAACGCCCACTGCTGTGATTGGCTGCTGTGAGACTTCAGCGTAAACGCCCACTGCTGTGATTGGCTGACATGCTTGCATATGAAATATTTAGCATTACATGCGAAACTCTCTCGAAAACATTTACTATTATACGTTTTTACTATTACAGCTATCGAGATTAATGAATCGTGAGAAGTTTTTTAAGTATTTAGATCTATTCCCATCACATAAAACGTTGCAGTGATCTCAGTGGGCATTTGATGTCAATTTAACATCAATGTGACATCAAACATTGATGTCAAAATTATGTCACGAAATAGGTCAAAAATGAAAGTCATATTGACGTCAAAGTGTCGATGTCAATTTGATGTCAAGATTTTGACCTCTGCTGATGTCATTTTGATGTTATTTTGTTGTCATGCTTTGTTGGTATTTGATGTCAATTCAACATTTATTTGATGTCAAGATGTCATGATGTTGATCCCAGCAGGCACAGGATATAGACTACAACATCGGTCAGACGTTGGATTTTGGTTGAAAATTTAAGTCGGGTTGATGTCTAAATCCAATGTTTGTTTGACGTCAGGCTCCAACGTTGGGCAGTCGTTGAATTTTGGTTGGAATAAACCAAACAAAAAGGTGAAATGCATGGCCGTACACTTATTACCAGCTTCATTTAAAGCTAACCAGATTTACTTTATTTAATTGCCGGTTTAATCAATAGTTGTATTTTAAAGTCACCATGATGGTGGTTAGCGTTTGCTTTAGTTGGACTCTTGACTTTCTAGTTTAATATTTTCTCTGGCTGCTAATTGTGTGTTTATAAAGTACATTTGTTGAAGCAAAATAAGCCATGAGATCAGGTGAAATTGGCTGATTATTGATGATGATGATGGTAATGATATCATCATGTAAATGCCTGAATCTCTGATCTTATTCAGTGTCTAATGTTTTGATTATATAGGACCTGTGTTTGTAATATTGTTTCATAATAGAAGACAACTGATGTTGCATGAGAGCAATGTTGTTTGTTAAATAATATAAAGGATTTTCAAAACATTTAGTGCATTAAACTTTTTGCTCTACATCATTACTTAGCCATGAAGAATCAACGTATGACTCTCAACAATGGTGACAATAAATGAAATGCTTCATGCTGCAGTGCATGCTGGGTACCACCAATCAAAACTCACCCTTATCTCCCAGCATGCATTGCGGCTTTAATAAATTATGCAGCTGGAGTTGATCTGATTATCTGGATATTTTGTTTGATTGTCACCATTGTTGTGATTCATATGCTGTTTCTTGATGTCTGTGTGTGTCAAAGTACTGCCATAGATTAAAGGTTTTTGTGCACTAAATAGTTTTTAAAAATCAAGTATATTTTTTGATAACACAGATATGCTGTAGAATCAAATGACTTAAATTATGAATAAAACAATGTTAAAACCACAAATCCTATACAATCAAAGCATTAGACACTAAGTAAGATCAGGGATTCAGGCAATAACATGATGATATCATCTTCATCGTCAATAAACAGCCAACATCACCTGATCTCATTTTCTCTTGGCTTTTTTAGCTATAACAATTGTGCTTTATAAACATATTTATAGCAGTCAGAGAAAAGTTTAATTTAAAGAGTAAAGGGTCAAGAGCACAACTAAAGCAAACGCTAACCACCATCATGGTGACTTTAAAATAAAAAATAGTATTTCTTTAAACCGGAAATTAAATAAAGTAGAATAAAATTAAAATAAAATCTGGTTAGTTTTAAGTGAAGCTGATAATAAGTGTACGGCCATGCATTTCACCTTTTTGTTTGGTTTATTCCAACCAAAATTCAACGACTGCCCAACGCTGGAGCCTGACAAACATTGGATTTAGACGTCAAACCGACTTAAATTTTCAACCAAAATCCAACGTCTGACCATCGTTATAGTCCATCCTGTGCCTGCTGGGCATCTATTTGACATCAGGATGCCATGATGTTGATGTCATTTTAATGCTATTTTGATATCATTCAATATCAAGCTCCAAAATCAGATTAAATTTACCTTTTATAGTATATGCAATTATAGTGTCTGCTGTCATTTTAAATGTGAACTAAATGTAAATATGCTAGGATTTAAATAAAATTAAATAAAAACACACATGCAAAATACATAGACCTAGCTCTACAACTTTCAAGATCATTCAGGCTAGGTCTTTTAGATGTTGAAAATGAGTCACATTGATTTACAATGAGTAATAAATATACTTTTTTCAGACATTATAGACATTGTTTTGACATAAATTTCACATAAATTTGACGTCTTGTTTCCTGACATCAAATCAACATCGATTTAATGTCAATGATATTGACCTGAGATGTAGGAACCAGAAAAAACATGTCAGATTGATACCTTTGTTAGGCATCTTTACAACCACAAGGAAATAATGACAAAATATAATGAAAATATGCATATTCATGCATGTCATACATGGTGGTCAAAATCTTGACTATTTGTTGATGTCAAATTGACGTCAAGGTGCCCGCTGGGTAGTAGCACTGGCTTTAGGGGCTCTAACTTAACTTTTCCATATCATTCATCTGATGATGGACGTCTCATGATATTTATTTTAGCACAACTGGGCTGTATTAGGCTATTGATTCCCGTGATTTTGCTTATAAATTTTGATTCAGCCATTAGCCTACCTTCGTGATCACGCAAAGAGGTCTGCCGTGGCGGTCCGTTCAGAATTCGCTTAGAAGCTAGCTCACTTCTTCTGATGAAAGTGGCCACCCCCAGGACCACAACGTGAAACATGATCATGTTAAGACTAAGAATATTATTTTAAGATTAAGGCCATACACATTATCAAAACTATAACAGATTAAAAACGAATTTAAGCATGGCTGATACAAATGAAGGTTTTCAAATAAAATATTTTTTATTAAACAATGACAGACAACAAAAATGTGTGCTTGTGTGTGTGAACAAGAAAAACAAAAACCAGGGGCAGGTGATCCATGAAACAGACAGGACTGGTGATGGCCATAACAATCCTAAAGGTCCAGCATTGTTCTCACAAGCCGCTTCACTCAAGACAATAATAACATAATGAAAAGTTAGTACATCCCAAAAAATTTAATAAAATAAAAGTTGCTATAAAGGTGGTAGCGATTCATTACCGAACTCTTAGCTGACGAAGTCGCGCTAGCTAACTAACGTTAGCTAGCAGGCAGTGCTTGAAAATTGGTTGAAACAACCAACATAAAATATAAATAATTACGCTGTGCATGTACAAATGAAGACCAGTATAAGCATCGCAAAGGGCCTCTGATACGATATAGACAGTTGACAATTCAAAAGAGGTCGATATTTCAGCAACTTAACTCTGGAACAACTCGACGCGCAGCAATGTAAGTGAATGGTGTCCAACGCCCAAATGACAGTGTTTGGAACTAATCCGATCTTCAAATCCCGGAAGTAGGCGGTTAAAAGCGCCGCCATTATTTACAACGGAGGTCTATGGGAGTGTCGCAACTCTCTCTCTCTATGGCTCTGGTATGTGGTATGTCGCCAGCATGTCCACAATCACGGCACAGAATGTCCTTCTTCAAAGTAACGTTTAATGTGTTCCATTTTCGCCATACTGTCTATGATTTTCGCATAGCAAAACAAAGTTCATCACAAATTTCTTGATTGACAGGTGTCTCGTCCAATCAGTGATAAGTATGTCATTCTCAAAATATACCTACCTTTTCCGTTTTGTATGAATTGTCGTTGTGTTTTCTGAATTGTCGTTGTGTTTTCTGAATTGTCGTTGTGTTTTCTGAATTGTCGTTTTGTTTTTTGAATTGTTATTTTGTTTTTTGAATTGTTATTTTGTTTTTGTAATTGTGATTTGTTTTGCACCTCTCGGCCACCGTATGGCATACATCATATTGTATTTTTCTCTAATATTTGTCGTGATTATGATTAAATATTTATCGTTTCTGTGACAAACGCGTAAACACCTAAGAACATTGCTCACACTGTGTGTGTGTGTGTGTGTGTGTGTGTAGGCATATGTGGTTTATTATGGCGGGCCGGAAGGTCCAAAAATAGGACTAATGATTTGTCGTGGGAAGTCACTATACTATAGCTCCTAGCTACTCACTTTCCCACCAGCGGTGGATCTGTATACGTACTCTCCTCACACAGCGAGCGACTCACTTTCCTCAGCGAGCAACTCACTCTCCTCAGCGAGCGACTCGCTTTCCTCAGCTGGCGACTCTCTTTCCTCACACAGCGAGCGACTCACTTTCCTCAGGGAGCGACTCACTCTTCTCAGCGAGCGACTCACCCTCCTCACACAGCGAGCGACTCACTTTCCTCAGCTGGCGACTCAGTCTCCTCACACAGCGAGCGACTCAGTCTCCTCACACAGCGAGCGACTCACTTTCCTCACGCAGCGAGCCACTCAGTCATGCACATTGGCCTAATATTATAATAAAATCTCTACCCTTTCAAGTACTGTATTGGTGCAATAACTAACTACTTCAGTAAAGTGTTCAATTTTTGTGTTGTATAAAAGTCATTTATTCTGAACCAATGATCTTACATTGATTCTCATTGCATTTTTTTTTTTTTTTTTTTTTTTTTTTTTACATTTATAAAGGCAATTTCCCCCTAACTGTCATCTTTCAAGTCAAATTCTATACATTTTAAAATAAACACCTGTAAAGCTTTTGTTGATTTTATAAATTATCAAAATTACATTTCCATTTTTGCTGATTCACATTGGTATCAAAATAGGTAAAACACATTTCAAAGTTACATACACCATTATGTTTTTGTAAAGATCACATTAGTTAACTGTAAATTACTTGCATGTTGCATCAGATTATAACAGATTATTATTTGATGACACCATTCAAAAGAATATTCAACATGAATGCCCCATTATGTTTTATGATTATTTTTAGTTTTTGAACTCCAATTGTATTCATAAGTTTTATTGGCCAGCAGCAGTCCTTAAACAAACATAAAATACACATAATATTTTTTTCATTTTTGCCCCATGCATTCATGTTGAATAATGTTTTGTTTTTATGCTTGTTTTGCATATGTTGTGGAAAAAATTCATCTTTTCTTTGTATTTTATTTTCAATGATTTAACAAACGAATGCCATGCGTTCTTTGGCTGTATTTTGAGTTTCTTTTATGATGTTAATACAGCTGCAGGGTGTGTGTGTGTGACCCAGAGGTGAGAAGATTAGGGGGTTGAGCCACAGGGGTTCCTCTGTGTCTTTTGTTTAGTGGGGGCTGTAAGAGATAGCTTTTGAAAGAGATAACACTATAAAAATGCGGGCCAACCTCTGCTCTGGGTCTCACTCCGCCTGCAGCTGGTCTGTGGATGGACTGGGAACATTTCTTGCAAGAAATAAATATCTTTTAAGGACAATTTGATCTTGATGTCTCTTATGCCTGATGCTGTTTTGTTAGTTATTTGTTTTTGCCTCAACAAATTGGTGTCAGAAGCGTGGGATCCATGAGGTTTCTTCTGGCCCTGAGAAAGCGGATTGACGGACTGATCACCCTAAAGCACAAAAGGCTTTAGTCTTACCTCGCCGAATTGAGAGAGAAGAGCCAAAACTGCTATCAGGGCCAGGAGGAACCCACTGGATTCAGAAAGAACTCGGAGGCAGTAAAAGCATCTCGGGTAAGAGACAGTTAAATTATTTTATTTTGTGTGGTGTAATCTGATATGACTGTAAGTGAACCATAGTGGCTGGAACTATCTCTTTGGTATGGGCAGAGAAGGTTTTTTGATGGGGAGATTGTAACCTGAGGAAGTCAAGTCAATTTTCTGAAAACTAGCTCGTAAGTGGACGGAAGAGCCACACGTGGACGGAAGAGCCACACGTGGACGGAAGAGCCACACGTGGACGGAAGAGCCACACGTGGACGGAAGAGCCACACCTGATTAATTAGGTTTACTCAAAATCTCTGTAACCTGAGGAAGTCTTGTACAAGTGGACGGAAGAGCCACACCTGATTAATTAGGTGAACCAGAATTAATCGAGCGCTAGAAAGTGCTCACAGAAAGATTTTGAATAAACCGTAATTACAGGAAGCATATTTGCTAAAACTAGGCCGATTTTGGGTGAAAAAGTCGGATCTGTTGAAGACGTTTAACAGATTAGTAAGACGCGCGTCGAAGGAAAATCCAGGAGAGATAGAAATCAGCCAATATGGGGTCACCTCAAAGCAAGCTTGAACAAAATTTTATAGGCTACACCAGTTTTTCTGTAAAATGGGAAAAAATTACAGCCAGAAATGCATGCATGAAATTGGGAAACGGATGATTGTTAAACAAAGGGTTGTTGTAGTCGTGTTCAGCATGTAAAACTGTGAACAGACAGTAGTTTGTTGAACTGAAGAAGATTGTGGGATGGAAAAGAGAACAGAGTCGATACAGAAGGAACTGGCATGTAGGGAAGAGAGAATGTTTTTCCTGATGGAAATTACAAACAGTGAATTGTTGGATTGCAGATAGAACAGAACAGATACAGAAGGAACTGTGTAGGGAACGATAGAGTTCATGGAACTATTTATGAACGCCTGATTAAGTCAAAGGAAAATTATGGGTTGGAGATAATTTCCCTAGACACGTGTGACTAAAGTTAATCAGAAACTTTGTGAAACCTGCTTAGAATATTTAGATTTTCCATGTCGCTTATGAAAATTAATGTTCTGCCAATAATAATGATGTGAATGTGCTTTATTGTATTAATGTTATGAAAACAAGGTTATTTAAGAATAGATTGCCATATTTTTATAACAAGAGTTTAAGGTGCAAGCGGCTATAGGATGGCTGTCTGTGTGGTTTGGAGACTGAGAACAAGATTTGAGGAATCTTGTGATTTCTGTGAAACAGTAGAGATAAGTGGGACTGAATAATTATAATACAATCTTGTGATTTAATCAAATCAGTGTTAATGAAATTAATGACATGCTAAATGTCTTTATACTGTATGAAGAGTAACTGAATAGTCCTGATACAAAGGAGAGCAAATGCTGTAAGCAGCTCTGCTCTGAAGCTCTCAGTTTAAAGAGATTTGCAGATTATGTTTTTGTAAAAGTTTGATTCTGATTGGAAAGATAAACAGTAACTTGACTGGCTCCAAACAAAGAAAGTGCCAAAATAACACAAATTTAAAGAAAAGTCTGTGTTGATATGGGTTAGAAAGTAGATCAGTGTTAATATGATCAGTGTTATCATCAGCAGTGTTAATCAGCAGTGTTAATATGATCAGTGTTAATATGATCCGTGTTAATATGATGAAGATTATGATTCGGCTATTGTAATTGAATTTGCAGCGGACAGTGGGGGAAAATGCAGAGAACTTATCAGCGGCTCTGTTTGCATTTCCTGAATAAGAACACTCTGCTTCAGGGGTGTAAAGTAGGGTGGAGATGTTAGAAAGATCACAGTGATAAGACTGAAGGTAGAATACAGAGAGTGTTTTACTGCGGTCAGCGGGGTCATTCAGTGACTGTAAAATGCCCACTGTATGACTGTAAAAATAAATGAGGGAGAAAAGAAAGTTGATAGATAAACTTTTGAAAGTTGTTAAGAAGATTGAAAGATATTAAGTGTAAGGAATTCCTTTTGAAAGGAAAACAACTATAAAAAGTACCGGTTGACGTAAAATTACAGATTAACTAAATGAGTTGCAAAATATTTTAAAAGTACCGGTCACTAAAAGGATGATTGTGTTTTGAATGAAACGCTTTGATAAGGTTTTAGATGATATAGAGAGACAAATCTAACGAATGATTTATAGTGATAATCATAAAATGTATGACAAGCAGAGAGCGCAGTCTCAAAAGTTAGTATGAATCATAGAAGCAGATAGATAAACTCCTAGAGAAAACATTGAAGTCGGGTATTAAATTATGGTAATTGAAAACCTGACAACTAAAATTGAAATGAAATTTGAAACGTTATTAAGAACTAGAATAATTATTATTTCTTTAAGAAAAAATAAGCAGAAGCAGTGTTACAGGATTAACAGTTGCAAAATGTAAAATGTGTAAAAAAGGCATTTGATTAAACAAAAGCTTGTTGTTGACTATGAAAAGAGCTAACAGCTGATGTTTTGGGTTCAAAAGAAGATTGTGAATTGGCCAAAACAGGTTTGTTTATCTGAATCTGGTATGTGCTGTAACTGAAACTGCCACAGTTTCAGTGCAACAGAGACTCATTCTGAGTGGATATTTGTAATGTCTAAATTACAATACATGTAATTTATGGAAAAGATGCCTTAAGATGGGCTACAGTTGAAAAAGATGGTAGATAAAGTCTGAAGTTAAAAGTTTATGAGAATGCAGTGTACCAGTCCTGAATGCCTCAAGAGTCTCTCTCTCATTCAATGTCAGCTGAAAGCTGTTGTCTGAGCCTGTGTAAAGCACAGTGTTTCAGTTGAAAATCATAGACACAGAGATGTTAAAGGAAATCATTGCCATTCAAAGGGCAATTTGTACTTAAAACGTTTTTAAAAGTAAAACTGAAAGACTTTAAAGAAGTCTTTAAAATAATACTGTTTTGAACTTGTTTATTTTAGGACCAGTGACTGTCTCATTTTAGCCTCCACCATAAAACAGGGCTGATGGCTCCGGCTACAGAAGTAACAGTACACTGAATGTACGATTGTGATCTAAATTCACTGACTATAATCTAAGCAGCTAGGTTGCTGCCTTTAAAATGATTAATGAATTTAAGTGATTAAATACTGCTGTTATTAATCTGTCTCCCTATGTTTAACACTAGTAGGCAGTCCGAATGGCTCTGATGACTCTTGAATGCGCCTTTTCCTAAGCTCCAGAAAACAACAGATTATGTTGAAGAAAACGGTCACAGATTCTGTAATGGGGAAGAGCGGTAACCAAGTGTGTACGAAGTGATTACCCCAAGGACGGGTAAGATCCTTCGGGCCGAAGGTCAACCTAAGACAGGGGGGTCACGCAAAAACACTGGGCATTTCCTGATGGAGGTGTTTTTATGTGAGATGGATATGAGAGTGGCGCTGATTGACTGAGTGGCCACCAGCATCAGCAGATCATTGAGAGGCGAGATGAGCTGTGAGAAATTACGGCGGTCTGACCCAGAAAATGTGAGTTCCTCTATATGCCACTCACCAGAAACCGCGTTGATTGTATGGCTTGTCTTCCATTGTGACATGTGTCTGCATCTATGCCAGGGAGACAACACCCTGAAGAAAAGAAAATTATTGCTTAAGAGCTAATGGAAGTGGGCTTTCAAGAGCCAACTGAGACCGTGAGGTGATAAGGAACATGATGTTGGTTGCCTTATGGGCAAGGAAAAAATGTTTGATATTGAACTAGTTTTAACTTCTGAAGGTCGTTAGACATGGTGGTGGCTAAAGATGAGAACAGCTTGTGATGAGTCAAGAGAAATTTCCGAAAAACGAAGGTTAGGTGAATTGAGTATTTAAACTAAAGATAACCTTAGAAAAGATCATAGCATAATGTATTTTAGATTGTTGTAATGGTTCTAATTTGAGTCAAACATTTGTATTTTGACATTTGTGAACTATTAAGGATTGACTATGACTATGATTATTTTAGTTACAGTCCTAGGAGGCTGTTGAAAAGATTATTTGCTTATAGTGAGAGAGAAAGAGACTGTGGTGGAAGGGATGGTACTCTGTCTATCTTTCTGTTATCAGTCAGCCAAAGAAAGCTGAAGCAAAGTAAGATAATGAACCAAAACAATCCAGCTGACTTTTCTAAAATCAAATGAATAATGAACAGACATGCTTGAAACTGTTTAAGAGGCCATAAATGAAAACATTAGATAAAAGATACAATAAAATGTAAGGTTAAAATGTCATTTAAAATTTAAATCTTTTTAGAGAAAAGATATGAAAAAAAAATATATATGAGCGGTTCATAGTCAGGGATGAGTGTGAGTGATTAATTCATGTTTTGAACAGTATGTGTTAGTTAAGGACAACTATCCTGTCTGAATAGTGTGTATAAATTTGTCATTAACCTCTGGAAGGAGTGTTTTAGCATTATAGATGGGTTAAGGCAAAATTAATGACAAATTTGAAAGTAAGCTGAGGATTGTGAGTCAGTCTGATGAGAAGGCAACACAGAACATAGGACGAGCCTTAAGTTGATTGATCATCGAGCTCTGTCTGTTAATTGTTATTTTGGTCATTTATGATGTGCAGTAGATTTGAATTACTTTCTGGACAGGTTTAAGTATTGATGTGTAAATTAGAATTGTGAAGTCGTAGATAGCCGTCAGTCATGTGTTGAGAAAATGTTATAGATTTGACAGCAACAAACACGTAGGCTAAGTAAATATCAGACTATCCAGAGAGCCCTTAACAGTTAGGCTATGTATTGTAAAAAGGGGGAGATTGTCATTCGACTGACGTTGACGAAAGTGTGCACACCACAACCTGACCTGACCAATTGATGACCTGGAGAATGTTTGTAGATGACTGAATTGCGAGACCAACGACAGGCCTGAAAAGCAGGATACGCTGTGAGACTCGGGGCCGCTGCCCTCTTAAAACAATTTGATAAGAAGATGAAATTGTGGCTTTATGTAATATTTTTGTTTAAGAGGCAAAGAAAGATGTCTAAAGGAAATTTGGCTGAAGGACAACGTTTGGGTTAGGAAACTTTATCCAAACAAATGTTACCAAATAAATATTAACAAATATTGCAGTTTTCCTGTAGCTCAAACATTAGATTTTGACAGTCCTGTAACGCCAAGGTCATGGGTTTGATTTCAGAGGGAAAGCAAGAACTGATAAGAATGTAAATGTGTATCTTGAAATGTAAGTTGCTTTGGATAAAAGCGTCTGATAAATGTAAGAGAATCTTATTATGTTAAATTGATGCACAAGATGAGATCTCGTGCATCAAGAGGAGGATGATAACAGTTGCCAAGTTTATGGTTTACTAAGGGGTTCACTTTTGCTGAAAGCCATCGCACAGGTGGGAATATAAATGTTGGAAGGACACTGGGTTTAATTGGGTAAAAGCCCTGCAAGAAGCCATTCTTCCCCCGAACAAAATTGCTGTGTGCATTGTTTGTATTTTTTAAGTGTGCTAATAACAAGAATTGTTCCAACAGGAAACGCCAGGGCAGATGCGGCAGCACAGCAGACAAAAGAAAACTATAACCTCAACATTTGTTTTTCTTTATAGAAGATGCAGACTTTTGCGCACATGGCATGAGCAAAGACACACACACACATGAACAAATGGTCAGATAAGAGCCTTTCAACTCTTCAGAGGGGGTCAAAAGGACCATTTGTATTCAGGAAAGCCCAGAGGGTTAGAAGAACCATTTGTCTAAAACCAGCACAGGAGTGAAATGGCGGGGCAGACTGTGCCCAGTGAAAACAATAGCTATGAATGAATTTGACTAGTTATCCTGGCCTGGGTTATTATTGTGTCAGAAAGAAAGGTGCAACACCTGCGCAGCGCATAACTTAAAATGTTCATTTTTCAGGATGTCAGAACGGATTGCATCAAACAGAACTGATTCTGTTCCAAATGATGTCAGGATGGATTGAACCAAACAGAACTGATTCTGTATTGTTTTGTTAACATGAGCAACGTGGGTTGAGTGTTTTTCAGGGGAAAAGGACCCTGAGTGCTATTCAATGAGCAAGAAATTATCCGATGATATGTTTCAGGTTAAAAATTCCACAGGTCACACCAAAAGGGACGACAAGACAAGCGGTCACTAACAAAATCACTTAAGGTCTGCTTTCGCAGGTGACAGCAGACAGTAAATGACTCATTCCAGTGGGGGTGCGATCGTGATCTAAGGGAAAATCTTGTAAGGATTTGAAAATGATTGAAGGGTGTTAGACCTGGGTCCAAGCATCTGACCTTAACCACACCAACCAACGTCAGCAACCTAAAACGCCAACGCAAAGAATAAAGTGGGGGATCAATGATATGTGCTAGAAACTATCTCCCCTGCCAACGTTGGAAAAATCCTCTCTACGGCATGCAAAGTGTCATATTGGTGAAGATGGAACGTCCATGAGGCAACGAGATGATCAACATATCTGGAGAAAATGTTGACCAATTAATGGTTGAAGAAAAGTTTTGTGATTTTTATTTGATTGAATCAAATTAGGGCTTAGTATTGATATAAATCTAATCATTTGACTTGTGCAAAGAAAAATGTGTTTTCAGGTAGAAGATCTATTAATTAATGTGAAGTATGGTGATAAGAAAAAAAAACGGTATGTAATGGAAAAGTCAGGGATAATTTCGAACAACGAATGATCAAATTATAAAACTTTTCGGGTTAGATTTTATTAAATAGATTTTAATTAAATATAGCTTTAGAAGTAAAATCATTTCCTGACAAAATATTGTGATTAATTGAAAAAGCTACATATACAAATACATAGTGTTATGATTGTATGTGTTATTCTGATAATTTTGTTATTAATGGGTACAGTCTATCCTAGGGATGAACAAAATATGCAGATAGTACGAGTGACGGAAGTTGCAATTATAATCATGTACATTTTTCTTACTATATGCTTTGAGCTATGTCTGGAATGACTGAGGGTCTGGTTCTCAACCAGGAAAATGCGATAACAATGTTTGTTCATTTTTAGCCCGGTTTCAGACAAAATGCTTATTTATTTGATACAAGCTTTTTACTTTAAAAAAAAAAAAATCGTATTTCTTTCAAAGTTCAAGTAGAGTGATCAGGTATATGAAAAAAATAAAAATAAAAATCAGACATGAAGGGTATAACTGTTCTTGAATTAAGACTTGAATTAATTCTATTCTCAAAGATTTAACAGTATAATGGGTTTGATTAGAAAACAAGAGTGAATTTTTTCTATGTTGTTTATCAGAGAATGATAAAGAGGAGGAATGTTGTTGTGGAAAAAATTCATCTTTTCTTTGTATTTTATTTTCAATGATTTAACAAACGAATGCCATGCGTTCTTTTGCTGTATTTTGAGTTTCTTTTATGATGTTAATACAGCTGCAGGGTGTGTGTGTGTGACCCAGAGGTGAGAAGATTAGGGGGTTGAGCCACAGGGGTTCCTCTGTGTCTTTTGTTTAGTGGGGGCTGTAAGAGATAGCTTTTGAAAGAGATAACACTATAAAAATGCGGGCCAACCTCTGCTCTGGGTCTCACTCCGCCTGCAGCTGGTCTGTGGATGGACTGGGAACATTTCTTGCAAGAAATAAATATCTTTTAAGGACAATTTGATCTTGATGTCTCTTATGCCTGATGCTGTTTTGTTAGTTATTTGTTTTTGCCTCAACACATATTAAACTTTTTATAAATGCCACCTCTGATGCAGATTCTGTTTTCTCTGCAGTGGGAAAAAATGTTTTTGTTGATAATAGTCAATTTGATTGGTAAAAGCAATATAGTGACTTAAAATGTATAGAATTTGACTTGAAAGATAGGGGGAAATTGCCTTTATAAAAAAAAAAAAAAAAAAAATTGCAATGAGAATCAATGTAAGATTATTGGTTCAGAATAAATTACTTTTACAACACAAAAATTACACAATAAATCACAATAAATCACAATATTACAGTTTTTTTGTGTGTATTTGATCAAATAAATGCAGGCTTGATGAGCGTAAGAGACTTCTTTCATGGTATTTTTTTTTTTTTTTTGGCTTCTATGTAAGAAGTAAATATAGTACTATATCATTTGTGATTTAAAACTAATTAACTAGGTTTGTTATATGAGGGATTATTTTTTGCCCCAGGGTTACACCCCTTATTGTCTGGGGTTTATTTTAACCCTTTATTCAGTACAGCTTATAGAGACTGTACTTGGGCATTGGCGATATGTGCTGTAAGGACTATTTTACACCAGGGTTTCCCTTTATACAGGACAGCTTATTGCAACTGTACTGGGGCGTTAGGACCCACTCAGGCCTCAGGTTGATCAGACCTGTGTCCTCTCTAACACCTCTTCCAGCAGCAACCCAGTCTCCCAGAGGTCTCCCATCCAGATGAAGACTGGGCTCAACCCTCCTGAACTTCAGTGGGAGTGCAGGCGAAAGCTTCAGGTTGATCGCTGCTGACTGGGGCTTCAGGTCTCCTCACCACAGCTCTCTACAACCACTGATGGTTGCAACAATGGTGACAGTAAAAACAAATTAACTTGGAAATTTTGTATTATATATGAAGCCACCCATCATGCATTAGCAACATGAAGCTTTTTTTGTTTTGGTCGTCACCGGTGTTGTGATTCATATGCAGAATCTTGATGTCTGAGTGAGACTTTATGATTAACTTGTGTTTAAACTTAAATCTACATGAAAAAGATTTTGCGCTCATGGTTTTTATTCACTTTCAGGATTACTGACCAGTTAACTTCATACATGGTTTACTGTGACTATATGTTACTGCGTCAGTAACTACACAGTTAATGTATTTTAAATAAAGCAACACACAGCATATCATCAGTGTTTCTCTGCTCATCCTGGACTGAAGCTCAGGCTCTACTCTCCAGCTCAATGATGACCCTCAAACACAAATAATAAAGTTTGATGATCAGTGTTTGCTTTGGCACTTGGTGTTTTAAGCCCCCAACGGCGCCTTCCAGGCAGCGAGGGGATGGGTAGGGTTAGCTGCCTCTAAGGAGCCATTGGGGGCCTAAAACACCATCGAGCGTTTGTTTTAGTTGGGCTCTTGACCCTTCAGTTTTAACATTAGTTTTTCTCTGGCTGCTTTAACTGACACATATTTGTTATGGTAGGAATCCAAGAGAAACTCAGATCAGATAATGTTGGTCACTTTTTAGTGATGATAGTCATCATGTAATGGCCTGATTTATTGATACCACCTGAAGTTTAATATCTGATTAAGTTGTTAAATATTGGTTGTAAATTGTGCATGCCAATACTGTGCTGTGATACTCTGAAAGAGTTTATGAAATTTGTATCAAGAGCCCAACTAAAGCAAACACTGATCATCAAACTGTATTATTCTCAGAGAGATCTGTTAGTGTTTAATGTTCTGATGGGATGTAAAGTGTTTCTGTATTGTGTGTTTGAGGGTCATCATTGAGCTGGAGAGTAAAGCCTGAGCTTCAGTGATATATGAGCAGTGATAGATGAGCAGAGAAACACTAATGATATGCTGTGTGTGCTTTATTTAAAATACACTAACTGCGTAGTTGCTGATGCAGTGACATATAGTCACAGTAAATCATGTATGAATATAATGAGCACAAAATCTTTTTCATGCAGATTTTCAATTTATACACAAGTTAACCACACAGTCTCACTCAGACATCAAGATTCTGCATATGAATCACAACACCGGTGACGACCAAAACAAAAAAAGCTTCATGCTGCAATGCATGATGGGTGGCTTCATATATAATACAAAACTCATTCTTAATTCCCAAGCTTTTTTGTTTTTACTGTCACCATTGTTGCAACCATCAGTGGTTGTAGAGAGCTGTGGTGAGGAGACCTGAAGCCCCAGCCAGCAGTGATCAACCTGAAGCTTTCGCCTGCACTCCCACTGAAGCTCAGGAGAGTTGAGCCCAGTCTTCATCTGGATGGGAAACCTCTGGGAAACTGGGTCACTGCTGGAAGAGGTGTTAGTGAAGACACAGGTCTGATCAACCTGAGGCCTGAGTGGGTCCTAACGCCCCAGTACAGTTGCAATAAGCTGTCCTGTATAAAGGGAAACCCTGGTGTAAAATAGTCCCTACAGCACATATCGCCAATGCCCAAGTACAGTCTCCATAAGCTGTACTGAATAAAGGGTTAAAATAAACCCCAGACAATAAGGGGTGTAACCCTGGGGCAAAAAATAATCCCTCACATAACATACCTAGTTAGTTTCACATCACAAATGATATAGTACTATATTTACTTCTTACAACTACATAGAGGCCCCCCAAAAAATTGCCATGAAAGAAGTCTCTTATGCTCATCAAGCCTGCATTTATTTGATCAAATACACAGAAAAAACTGTAGTATTGTGAAATATTGTTACAATTTAAAATGTTTTTTCTATTTGAATATACTTTAAAATATAATTTATTTCTGTGATGCTCTAACTTCAGCTGGAAAACAACTTTATTAAAGAACCGCTATAAAGCCAAAACAATCTCTGTTACCTTAAATTATACGTTTATCTCTGTAAAGCTGCTTTGAAACAATCTCCATTGTTAAAAACGCTGTATAAATAAAGATGACTTGACTTGACTTGATGCAAAGCTGAACTTTCAGCATCATTATTCCAGTCTTCAGTGTCACATGATCCTTCAGAAATCATTCTGATATGCTGTTTCTGGAGGGCCACTGTCCTGCAGAGTTTAGCTAAATAAATAAATAAAATTAATAAATAACCTAAACACATCTGGACCAGCTAATCAAGACCTTCAGACACACTAACACAGCAAAAACCCAGTGTTAAATTAGCTCAGTTTATTTGGCTACGTTCAGACTGTCTTTGATTGATCCAGTCAGATACACAAATTGATTGATCCAGTCAGATACACAAATAATCTAATTTGGACTGACAGTCTGAACGTAGCCTTTGAGTCCACGCTCAAGAAGCAGTGTAAAAGTTAATGAGATAATTAAGTGATTAATTGAGTGTTGATTGACAATTATTGATGAACACTTGATGTTAACAAGCAGAATCACTGAAAGAAAGAGTCAAGAGTCCGTTTTTAAGTCACCATTATGGAGATCAGTGTTTGCTTTAGTTGGGCTCTGGATCATTGATTTATTAGTTTAGCTTTTTTCTGGCTGTTATAACTCTGGCTTTATAAGGCATGTTTGCTATGGCAAAGAAAGCCAAGAAAAAATCTGGTCGTTTGTAGGTGGTTATGGTTTAACCTCATTAATGTTTTTCAGTGTTAAAATTCTGACTTAAGTGGTGAGTTGTAAGATAATTTAGTCATTCTGACAGGTCAATTTAGCTCAAAAGGAATTATTAAAGGGATGGTTCACTTTGAAATTAAATTTTGGTATGTTTTAGCTTACCTCAAGGGCATCCAAGATGTAGATGTCTTTTTTTCCACAGTAGTTTCAATTGTGATATTTTTAGGTCAAACCGTTCTTGTCTGTCAGTCATATAATGCAGGTCGATGGTCACTGTCTCAAAGAGCATGCACAGAGTCCAAATTAAAACAATTCCCCATCGTAAGCGGTTGTGTGAGAAAACGAACAGTATTTATATCGTTGTTACCTCTTGTACACAGCCACGTCCAAGTGATCTGAGAGCGCGGGCGGGTATAGATATATACACTAGATGTCGCCTTGGCTACTGCAGTTCATTGTAACAACCGTAGCCAATGCGACATCTAGTGTATATATCTATACCCGCCCACGCTCTCAGATCACTCGGACATGGCTGTGTACAAGAGGTAAAAGCGATATAAATACTGTTCGTTTTCTCACACAAACCGGAACTAATAAGTTGGTTTGATCTACTCTATCACTTACAGTGTATGAATCTCAACCATGGTGACAATGGTATGCTGCAGTGCCTTCTGGGTGCACCAATCAAAATTAATCCATGGCTCCCAGCATGCATTGCGTCATGAATACATTATGATCTGAATTGTCTTCTGATTCTTTTTTGTCTTTTTGCTCCTTGAATGTGACTTTTTAGTAGCTTTCTTTGTGATGTTCAAAGCTCTGTTTATCTGTTTGATTGCCATTGTTGAGATTCATATGTTGATTCTTGATGTGTGTGTGTGTGTGTGTGTCTGAATGATATAAATATAAACCATAGAAGTGACCATATAAACACTGAGTGGTGGTAGTTTTACACCGGGGATTTAACTATGGCGGGCCGGTATGGCGGGCCGGAAGGTTAAAAAAATAGGACTAATGATTTGTCGTGGGAAGTCACTTTACTATAGCCACTAGCTACTGACTTTCCCACTGATAGGCCAGCGGTGGATCTGTATACGTACTCTCCTCACACAGCGAGCGACTGACTCACTCTCCTCACACAGCGGGCGACTCACTTTCCTCATGCGAGTCATGTACACATTGGCCTAATATTATAATAAAATCATACCCTTCTCAAATACTGTGGTGGTGCAATAACTATATTTCAAAAAAGTGTTACATGTATGTGTTGTAATCGTCATAATATTCTGAACCAATCATCTTAAAGGGATAGTTCACTTTGAAATTAATTTTTGGTATGTTTTAGCTTACCTCAAGGGCATCCAAGATGTAGGTGTCTTTTTTTCCGCAGTAGTTTTAATTTTGATATTTTTAGGTCAAACCGTTCTTGTCTGTCAGTCATATAATGCAGGTCTATAGTCATTATCTCAAAGAGCATGCACTGAGTCCAAATTAAAACAATTCCCCGTCGTCCAAATTAAACAATTCCCCATCGAAAGTACACATTGATGGCCTAAGACACGAAACGAGCGGTTTGTGTGAGAAAACGAACAGTATTTATATAGTTTTTACCATTTATACACAGCCATGTCCGAGTGATCTGATCTGACGTGTGCGCAGACTGGTGCATAGATATATACACACTAGATGTCGCCTTGTCTACGGCAGTTCATAGGAACGAATGTCTTTAAGGCGACCTCTAGTGTATATATCTATGCACCAGTCTGCGTACACGTCAGATCAGATCACTTCGACATGGCTGCGTATAAGAGGTAAAAACGATATAAATACTGTTCGTTTTCTCACACAAACCGCTCGTTTCGTGTCTTAGGCCATCAATGTGTACTTACGATGGGGAATTGTTTAATTTGGACGACGGGGAATTGTTTTAATTTGGACTCTGTGCTTGTGTTTTGAGACAGTGACCATCGACCTGCATTATTTGACTGACAGACAAGAACGGTTTGACCTAAAAATATAAAAATTGAAACTACTGCGGAAAAAAAGACACCTACATCTTGGATGCCCTTGAGGTAAGCTAAAACATACCAAAAATTCATTTCAAAGTGAACTATCCCTTTAAATTAATTTTTTCAGTGCATTTTTTTTTTACCTTTATAAAGGCAATTTCCCCAAACTGTCATCTTTAATGTTAAATGATATACATTTTAAGTCACTATACATTTTAAGTCACTATATGGCTTTTACCAATCAAATTGACTATCAACAAAAATATTTTATCCCACAGAGAAAACAGAATCTGCATCAGAGGTGGCATTTAGATATTCAAAAATTTGTATGCAAAACAAGCATAAAACACATTGTTTAGCCACTTTAAAATAGACACCTGTAAAGCTTTTGTGGATTTTATAAATTATCTTTCAAATAGAATAATCTTAAAAAGTGACATTTCCATTTTTGCTGATTCACATTGGTATCAAAATAGGTAAAACACATTTCAGAGTTACATACACCATTATGTTTTTTAATATTTGTTAACTGTATGACTTACTTTCATGTTGTTGTTGTTTTTCTCTATCAGCTTTTTAGCAATATATTATTATTTGATAACACCATTCAAAAGAGTATTCAACATGAATGCCCCATGAAGTTATATGAAATTTACATTTTTGGAAATTAACTTAAAAAGTAATACATAATGTTGAGTACTTGTGAGTCCCCAGAGACCGCTTCATCCTCCCCTTTCCGCCATTTTGGGAGGATACCCTCCAGCACTGTTCATTGTTTGTATTGGTAGTAGAGGAGGTTGTCGCACTATTTTAGATTGCCTGGAAAACACTGCTGTGTAAAAAAAACTGCTCCAGTGTCTCAAACGATTGTTGTAGAAACCGTAGGAACCATGTGTTACAGTTTTTTCGTGTTTAAAATTTTCAAATGTAAAACAACATTTTTGTTTGGCATTGGTAGTAAGTTTCTCCCTGTAAGGACCCTTTTCTTTTGCCGCATTCTTCTCCATTTCTTCTTATTTTTCTCGTAATTTCTATTATAATTCCTCGAGCCGTCTTTCCTGCTCAGTCTCTGTATCGCTCTTACACTGTTGCCCCTGGCAACCGATAGCGTAGGATCCCAAAATGGTGGACGGGCTCAATTCGTCACGTGACAGCAAGCTACCGTGACGTATGTCCTCATTCTCACTGAGGAAAGTGAGTCGCCCGCTGTGTGAGGAAAGTGAGTCGCCCGCTGTGTGAGGAGAGTCAGTCGCTCGCTGTGTGAGGAAAGTGAGTCGCTCGCTGTGTGAGGAAAGTGAGTCGCTCGCTGTGTGAGGAGAGTCAGTCGCTCGCTGTGTGAGGAAAGTGAGTCGCTCATCGCTCGCTGTGTGAGGAAAGTGAGTCGCTCGCTGTGTGAGGTGAATCGCTCGCTGTGTGAGGAGAGTACGTATACAGATCCACCGCTGGCCTATCAGTGGGAAAGTCAGTAGCTAGGGGCTATAGTAAAGTGACTTCCCACGACAAATCATTAGTCCTATTTTTGAACCTCCCGGCCCGCCATAAATGAAGAGCGACTTTCGCGAGCGACAACCAATAGGAGTGGAGCCTGGAGCGCGCGTCATCATCCTTCTCCGCTCAGCCCCTCGCCCCATCGACAGAAAGATGGAGGAGTATTTTTCTAAATCTAAAATACTACTGTTATTGTGTCATGAAATGTAGTTATATGAGTTTTTCAGTCGAGAATGTAGTTGTTTAAAGCTCAAATATGTGGTTTGTTTATACAGATAGCACCTATTTTCAATTTTGATCTGATATTTTCGGAGTTGTGAGACCCAGGTACTCGTTCATTTAACTTACATGCTTTACGAGTCTAAATATTTCATATTTTCTCTCCAGAATGGTTGTTTTTAGCGGCAAGAAAACTGATTCGCTGTCATTGGATGTTATTCATAAACATTACAAGGCAACCAGTAGTGGAAACACCCACTAGCGACCTCATCGCCAGCCACCGGCGACATGCAGCGACAAAGTCGCTTGTAGTGTGAACGCAGCTTGAGGAGGGTGAGTCGCTCGCTGAGGAAAGTGAATCGCTCGCTGTGTGAGGAGGGTGAGTCGCTCGCTGAGGAAAGTGAGTTGCTCGCTGTGTGAGGAGGGTGAGTCGCTCGCTGAGGAAAGTGAGTCGCTCGCTGAGGAGAGCGAGTCGCTCGCTGTGTGAGGAGAGTACGTAGATCCACCGCTGGCATTTCAGTGGGAAAGTGAGTAGCTAGGGGCTATAGTATAGTGACTTCCCACGACAAATCATTAGTCCTATTTTTGGACCTTCCGGCCCGCCATATATAATATCCGTTTTTACACGTTTTTACACGTTTTACACATACACACACACACATACACGTCTATATTACTAACAGGGGACTATCGCTCTACACTGGCCAAGAGGGGACTAGTGTTTCTGGTCATTTTGAAGAAACAAAAATGACATACAAAATTTTCTTTTAAGCTCTTTTTTCAGTGTGTGTGTGTGTGTGTGTGTGTGTGTGAACAGTGAAGTGAACTGGCAGTGAAGTCTGTCTTCATTATGTATATAGTATATTATATATTATGCCTTTTATCATTCATAATATTTTTTTTTTTTATTTAACACTTATTTTCTCTCTTCATAGATACTTTCTATGTTTGGTTATGCAGTCCCTTTAGGGTTTATAGGATTAATCAAACAGAAATAGCTCTTTAAGGTAACGATTTCAGGTCACTATAGTGACCTATATTTAGTATAGCGTAAAGCATACTTTATACAGTGAATAATGATTTTATTAATCAAAATGAACTTTGCGTCCCCAGTTGGATGGTAAAGAACGATACGTGTTTGGCTGCTTTGTACATTTCTTGCCATCACAAACACACTGTAAAGATTTTGGAGGTCAATCTCAAAATGTTATGTCGAAAAACTAAAGTGCAATAAATAATACACGCTTTAGGGTCTGTTTACACGACATCATTTTCAACTGAAAACTGAAAACGTTTTGGCCGTTCATTTCAACGAAAATGCCATTTTGGGGGCCTGACAATGAAAGCTTTTGAAAACGAGTTTTTGTGAGCTCATCTAAAGTGAGGACTAGTTATGCCTTGTAAAGGATTTATAAAGGAGATTTAAAGGCTGTTAATATTTCTATGTTCTCTATCGTGTTGTGTTTGTTTCCTTTTTCTGTTTAGAAGATAACTGAGTCTTTAAATCTCCTTTATAAATTATTTACAAAGCATAACTAGTCCTCACTTTAGATGAGCTCGCAAAATAGTGAACTGACCACTACTAAATGCCTTATAACTGCCTGAATCTACTACATTTACTCACACTTTCTAAGTGATCTTATTAATCACTGTAAACACCTAAATAACTGATTTGTAAATAATGCTATACTTCATTTAGAAATGATAAATTGATAATTAATAAAGTATGAAAATGCAATTATTAAACACATTATAGATATGCTTCTAATTCAATAATACAGCGTTTAAAGGTGTATTTATAAACTGCTTACTAATGTCTGCTTTATGAATTATGATTTATCTGTTTAACAATGCTTAACTAATGATTAATAGGATGCAGTTATTATAAAGGGTTACCATATATATTATATTATATTTCTCAAAATATAACTTCAAATTTGCTTTTTTTTTATTAAAAAAAAGCATGCCAAGAGGGGATCTGCAACTAAATGTTATAATTATAATGTAATTATTATTATATTAAGATATTAATAATGCGACTGATAGTATTGGCTGCCTATTAATTAAAACATAATTTCTACTCTTAAAAAAAATCAATAGACATGTCCTCATTTTTCTGTTTCCTTTGTTTCTAGGATGTTGATGTACAGAGAAAGTCAGTGTTTGAAATATTGCTCAATTTAAATGCAACCAAACATATGTCGGTCGTTACCATCCAACAGTGGACCTTTCTTTAAGATCTAATTCAAAACTTTTGAGTTGACTTGCTGCATCTGGTCATTTTGAAGAAACAAAAATGAAATCATTTTTTTCATAATATAACTTTAAAAAAATAACAATTTAAAAAATTTAAAAAATTAAACATGCCAAGATTGAATCTCAACTCTGAACGATCTCTACCTATACAACAGTGGACTCACAATAGCCTGCAATGGAACTGTGTGTGTGTGTGTGTGTGTGAACAGTTAAGTATGTCTTTATTTTGTAACTATAAGTTATATATATTTATATATAGGCCTTCATAGATACTTTCTATGCTTGGTTATGCAGTCCCTAACAATTTACTTGCCATTGTTATGTGCCATTGCACTCACACATACATATCTATATTACTAACAGACCAAAGTCGCTCTACACTGGCCAAGTGAGGACTCACTGAACGATGTCTATCTATACAAGTGAGGACTTGAACAGTGTGTGTGTGTGTGTGTGAACAGTGAAGTGAACTGGCAGTGAAGTCTGTCTTCATTATGTATATAGTATATTATATATTATGCCTTTTATCATTCATAATATTTGTTTATTTTATTTAACACTTATTTTCTCTCTTCATAGATACTTTCTATGTTTGGTTATGCAGTCCCTTTAGGGTTTATAGGATTAATCAAACAGAAATAGCTCTTTAAGGTAACGATTTCAGGTCACTATAGTGACCTATATTTAGTATAGCGTAAAGCATACTTTATACAGTGAATAATGATTTTATTAATCAAAATGAACTTCGCGTCCCCAGTTGGATGGTAAAGAACGATACGTGTTTGGCTGCTTTGTACATTTCTTGCCATCACAAACACACTGTAAAGATTTTGGAGGTCAATCTCAAAATGTTATGTCGAAAAACTAAAGTGCAATAAATAATACACGCTTTAGGGTCTGTTTACACGACATCATTTTCAACTGAAAACTGACAACGTTTTGGCCGTTCATTTCAACGAAAATGCCATTTTGGGGGCCTGACAATGAAAGCTTTTGAAAACGAGTTTTTGTGAGCTCATCTAAAGTGAGGACTAGTTATGCCTTGTAAAGCATTTATAAAGGAGATTTAAAGGCTGTTAATATTTCTATGTTCTCTATCGTGTTGTGTTTGTTTCCTTTTTCTGTTTAGAAGATAACTGAGTCTTTAAATCTCCTTTATAAATTATTTACAAAGCATAACTAGTCCTCACTTTAGATGAGCTCGCAAAATAGTGAACTGACCACTACTAAATGCTTTATAACTGCCTGAATCTACTACATTTACTCACACTTTCTAAGTGATCTTATTAATCACTGTAAACACCTAAATAACTGATTTGTAAATAATGCTATACTTCATTTAGAAATGATAAATTGATAATTAATAAAGTATGAAAATGCAATTATTAAACACATTATAGATATGCTTCTAACTCAATAATACAGCGTTTAAAGGTGTATTTATAACCTGCTTACTAATGTCTGCTTTATGAATTATGATTTATCTGTTTAACAATGCTTAACTAATGATTAATAGGATGCAGTTATTATAAAGGGTTACCATATATATTATATTATATTTCTCAAAATATAACTTCAAATTTGCTTTTTTTTTATTAAAAAAAAGCATGCCAAGAGGGGATCTGCAACTAAATGTTATAATTATAATGTAATTATTATTATATTAAGATATTAATAATGCGACTGATAGTATTGGCTGCCTATTAATTAAAACATAATTTCTACTCTTAAAAAAAATCAATAGACATGTCCTCATTTTTCTGTTTCCTTTGTTTCTAGGATGTTGATGTACAGAGAAAGTCAGTGTTTGAAATATTGCTCAATTTAAATGCAACCAAACATATGTCGGTCGTTACCATCCAACAGTGGACCTTTCTTTAAGATCTAATTCAAAACTTTTGAGTTGACTTGCTGCATCTGGTCATTTTGAAGAAACAAAAATGAAATCATTTTTTTCATAATATAACTTTAAAAAAATAACAATTTAAAAAATTTAAAAAATTAAACATGCCAAGATTGAATCTCAACTCTGAACGATCTCTACCTATACAACAGTGGACTCACAATAGCCTGCAATGGAACTGTGTGTGTGTGTGTGTGTGTGTGTGAACAGTTAAGTATGTCTTTATTTTGTAACTATAAGTTATATATATTTATATATAGGCCTTCATAGATACTTTCTATGCTTGGTTATGCAGTCCCTAACAATTTACTTGCCATTGTTATGTGCCATTGCACTCACACATACATATCTATATTACTAACAGACCAAAGTCGCTCTACACTGGCCAAGTGAGGACTCACTGAACGATGTCTATCTATACAAGTGAGGACTTGAACAGTGTGTGTGTGTGTGTGTGAACAGTGAAGTGAACTGGCAGTGAAGTCTGTCTTCATTATGTATATAGTATATTATATATTATGCCTTTTATCATTCATAATATTTGTTTATTTTATTTAACACTTATTTTCTCTCTTCATAGATACTTTCTATGTTTGGTTATGCAGTCCCTTTAGGGTTTATAGGATTAATCAAACAGAAATAGCTCTTTAAGGTAACGATTTCAGGTCACTATAGTGACCTATATTTAGTATAGCGTAAAGCATACTTTATACAGTGAATAATGATTTTATTAATCAAAATGAACTTCGCGTCCCCAGTTGGATGGTAAAGAACGATACGTGTTTGGCTGCTTTGTACATTTCTTGCCATCACAAACACACTGTAAAGATTTTGGAGGTCAATCTCAAAATGTTATGTCGAAAAACTAAAGTGCAATAAATAATACACGCTTTAGGGTCTGTTTACACGACATCATTTTCAACTGAAAACTGACAACGTTTTGGCCGTTCATTTCAACGAAAATGCCATTTTGGGGGCCTGACAATGAAAGCTTTTGAAAACGAGTTTTTGTGAGCTCATCTAAAGTGAGGACTAGTTATGCCTTGTAAAGCATTTATAAAGGAGATTTAAAGGCTGTTAATATTTCTATGTTCTCTATCGTGTTGTGTTTGTTTCCTTTTTCTGTTTAGAAGATAACTGAGTCTTTAAATCTCCTTTATAAATTATTTACAAAGCATAACTAGTCCTCACTTTAGATGAGCTCGCAAAATAGTGAACTGACCACTACTAAATGCTTTATAACTGCCTGAATCTACTACATTTACTCACACTTTCTAAGTGATCTTATTAATCACTGTAAACACCTAAATAACTGATTTGTAAATAATGCTATACTTCATTTAGAAATGATAAATTGATAATTAATAAAGTATGAAAATGCAATTATTAAACACATTATAGATATGCTTCTAACTCAATAATACAGCGTTTAAAGGTGTATTTATAACCTGCTTACTAATGTCTGCTTTATGAATTATGATTTATCTGTTTACCAATGCTTAACTAATGATTAATAGGATGCAGTTTTTATAAAGGGTTACCATATATATTATATTATATTTCTCAAAATATAACTCCAAATTTGCTTTTTTTTATAAAAAAAAAGCATGCCAAGAGGGGATCTGCAACTAAATGTTATAATTATAATGTAATTATTATTATATTAAGATATTAATAATGCGACTGATAGTATTGGCTGCCTATTAATTAAAACATAATTTCTACTCTTAAAAAAAATCAATAGACATGTCCTTATTTTTCTGTTTCCTTTGTTTCTAGGATGTTGATGTACAGAGAAAGTCAGTGTTTGAAATATTGCTCAATTTAAATGCAACCAAACATATGTCGGTCGTTACCATCCAACAGTGGACCTTTCTTTAAGATCTAATTCAAAACTTTTGAGTTGACTTGCTGCATCTGGTCATTTTGAAGAAACAAAAATGAAATAATTTTTTTTCATAATATAACTTTAAAAAAATAACAATTAAAAAAATTAAAAAAATTAAACATGCCAAGATTGAATCTCAACTCTGAACGATCTCTACCTATACAACAGTGGACTCACAATAGCCTGCAATGGAACTGTGTGTGTGTGTGTGTGTGTGTGTGTGTGTGTGAACAGTTAAGTATGTCTTTATTTTGTACTATAAGTTATATATATTTATATATAGGCCTTCATAGATATTTTCTATGCTTGGTTATGCAGTCCCTAACAATTTACTTGCCATTGTTATGTGCCATTGCACTCACACATACATATCTATATTACTAACAGACCAATGTCGCTCTACACTGGCCAAGTGAGGACTCACTGAACGATGTCTATCTATACAAGTGAGGACTTGAACAGTGTGTGTGTGTGTGTGTGTGTGTGTGTGTGTGTGTGTGTGTGTGTGTGTGTGTGTGTGTGTGTGTGAACAGTGAAGTGAACTGGCAGTGAAGTCTGTCTTCATTATGTATATATAGTATATTATATAGTATATTATATATTATGCCTTTTATCACTCGTTTTGAAAACGATGCCTTTACCATCTGCATGTAAACAACATAAACGTGAATTTGTGAAATTGTTACGTCATTCCAACTCGGTCACAGTAAATGCGTCTCTATAGCACACATTGTGTTTATTGTGCAATTTATACGTGCATATGATAGGCATGGGTGGGTTTAGGGTAGGTTTAGTAGTGGTGTGTAATATGTAATATGTATTATATGTTTGGTTAGGATTAGTTTTGTAGGATGTGTGTGTATTACACTCAATAAAGTGCGTATTATATGCATGTAAAAAAATATATTTCCGCGTAAAAATTGCACGATAAACACAATGCGTGCCATAGAGATGCATTTTCATGAGATCAGGCAGGTCATGCACAAGTATATAACATGGTCACATGCGTACTTATCATCACGTGTTCACATGTTCATGAGTATTTGATGTTTTTTTTTTTTTTTTTTTTTTTTTGACAAAGTAAGAAAGGTTTGGGGGTGTGCTTTTAGATGGGCCTTTAAAATTTGACAAACAAATATCTTCAGTAATTGGATCTAGTTTCTATCAACTCCGTCTTTTGTCTAAAATTACAGTAAACACTTCCTAACTGACAAAACACTAGAGATGGCTGTTCATGCTTTTATTACTTCCCATTTAGACTACAGCAACTCATTGTATTGCGGTATTTCCAAGTCACAAATCGCTCGCCTTCAACTGGTCCAAAATGCTGCAGCAAGATTTATTCACAAAAGTAGTAAATATAATCACATGATGATGATGATACATTTTATTTATATTGCGCTTTTCTGCTTTACATATAGCCTCACATTCAAGCTGGGGGCAAGCTGGGGCCAGTTGTACTGTTAGAGGGGCCAGTTTAGACCTTATTGTTGTCATATCATTTTCTGCACTGCACTATAGGCATTAACAAGGCAAGGCAAGGCAAGGCAAGGCAAGGCAAGGCAAGGCAAGGCAAGGCAAGGCAAGGCAAGTTTATTTATATAGCACATTTCATACACAATGGCAATTCAAAGTGCTTTACATAGAAGAAATTAAAATAATGAAAAGAAATAAGAATAATTAAAACAGTTTAGAAAAATAAAATAAAATACAGTACTAAAAAAAAAAAAAAAAAAAAAAAAAAAAAAAAAGAATATTATTATAAATCTTTCCTTCAAAGGAATCCCTTAAGACTTAAATCTTTCAACCTTCTTTTAACCTTCAATCTTCTTACGACTTCCATCTATCAACTTTCCTTTAACTTTCTTTTCTCCCTCATTTACTCACACGTTCTTTTCACTTTCTTTAGCACTGCGTTCACATTCTTTCTCAGGCGAAAACTTTAATATCGTCATTTAAATACTGTTCTACTTTCAAACCCACATTAATACACGTCACTTTCACATTATCACCTTCTGAGTGGGCATTTACAGTTACGGGCTAAATGCCCTGCTGACATAGGAGAAATTAAAATAATTAAAAGAAATAAGAATAATTAAAACAGTTTAGAAAAATAGAATAAAATACAGTACAGTAAAAACAGTCGGACGAACAGCGGCACAGTGCTCATTCAGTAAATGCATAGCTAAACAAAAGTGTTTTGAGTCTGGATTTGAATGTGACCACTGTAGGAGCACATCTGATCTCTTCTGGAAGCTGGTTCCAGCTGTGGCTGGCATAATAGCTAAAAGCAGACTCACCATGTTTAGAGTGAACCCTTGGTATTTCTAGCTGATATGATCCTAATGATCTGAGTGATCTGTTGGGTTTATATTCAGTGAGCATATCTGCAATGTATTGAGGTCCTAGGCCATTGAATGATTTATATACCAGTAATAATACTTTAAAATCAATCCTAAATCTAACTGGGAGCCAGTGTAAAGACCTGAGGACTGGTGTGATATGTTCATATTTTCTGGTTCTGCTCAGAATCCTGGCGGCAGCGTTCTGTATGAGCTGCAACTGTCTTATGGTCTTTTTGGGAAGGCCAGTGAGGAGTCCATTACAATAATCCACCCTGCTGGTGATGAAAGCATGCACAAGTTTCTCTAAGTCTTGTCTGGAAACAAAGCATCTAATTCTTGCAATATTTTTCAGATGATAGTATGCTGATTTAGTTATTGCTTTGACATGACTACTGAAACTAAGGTCTGACTCTAGTGTCACACCAAGATTCCTGACTTGATGTTTAGTTGTTTGACCCCTGGAGTGAAGGTATGCGTTCACTTTGAGAACTTCATCTTTGTTTCCAAACGCAATAACTTCAGTTTTGTCTTTGTTTAATTGAAGAAAGTTTTGACACATCCAACTGTTGACTTCATCAATGCATTGGCACAAGGAGTCAATGGGGCTGTAATCATTAGGCGATAGGGCTAAGTACAGCTGTGTGTCGTCTGCATAGCTGTGGTAAGCAATTTGATTATTTCTCATTATTTGGCTCATTGGGAGCATATACAGGTTGAACAGGAGTGGTGCAAGGATTGACCCTTGAGGGACTCCGCATGTCATGGATGTCCACTCAGACTTATGGTCTCCTATACTAACATAATAACCTCTCCCATCTAAGTATGACCTGAACCATTTTAGGACTATCCCAGAAAGCCCCACCCAGTTTTCCAGCCTGTCAAGAAGTATGTTATGATCGACAGTGTCAAATGCAGCACTGAGGTCGAGTAGTACCAGCACTGATAATTTTCCTGAATCAGTATTTAAGCGGATATCGTTTATTATCTTTATGAGCGCTGTCTCTGTGCTGTGGTGCGGTCGGAAACCAGATTGAAAATTGTCAAAGTATCCATTCGAGCTTAAGAATTTGTTCAGATGATTGAAGATAACTTTTTCTATGATCTTGCCTATTAAAGGAAGATTTGAGATCGGTCTATAGTTGCTTAATATGGTCTTATCCAGATTGCTCTTTTTCAGGAGGGGCTTGACAACTGCAGTTTTAAGGGAGTTTGGAAAACTCCCAGAGAGAAGTGAGGCATTTACCACTTCTAGAAGATCTGCTTCTAAACTGTTTAGCACACTTTTGAAAAAAGATGTGGGAAGTGTGTCAAGAGCGCATGTTGATGTTTTGAGGTGTTGTACGGTTTCTTCCAAAATTTTGCCATCAATTTCTTTGAAGTCAGACATAGTAACTACTTTCTCAGGTGGTCTGATCTGTCTGACCTCAGTGCAACTCAAGGATGTGCTGATCACCTTTCTAATATTATTGATTTTCTCAGAGAAGTAAGAAGCAAACTCACTGCACTAACAGGCAAAATACCATGATTACCAATCATTCAACAATGTATTTGCATTGCCATTATATTTTTAAAATTTGCATTACATATTCAGAATCAGTCACATTAACTGCATTCTACGATTTTTGTGTTTTTTTGCAAAAAGATCAGCAAATTCATCTAGATTTAAGGCCTTTGCCCTCCTTGACTCAATACTTAGAACACCTAAATTGCTTAATCTGTCATCTGACATTGTGGACCTGAGATAGGTTTTCACCAGCTTTAGTGCATACAATATAATATACAATTAAATTATGCTTATTTTAAATGTATTGTGCAGGCTAGGTATAAAAAATATAGGAAAAACCATGATAATATGAAACGCTTCAAAACAGAGCGCACAAAGCGCGTATCCGCATCGCGGGTGCAGAATGATGTGCTCAAAGCAACATGGAGTCACAGTGTTCAGCGCTGCACAAGTGCGCATTTAAAAGTTCACGGCACAAAGCGAAGAAATTTCGAGCGCACAAATCCTAGTGTAGCCTATATCTGTCCAACAGTTTATTGATCATTTGTTTCTTCACATAGTGAAGTTTTAAATTCCAGTTATTGTGCGTTTGATGCCGATTCATAGTCCTTGTGGTGTGAACAGGCACACGGTAGCGAGTCGTTTTAAAACAGCAACAAACATAAAATACAAATACACAAAATAAAGTCATTTTATGCAAATCCACAGCCTTTTATCTACAGATCAAGCATTATAATGTGTATATATCATATTGGAGAGAGTTTTACCGTGCATTTATATAACATAATATAAATTAACATTACAAAAGTTAATGATAGTACATTTCAAATACCTAAAAATTGACAATTAAGTGATTTTGTTCGAGTCAAAAATATTACTTAACATTAATGAACCAACGGTACACATTTTTTACTTTAGCAATCTTATGGGTTGTGGTCTCTCAGACATTGGCAGTAATAAAAATACAATAAAAACTTAGTTTCCCTTTGGACTTAAATTACATATCTTTGTGGTATACGGTAGAAATATTGCACATTTCAGTCTAGCTTAGGTTTTTAAAATACACAGTCTTGGAAATAATATGTAAGCATGTGCAAATAAGCCTGTATAGTAAATCAAGTTCTGTTGGTCTTTGTGTTTAAGTGAGAAATTAATTCATTTAAATTGAAAGATCTCAATGTTTATAAGATCTTTCAATTATGTTGAACAGTTTTGAGCGTATAAAAGAGTGTATAAAAATGGGCTCTGAGTTTTGGCAGTGGTTGTGTCTAAGTGAAATATGTAGTTTGGAAGATGTAGTCACTGAATGCATTAATACAACATTGAATGACACAGACATTTGCAACACTTCTACAGTAATAGCGTAGTAAAATATTTTCAGAATCTAAAAAATTAAATACTTTCAAAACAATTAGATGTAGCTGAACACACACAGGTATTAATCTTTCAGTTTCATCACCATCTATAAAAAGGGGAAACTTGGGGGAAATGTGTACTGTACTGTAAACAATGACCATGTGACATAAAATGCTGTGAATTCTGAACAACAGAAAACCGCAGAAATATGTTAGAATTCTACCCGTTATTTGTGTGTTTTTTTATTTAACGTGTGTTTTTGGGGGGTAAAACCTTTTCTAGTGTTCTGGAAGAATGAGGTGATCTGAGAATGAAGTTTCAGTGCATTTTGAATGTGAAATGAACTGCTGTCAAGCTGTAAGTTGGTTTGGAGAAGATATCATGGTCTTTTAACCTGATATCATTTAAGACATCATTTAAGACTGTGGTATAAATGATTGAATGATTTAACCATAACTCATTACTATCATTGATATTCTAAAATAGGTATTTTTCATGTGTATGTAGACTAGGGTGTGTGATATTGAGTTGTTGCACTTCCCCCCCATACGCAATTTACATATCAATGCAGGAAGGCCTTAAAGGCCAGTGTTTTTCTTAGGTGAGAAAACTGGCCAACAACCCCCAGAGTACTCTTACCAATATCTGTGCAACTTCTCAAATACACTAGAATAAACTAGAGAAAACGCTGGGATTTACCCTGCCAAATTAAATTAAATTACAGGTTTTTACAATCGCTAAGACACATTTCTCAATATTTAGGTACATTTTCAAAACTCTTCACTCAGTTCTCCTAACCAACTTACAGCTTGACAGCAGTTCATTTCAAATTCAAAATGCACTGAAACTTCATGTCTCAGATCAACTCATTCTTCCAGAACATTAGAAAAGGTTTCACCCATACACTTAGTGATACACTTTGTCACACATAAAAAAAAAAAAAAAAACACAAACAACAGGAGCATTACACAATGTTTTCTTTTGTAAAATGCTTTCATAAAACAAGAATGACACTATCTACTGTTTATAATTCACTGCAGTTGATGTTACATGATCCTTTTTGATTACAGCCCAGTTATCATCTATGATAATATCATTGAGCTGGTGGATATAAGTATCTAGGTGTGGTCATTGATCGTTCATTTACTTGGAAAGCCAACATTGATTATCTTTGTTCAAAATTCCGGCAACGATTGTATTTTTTTAAGAAGACTTAGGCTGTTTGGTGTAAATCAGAGAATTATGCAATTATTTCATTATGCCGTTTTAGGTAGTCTTTTAAATTATAGGATGCAAACTTCATATGGCAATCTTTCGGTCCAATTAAAATCACAGCTTGCATGTCTTGTGAAAACTGCAATGTAAGTTATGGGTGTAAGAGAGTACTCATCACTTCAATCAATTTACGAATCGTGGATTTTTAAAAATGCACAGACAATAGTGAGT
This sequence comes from Leuciscus leuciscus, assembly GCF_965113295.1. NCBI lineage: Eukaryota > Metazoa > Chordata > Actinopteri > Cypriniformes > Leuciscidae > Leuciscus > Leuciscus leuciscus. The sequence goes on along the minus strand of NC_138728.1, from coordinate 24,119,991 downwards.
GATTCAAGCCATGTTTTATTTCCAATGTATCAGCTTCTGCCATCATGGAGACGGTATAGAGTCCCACTGAGTAAGAGGAACCGTTAGAGTATCTATTAATATGTTAAATAGCAAGATGTAGTTATACATATATGTAGTTTTAAACTCTTTTTGGTTTGTGTGTGTATGTATATGTTGTGTACTAATGCAGCTTTGAGTCCAAGACAAATTTCCTGAAAAAGGACAATAAAGTAAAGTATACTAACAAACTAACTTTTTAACATTACTGTACTAAAATATTCCTAAGTTTCCCCTTTTGTATAGATGGTGATGAAACTGAAAGACTAACACTTTCATCTAATTATTTTGACATTATTATATTTTAGAATCAGAATATCTATTTCAATGTGATATTACTGAAATTAATTTTTTACAGTTTAACAGTACTGTTATTATTAACAGTTTTAAAAAGAGTATGTAAACGTGCAAATTAGCCTGTATAGAACATAAAGTTCTGTTGGTGTTTGTGTTTAAGAATAATTAATGTAAATGGAACAAAATGCATTCAATGACATCTTTCAAAGCAGTGATCCACAGTTTAGCTCACATAGACGGAAGGTGTGATCACTGTGTGAAGAGAGTTTTGAAAAAGTGACTTTAGAATTGGGAAACTTACATTTTATTTGTGTTTGGAATAATCATTAATTTAGTTTCATTGTAAACATAGTGCTAAACAAGTAAACAAGATTTTATATTTAAATATTATATTATAATATATAATACTGATTTCAGAATTGTGCAAGGTGTATTTTCCGGAATCTCTGTGTGAACGGAGCTTATGTGAGCCAAACTGTGGATAATTTATTATTGCTTTGGCAAAAAAAAAAAAAAAAGTATTTCTCACTTAACACAAACACCAACAGACATTTATGTTCTATACAGGCCAATTTGCAGATGTTTACATTCTCTAATCAAAACTGATGTTCAAAACCTAATATTTAAATTCTGAATCTAAAAAAAACAAAAACAAAAAAATTATATTTAACTAAACACCTATACAAGTGTTAATCTCAGTTTCATATTTTTGTACAGTATTGTAAATGTGGATAATGTAACATTAACTGCAGTGAACAGTAGATAGTGTAATTCTTGTTTTATTTATTTTTTAAATACATTTTTACAAAAGAAAACTTTACAAAATAAATTTGGCAGGGTAAATCCCAGCGTTTTCTCTAGTTTATTCTAGTGTATTTGAGAAGTTGCACAGATATTGGTAACAGTACTCTGGGGGTTGTTGGCCAGTTTTCTCACCTAAGAAAAACACTGGCCTTTAAGGCCTTCCTGCATTGATATGTAAATTGCGTGTGGGGGGGAAGTGCAACAACTCAATATCACACACCCTAGTCTACATACACATGAAAAATACCTATTTTAGAATATCAAGGATAGTAATGAGTTATGGTTAAATCATTCAATCATTTATACCACAGTCTTAAATGATGTCTTAAATGATATCAGGTTAAAAGACCATGATATCTTCTCCAAACCAACTTACAGCTTGACAGCAGTTCATTTCACATTCACTGAAACTTCATTCTCAGATCAACTCATTCTTCCAGAACACTAGAAAAGGTTTTACCCCCCAAAAACACACGTTAAATAAAAAAACACACAAATAACGGGTAGAATTCTAACATATTTCTGCGGTTTTCTGTTGTTCAGAATTCACAGCATTTTATGTCACATGGTCATTGTTTACAGTACAGTACACATTTCCCCCAAGTTTCCCCTTTTTATAGATGGTGATGAAACTGAAAGATTAATACCTGTATGTGTTCAGCTACATCTAATTGTTTTGATAGTATTTAATTTTTTAGATTCTGAAAATATTTTACTACGGTATTACTGTGGAAGTGTTGCAAATGTCTGTGTCATTCAATGTTGTATTAATGCATTCAGTGACTACATCTTCCAAACTACATATTTCACTTAGACACAACCACTGCCAAAACTCAGAGCCCATTTTTATACACTCTTTTATACGCTCAAAACTGTTAAACATAATTGAAAGATCTTATAAACATTGAGATCTTTCAATTTAAATGAATTAATTTCTCACTTAAACACAAAGACCAACAGAACATGATTTACTATACAGGCTTATTTGCACATGCTTACATATTATTTCCAAGACTGTGTTATTTATTTTAAAAACCTAAGCTAGACTGAAATGTGCAATATTTCTACCGTATACCACAAAGATATGTAATTTAAGTCCAAAGGGAAACTAAGTTTTTATTGTATTTTTATTACTGCCAATGTCTGAGAGACCACAACCCATAAGATTGCTAAAGTAAAAAATGTGTACCGTTGGTTCATTAATGTTAAGTAATATTTTTGACTCGAACAAAATCACTTAATTGTCAATTTTTAGGTATTTGAAATGTACTATCATTAACTTTTGTAATGTTAATTTATATTATGTTATATATATGCACGGTAAAACTCTCTCCAATATGATATATACACATTATAATGCTTGATCTGTAGATAAAAGGCTGTGGATTTGCATAAAATGACTTTATTTTGTGTATTTGTATTTTATGTTTGTTGCTGTTTTAAAACGACTACCGTGTGCCTGTCCACACCACAAGGACTATGAATCGGCATCAAACGCACAATAACTGGAATTTAAAACTTCACTATGTGAAGAAACAAATGATCAATAAACTGTTGGACAGATATAGGCTACACTAGGATTTGTGCGCTCGAAATTTCTTCGCTTTGTGCCGTGAACTTTTAAATGCGCACTTGTGCAGCGCTGAACACTGTGACTCAATGTTGCTTTGAGCACATCATTCTGCACCCGCGATGCGCATACGCGCTTTGTGCGCTCTGTTTTGAAGCGTTTCATATTATCATGGTTTTTCCTATATTTTTTATACCTAGCCTGCACAATACATTTAAAATAAGCATAATTTAATTGTATATTATATTGTATGCACTAAAGCTGGTGAAAACCTATCTCAGGTCCACAATGTCAGATGACAGATTAAGCAATTTAGGTGTTCTAAGTATTGAGTCAAGGAGGGCAAAGGCCTTAAATCTAGATGAATTTGCTGATCTTTTTGCAAAAAAACACAAAAATCGTAGAATGCAATTAATGTGACTGATTCTGAATATGTAATGCAAATTTTAAAAATATAATGGCAATGCAAATACATTGTTGAATGATTGGTAATCATGGTATTTTGCCTGTTAATGCCTATAGTGCAGTGCAGAAAATGATATGACAACAATAAGGTCTAAACTGGCCCCTCTAACAGTACAACTGGCCCCAGCTTGCCCCCAGCTTGAATGTGAGGCTATATGTAAAGCAGAAAAGCGCAATATAAATAAAATGTATCATCATCATCATGTGATTATATTTACTACTTTTGTGAATAAATCTTGCTGCAGCATTTTGGACCAGTTGAAGGCGAGCGATTTGTGACTTGGAAATACCGCAATACAATGAGTTGCTGTAGTCTAAATGGGAAGTAATAAAAGCATGAACAGCCATCTCTAGTGTTTTGTCAGTTAGGAAGTGTTTAATTTTAGACAAAAGATGGAGTTGATAGAAACTAGATCCAATTACTGAAGATATTTGTTTGTCAAATTTTAAAGGCCCATCTAAAAGCACACCCCCAAACCTTTCTTACTTTGTCAAAAAAAAAACAAACAAAAAAAAAAACATCAAATACTCATGAACATGTGAACACGTGATGATAAGTACGCATGTGACCATGTTATATACTTGTGCATGACCTGCCTGATCTCATGAAAATGCATCTCTATGGCACGCATTGTGTTTATCGTGCAATTTTTACGCGGAAATATATTTTTTTACATGCATATAATACGCACTTTATTGAGTGTAATACACACACATCCTACAAAACTAATCCTAACCAAACATATAATACATATTACATATTACACACCACTACTAAACCTACCCTAAACCCACCCATGCCTATCATATGCACGTATAAATTGCACAATAAACACAATGTGTGCTATAGAGACGCATTTACTGTGACCGAGTTGGAATGACGTAACAATTTCACAAATTCACGTTTATGTTGTTTACATGCAGATGGTAAAGGCATCGTTTTCAAAACGAGTGATAAAAGGCATAATATATAATATACTATATAATATACTATATATACATAATGAAGACAGACTTCACTGCCAGTTCACTTCACTGTTCACACACACACACACACACTGTTCAAGTCCTCACTTGTATAGATAGACATCGTTCAGTGAGTCCTCACTTGGCCAGTGTAGAGCGACATTGGTCTGTTAGTAATATAGATATGTATGTGTGAGTGCAATGGCACATAACAATGGCAAGTAAATTGTTAGGGACTGCATAACCAAGCATAGAAAGTATCTATGAAGGCCTACATATAAATATATATAACTTATAGTTACAAAATAAAGACATACTTAACTGTTCACACACACACACACACAGTTCCATGTGAGTCCACTGTTGTATAGGTAGAGATCGTTCAGAGTTGAGATTCAATCTTGGCATGTTTAATTTAAAAAAAAAATTTAATTGTTATTTTTTTAAAGTTATATTATGAAAAAAAATTATTTCATTTTTGTTTCTTCAAAATGACCAGATGCAGCAAGTCAACTCAAAAGTTTTGAATTAGATCTTAAAGAAAGGTCCACTGTTGGATGGTAACGACCGACATATGTTTGGTTGCATTTAAATTGAGCAATATTTCAAACACTGACTTTCTCTGTACATCAACATCCTAGAAACAAAGGAAACAGAAAAATAAGGACATGTCTATTGATTTTTTTTAAGAGTAGAAATTATGTTTTAATTAATAGGCAGCCAATACTATCAGTCGCATTATTAATATCTTAATATAATAATAATTACATTATAATTATAACATTTAGTTGCAGATCCCCTCTTGGCATGCTTTTTTTTTTTATAAAAAAAAAGCAAATTTGAAGTTATATTTTGAGAAATATAATATAATATATATGGTAACCCTTTATAATAACTGCATCCTATTAATCATTAGTTAAGCATTGTTAAACAGATAAATCATAATTCATAAAGCAGACATTAGTAAGCAGTTTATAAATACACATTTAAACGCTGTATTATTGAGTTAGAAGCATATCTATAATGTGTTTAATAATTGCATTTTCATACTTTATTAATTATCAATTTATCATTTCTAAATGAAGTATAGCATTATTTACAAATCAGTTATTTAGGTGTTTACAGTGATTAATAAGATCACTTAGAAAGTGTGAGTAAATGTAGTAGATTCAGGCAGTTATAAAGCATTTAGTAGTGGTCAGTTCACTATTTTGCGAGCTCATCTAAAGTGAGGACTAGTTATGCTTTGTAAATAATTTATAAAGGAGATTTAAAGACTCAGTTATCTTCTAAACAGAAAAAGGAAACAAAACACAACACGATAGAGAACATAGAAATATTAACAGCCTTTAAATCTCCTTTATAAATGCTTTACAAGGCATAACTAGTCCTCACTTTAGATGAGCTCACAAAAACTCGTTTTCAAAAGCTTTCATTGTCAGGCCCCCAAAATGGCATTTCCGTTGAAATGAACGGCCAAAACGTTGTCAGTTTTCAGTTGAAAATGATGTCGTGTAAACAGACCCTAAAGCGTGTATTATTTATTGCACTTTAGTTTTTCGACATAACATTTTGAGATTGACCTCCAAAATCTTTACAGTGTGTTTGTGATGGCAAGAAATGTACAAAGCAGCCAAACACGTATCGTTCTTTACCATCCAACTGGGGACGCGAAGTTCATTTTGATTAATAAAATCATTATTCACTGTATAAAGTATGCTTTACGCAATACTAAATATAGGTCACTATAGTGACCTGAAATCGTTACCTTAAAGAGCTATTTCTGTTTGATTAATCCTATAAACCCTAAAGGGACTGCATAACCAAACATAGAAAGTATCTATGAAGAGAGAAAATAAGTGTTAAATAAAATAAACAAATATTATGAATGATAAAAGGCATAATATATAATATACTATATATACATAATGAAGACAGACTTCACTGCCAGTTCACTTCACTGTTCACACACACACACACTCACACACACACACACACACACACACACACACACACACACACACACACACACACACACTGTTCAAGTCCTCACTTGTATAGATAGACATCGTTCATTGAGTCCTCACTTGGCCAGTGTAGAGCGACATTGGTCTGTTAGTAATATAGACATGTATGTGTGAGTGCAATGGCACATAACAATGGCAAGTAAATTGTTAGGGACTGCATAACCAAGCATAGAAAGTATCTATGAAGGCCTATATATAAATATATATAACTTATAGTTACAAAATAAAGACATACTTAACTGTTCACACACACACACACACACAGTTCCATTGCAGGCTATTGTGAGTCCACTGTTGTATAGGTAGAGATCGTTCAGAGTTGAGATTCAATCTTGGCATGTTTAATTTGTTTAATTTTAAAAAAAAAAAAATTTTTTTAAAGTTATATTATGAAAAAAATGATTTCATTTTTGTTTCTTCAAAATGACCAGATGCAGCAAGTCAACTCAAAAGTTATGAATTAGATCTTAAAGAAAGGTCCACTGTTGGATGGTAACGAACGACATATGTTTGGTAATGTCTATTGATTTTTTGTTGTTGTTTTTTTTGTAGAAATGATGTTTTAATTAATAGGCAGCCAATACTATCTGTCGCATTATTAATACCTTTATAATATAATAATAATTACATTATAATTATAACATTGAGTTGTAGATCCCCTCTTGGCATGTTTTTTTTTATTTTATTTTTTATAAAAAAAATGCATATTTGAAGTTATATTATGAAAAATATTATATAATATATATATGGTAACCCTTTATAATAACTGCATTTAATTAATCATTAGTTAAGCATTAGTAAACAGTTAAATCATAATTCATAAAGCAGACATTAATAAGCCGTTTATAAATACGGCTTTAAATGCTGTATTATTGATTTAGAAGGATATCTATAATGTGTTTAATAATTGTATTTTCATACTTTATTAATTATCAATTTATCATTTCTAAATGAAGTATAGCATTATTTACTAAGCAGTTATTTAGGAGTTGTCAGTGATTAATAAGATCACTTAGAAAGTGTGAGTAAATGTAGTAGATTCAGGGAGTTATAAAGCATTTAGTAGTGGTCAGTTCACTATTTTGTGAGCAAAAGTGAGGACTAGTTATGCCTAGTAAAGCATTTATAAAGGAGATTTAAAGACTCATTTATCTTCAAAACAGAAAAAGGAAACAAACACAACACAACACAGTGATAGAGAACATAGAAATATTAACAGCCTTTAAATCTCCTACATAACTAGCATAACTAGTCCTCACTTTAGATGAGCTCACAAAAAATTGTGAACTGACCTCTACTAAATGCTTTATAACTTCCTGAAAACAGTAGAAATACATGTTAATAAAGCATTTATTAACACACTAAGTAACTATTACTATATGTCTGAATAATAAGCGTATGATGTATGAATGTACATTGAAATAGTTTAATAATTTACTCACACTTTCTAAGGGATCTTATGAACCACTGACAACTCCTAAATAACTGCTTTGTAAATGATGCTATACTTCATTTAGAAATGATAAATTGATCATTAATAAAGTATGAAAATACAATTATTAAACACATTATAGATGAAACCCGTAGTTGTTAGGACATCAGAGACCGGTTTGTCCAGGAGGGCAACATGTTTATTAGCAATAGCTAACGTTAGCTCCGTAGTGTCCGACGTTTTGAGCCATTCCTATGCTTGATTTTTTCCCATCGGACTTCAGTAAAGGGCTGCGGACCTTTCCCACCATCTTTTCCGACATGAAGAATACACTTTACGGGTGTTCATCGAGCTCGATCGCCGCTATCAGATGAAGATGCGCTGCTTACGTCCTCCTCCATGTTTACATGTGCGTAGTGATATTGGCTTGATTTCAGTTGTGACCTACTTACATTTTCGATGCTGATTGGTTGAAAATCTAGCTCAACAGTTTTACATGTCTCAATACGCAGTCAATAAAGTGCGCCAATAAATTACAATTTCTCATTAACTGCAGGATAATGCGTGGAGAAAACTTTTTGCTTGGATACCTTTTATTAACGTTGAACATATTGAGCAAAAGAAAAATTAGTGCCCCGTTTGTCGGAACGAAACTGAACGATACACGTACAGCGGCCTAGACGCTTCGGTCCTCTCCATCTTGATCGTTCTGTAATTTTAGCAAGCTAGTGTCCTGCCTGTATGAACATCATAATTCCCGCTGTAATGAGTGGGGTTGTATGACGTTTGATCCAGGAAGGCGTGTTAAGGGCGGGGTTTAGGGCAGCGCTGCAGGGCTAATGGCCCGGCAGTGGAAACGCAAGCCCGGTGCTTGAGGCCCGAGGCCACTGGCCCGGCTCGGCTTGCTGTTAGCCCTAGCCCGGCCCTGGCCCGATAGTGGAAACGCGGCTACTGATTCTGCTTGTTAACATCAGGTGTCTTCAATGTTGGCAATAAACATTTTTTTTTTTAAATTAAAATGTTTGTAAATTTTACTCATTTTAAATGGTTAACTTTTAAGGAATTAATTTGATTAATTATTACTCAATTCTAATTTGTTCAATTTAATTAATAATATTGCTTGTAATCTGTTGCCACAATTTTATTGATTAGATATAGCGTATTCATTTTTACAGTGTATGTGTAATATTTAATGCACTTCATGTAAAGAATGATTTTTTTTTTCTCTTTGTATATTTTATATCAATGGTACAGAGGATTGGTACTAGATTATCCTATTCAAATCAATATGATAAATGGGTTAGGTAAAAAGTAATCTAAAAAGTCAGAAAAGTAGTCAGTAATCAAAAAGTAGTCAGAATACATTACCTAAAATGCGTAATCTAGATTACATTAACTACAATTTTTGTAAATGTAAATCAGTTACAGATTACAATTTGTAAGTAATCTACCCAGCTCATTTAATCATGATTAATCTCATGAATTTTCAATATAGCCTATTTTTTCCACACTGTTGGGAACTTTTTCCTTCTTCAAAGCAGACCAGGAGACGTTGGGATCACGTTCAAACAGAAGTTATTCTTTATTGAGAACTTCGCTGTACGTGGCTGCAGTCATCCAACAATAATGTAACTTTACATGGTATTGAATTGAATTTATTGAAGGATAGCCTCTTGAGATGCAACATCTCATTTTCAAGAGGGTCCTATAAACACAAATACAGAATACAAAAAACAAATCATAAACAAAAAATAATAAATAACAACATTACAAATACACATATAAATTCATTCATACACAACACATTCATAAACAGATTCTCTCACCAACATACACCTACCAATCCCACTCACCAAAATATTGGGGTTAACTTAAAATTTAAAAACATAAGCAGGTTGTTTTAAAATATAAAAGTAGGGATGATCTGAAAAAATTGAAAGAAGTTATAGATCTCAAAGAAAGAGGAAGATTATTCCAGTCCCATGGTGCTTTATATTGGAACGTTCTACGTGCAACTTCTTTATATATTCTGGGTACAACGAAAAAGGGGTATTGCATGTGTCTGAGTGAATATGCAGACCTGCCTGGAATTAAATACTGTTTTAAATAGGAGGGACAGTTCAAATAAACACATTTGAAAATAATCTGCATCCAGTGGAGTTGCCTTCTTGATTTAAGCTGCAACCAGTTAAGTGATTCATACATTAACCCTTATGTGCTGTTGGGGATGTTTTCATCCACTATGGGGTATTTTTGAGTCTATTTGAGTCTGTTTCAGCAAATGGAATGATTTTTGGTGACAAATCTTATTTTGACACATATTTTGGGAAAATGCTTTGAAATTTTTAAAAAACTCAACAGTACACTGTGGGCAAATTTACTACCCTTTCGTTATGTTTCGTGGCTGAAAACAGCCACTACTTTAACCTGCTGTAAAAATGTATCAGATAAATATTTTTTTCAATTTTTTTTGCATGAATCTATTAATCAACCTCAGTCCTGCTCAAAAATATTAAATGTTTAAAAAAAATTCAGGATTTTAACTCTTTAATTGCCAAATTTGTAAATGATGTCACTGATTTGGGGGAAAAAAACACACAAAATTACTCATTTTCAATATAAAATGTGAGCGCGTCGGCCCTGGAGTCACGCCTCTGGCAGGATGAAGAAAGGGAGTTGTCTCCGCGTTAGTGGAAAACCACACTTCGCCGTTTCTCCCAATCCATCCAGATCCAGGATCTGACTCTCCTGAGTCTGTGGTGTCAGAGGGAGAAGACGATACATCCTGCAGCTTGCTGGAGGGGTCAGGCTGCATAATCATCTCTAAAACTTCACTACAAGTCAAGCCCTTTCTCATGTTGCTTGCTGCTCTTCTCACCATCAAATGACCAGCAGGCTTGCATGCAAGTGTTTAAATCCACTTGCTTTGTTTTTGTTTAGTCTGCATTTCTCACCATCAAAAGGCAGCAGATGCATAAATACACTTACTTTGTTTTTGTTTACTCCATGTAGTTCTGAGAGCTGAGGTGCATATTTTGATTTTCTCAGACGCATCAAGGTGAGCACACACACACACACACACACACACACACACACACACACACACACACACACACACACACACACACACACACACACACACACACACACACACACACACACACACACACACACACACACACACACACACTTTATTATGCTATTATACTCCTTATAAACTCCATATAACTCCATGTAAAAGCCAGAAACTATAGCTTTTTTTTTGCCCAGGCCTATCTAAAGGGTTAATGGTTCCACCTGGTTATCAACAGTAAAAATTACAAATTTTACCTCTTCCCAACAGGGAAAACCACCAACAATCAAAAATGCATGATTATATGGTGTCATGGCTTTGCAATCAAAAAATGTGGTTATAATGGAAGTCAATGGGGCAAAAACAGCCACGAACAGTAAATGAGGGAGAAAAAGTTAAAATCTGATGCTGCACAAAAACTAACAATGCATCAAAACCAATGTTGTTTCTAATCTTTGACATGTCCAAGACTGTGATAAAAGGTAAAAAAAAAATCCAGTCCACATTCACATTTTATATTGAAAATTAGTAATTTTGTGTGTGTTTTTTTTCCCAAATCAGTGACATCATTTACGAATTTGGCAATTAAAGAGTTAAAATCCTGAATTTTTTTTAAACATTTAATATTTTTGAGCAGGACTGAGGTTGATTAATAGATTCATGCAAAAAAAAAAGAAAAAAATATTTATCTGATACATTTTTACAGCAGTTTAAAGTAGTGGCTGTTTTCAGCCACGAAACATAACGAAAGGTAGTACATTTAAACAATGCACAAGGGTTAAACAATGATGAGTTCTATAAGGACACCTCAAAACAAATCTACAAAGTGAGTTCATTACAACATTAAGGGGCATAAGATTGGTGTCAGTGGTATTCTGATAAACAATGTCAGCATAATCAATAATAGGCAGTATCATCTGAGAAATGATTATTTTTGATTAAGAGTGAAACAATTAACCGAACGATAGAGTGAGTTAAGACTGCCATATGATCTTTTAGTAATAGTCAATATGTAGTTTAAATGAGAGTTCAGGGTCAATCCAGAGTCCGAGATATTTAAATGAATCAACCTTCTCAAGAAGGGTCCCGTTAACGAACTTAATTTGTAACTCCGAGGAGTAAACATGGCAATCTTATAGGCAATTCAGTGGGCTGTCCTTAAATGTGCTGGCCTTACACACAGCCTTAAGTATGACCACTAAATCTAATCATCTAAAGACAGAGGCAATTACCCCCAACTGACTTCCCCAAATGGTATAAACAACAAATGGTCACGAGAACTAAGACTATGTAACATTCACACTTAGTAGGAAGATCAAAGACAAACAAACCCCTTCAAAGGAAACTATGTTAAATCTAATCAGTAAATGGATGCCCTCGTGTTCACCTTGAATGCCCAATACAGTATAGTTCACCTTAGTTTTTATGTGATGTTATGTAAGTAGGATCAGCAGATCTAAAACATATTCTTAAAATTTGTTATCCTTCAACACACAACCCTTATTGTTTTAGGGTATTATTGTAATAATTACCATTTTACATACTGTATAATTGTTATAATTATAATTTGTATAATGAATTCCTATTCAGTATTTAGTAAACATCTTTTTTTGGTGTCCAGGTGAATGAGGTGGAACAGCAGTCTGAGTTTCCAGATTGGTGACTAGACAGATTTTTTAAGTATGAAATGTGTAACTATGCACAAAATAAAGTGTAAGCTTTATGTAGCTTTATGTAAACCCACGCATTACCTCATGAAAAAGAAAGGCCATACGTTTTTCAATAAAGCTATTTAATATAAAAGTTTTTGTCCTCATTGCTCTATATTTTTTTTATATGTATCAATATATCACCATACATGACCCATGCATATACAGCAGTATTTTGAAAAATTTGAGCACTGTAGTTTCCCATATATGGAAATGTATTATGTAATGTAATATTGCATCATATTTTCCAGTATATTCCATACATTTTTGTTTTATAAGGGGTTACAAGACAAAAACCCAATTCTGGTGCTATTGATGGCCATTTTCTATACTTTCATCAACAGAGAACAATTGTTATTTTACTGCATATTGTGATGAACTCTGTTTCTCAGAAATGATTTGATGGGTCATGCAGATGATTATGGTCATTCATTGAGGTGCAGGGTTGCCAAACCTGCAAAACAAAAAATGCAAAACAAAAACAAAAAAGTTGACTAATCAAAACTAACCCCAAATTCTAAAATGACATGCCACTCCCAAACCTAAAATGTATATCTGAATGATTTTCAACTTGAAAAGTTGTTCTCTAAACACAGTCTGTTTTCATAAAGCTTATGAAAGATAGAGCTAGCAGGAGCAAGCAAAGGCTCCCAGTCAGTGTCCCTTCCTGACAAAAAGTAGTCCCTTCCCCTTACTCTAGCACAGTTACATCACTGGTATATTGTAAGTGGAGTGAAATATCAGTTTTAGCATTTCAGTCAAATATAATTTATGCAATACATCAAACCTTCAACCCTCAGAAAAAAATCAACCTATGGCAACAGTTTAAAAGTATAGCCCAATAGTAGACTTGGCAACCATGTTGAGCTGCGGTTATGTCTGCCATCAAAGGTGTCCCAGAACACAGGGCCCTTTTAATATCATGTGATCGCTGTCTTGAAATGCATTATCATGCTTTTTCATGCAGAGAGTCACATTGAGATACAAAAATCATACATTTCTTCTTCTGGGTAAGTGCACTGGGTAAGTGCTGTTCTTTGATTATTTGATTAATTACTTTCTATCATAATTGTATATTTAATACCTGTAATATTTGTGAAATGTGTCATTGTCTACTTCAATATGTAGTTCTTTATTAAATTGCTTATTAAATAGATGAGAAACATGGTCATTGTGTCATTATAAAGGGATGTTTAAAAATATGTCTGGTGTTATAGATTTAATATCATTTTTTTTTATTAAATGAATATCTCATTAACACGGTCACCTTTTTATAATGCCTTTATTAATATTTGCTTTTAAAAAGTTTGTAATACAGTTGCAATCAAAATTATTCAACACCCTTGACCTGCAAGACATATTGCTGCTTTTATGAAAACAATTCAGCAAAGGCAACAGTAGCCTAAACTATTATAGAAAGTTTATTAATACACATCTGAGGGATTCTGAGAATGTAAAGTTGATGAAAAATGAAAGAAAATGAAAAAAAATTATACAAATATTTAACTGACAAAATTGAATATTATTCAACCCCCAAAAGTCAAATTTTGTGCAGAATCTTTTATTCGTTACAACTTTAGCACGTGCGGTTAAATGTTTAACAGCACAAGCTAATTCAGTCTTGTTATAGAGTTTCCAAAGGCTTAATTGTGTTTTAACACAATTTTGTACCATACCATACAAATAACTGACTTATGACATAGTCTATAACTCAAAAGTATTTTATATATATATATATATATATATATATATATATATATATATATATATATATATATATATATATATATATATATATATATATTGACATTATCACGTTTAATTTGCTACTAAACTATTATAGATGCAATTTTAAAAAAAATCTGTATCTTTAGAAAAGCTTACATTTGCAAATTATTACTGTACAGTCTCCAGGGGGTTGAATATTTTTGATTGCAACTGTATATAACATTGAATGTGTAGATTTAATGTATAGACAGACTTTCAATCTTAAATTATAAAAATCAATTATGGAATTATCATTACATGTTTAAAATATCTTTGTGGTTTTTTTTGTTGTTTTTTTGTAGTTTTTAAAAAATACAATTAATGTGTGAAAATTATGTGCAATTTTTTTTCAATTATGGCTGTCCTACAGTTAATTTCTACCAAAACAAACACTGCACCAAAGGTTTTTCAAATGTTTATGTATTTGTGTACCAATGAGACAAAATTTTGAGATCAGTTGAGATTAAATGTATTATTTTTGTAAGATATAAGCAGTGTTGGGTAATTTACTCTAATAAAGTAATTAATTACTAGCTACTAATTAGCCTACATATTCAGTGTATTTAGATAACTGTACTATTTACTCGCTCTAAAAAGTATTGCATTATTATTACTTTCTTAATCCCATATCAACCTCGACCAGTTAAACAATATGAAACTGCTCTTTTAACATTTACATTTACATTTAGTCATGTAGCAGACACCTTTGTCCAAAGTGACTTACAAATTAGGACTAAAATAAGCGAGTTTTAAATAAATAATATAAAATGGCATGGCTATATTTAGCATATAATTGCATCATAGTATATACAGTATTCAACACAATTATATGTCATAAGTAACTGTAATTAAATTACAGAAAAATAAGAGTAATCCCTTACTTTAATTTTTCAAGGGAAAAGTAATAAACTTACAGTAATGAATTACTTAGTAATGAGTAATTACTACACCCAACACTGGATATAAGATACTTTTATAAATAAAAAAATAAATAAAAATAAAAAAACATTTTAAAAGGTATTGTGTGCAGTCAGTGCACTTAGGATAATTAAAACACTAGGCTACCTATGGAATTAGCCATATCAAGTCAAGGAAGGCAGCTATTTTATTATAAACATATTTAAAATATTACTAAACACAATCAATTGAGACATGATCAAAATGTTTAAAAACATGACAAATTACAGAATGTTTCTGTTGCATGCTTTTTCAGGACATATTACAGATACTGTGTGAAAACTGAAAAGTGTGTTTTAAGAGTCTTTATAAGTCCACAGAGTTAAACGGCACAGAGTCATACTTTCTCTGGTCTCGCCACAGTACACAAGCAGGTGCTCTAGTGACGTTTGCGAAGCCCTATAAAAGCAAAAGAAGAAGAAGATCAGATCCCCGCTTGATAGACGGCTTGCTATCCAATTACTGACATGGAGCAACAGATTTTCACCAATCAAGGTAAAGCCCCGCTTTGCCCTCCGCCAATCGCTGTGCGTCATCTGTGTATATGTGTACTTTATCCTGATAGGTCAGACTTCGCTGTTTGTTTGAGTTGACCGGAAATCAGTCTACTAGTTCACACTTTCACAGCGAATAGACCTTTGGTCTTTGCAATGCTCATTACTATTACAAACTTCCAAACGTGGCTTTACTTCAGGAAACATGGAGCAAGTGGGGAACAAGTATTTGTGGCAGGATTATTTCAGGTGTTGTTGGTCATAGTTTAATATTCATGTTAGTGGTAAAGCATGGTGTTAGAAGCTAGTACTAACCTTACAAAAATTCTTTAAGGTTACAATCATAATGTCTAACTTATCATAGTTACTACTGGTATATTTAAAACAATAAACTTATAATAAATTATATCTTAATAATTATACGATATTAGGGTCCCATATTGTATTATAAAATTCCAACAGAGTTCTCAAAATATCTGTCAGTTTGATAGTTTTCTTATTTTGGGTGATATTGACTGTGATATTTAATAATTTATTACAAATGTGTCAAAATGAGTGTAGTAATCATAATATTTTGACAGAAACTAGCTACAGTACATACTGTCACAGAGGAGCTGTAGCTGTACAGAAAATTAGCATGACAGATTTTTGAAAGGGAAGGTAGCATTAGGATTACCAATCAATTTTAATAATCCTGAGAAAATAATAAGCAACATTTGGTTGACATTTCACTCTATTCTGTTTGATTTTCTCCATAGCTGTGCGCTCCTCAATGAACATTCATTTTGAGGATGGTATATTCATCAAAGATTACATCAAGATGATGACGTATATGATCGTGTTGTGTTTCACACTGGCAATTTCATTATCGTTCTGGGTCCTGTCTATAACTGCCAGCACTTACTACGGTGAGAGCTCACTTTCTCATGCTTTAGAGTTACTTAGTCGGATCTGAATCCATAAGGGCTGTGTGTGAAACCAGCCTCGTTGCCCAGTCTGTCAGTGTATGAAAGGGCCTCCTATGGAAACAGACACCTTAGCCTCACAACTAGTGATCTAAAAATGTATTCAACTTAATATATAATTAAACTTTATGGATAGTCAAGGACACCTTTCGAAATTACAATTCTTATTTCTCACTAGAAATTGTGACTTAAATTGGTTAAAATGGACATTTATACATCATTCTTTCCACCATCTACACACAGGATTGTGTGTCCTTATGCTTGGGATTTTTGAAGCTTTTGCAGCAATCAGACTTAGCTAAAATTTTCCATCACAGAACAATTTGGCTGTTTATCATTAATTCTGTTACTGTGTTACTTAAAACTGGAGTAAAATTTATTGTGACAATTGACAACAAAGTGTGACAACAGTATGACAATGAAAAGATAAACGTAATGATTACAGTGTGCATTTCAACAAAGTGCAAAGTGTGCTTTTTGTCATTAAATGATTGGATTTGAAAGCAAATTGAAATTGTCTGCTCAGCAGGGGTCCCACTTTCCTGGAAATATTAGGGAATATAAAAAGTGTCATTTCCAGGCCTAGAAATGGCGCGATAGTTAACTAAATTTCGAAAAGTAATGTTAAAGTCAGAGGATTCTGACTTTTCAATTACAATTCAGTGTATATAAAATACTGTTTTGCAGGTACTCTGCAGCCAGTCTCACCATGGCGGTGGCTGTTCTCAGTGCTGGTCCCTCTTTTCATCACATTTCGAGCCTTTAAACGTAGGAGTCTTGATCATGGTGGTGCCATAGGAGGTGAGGAATATATTTAAAAGTTCAGATGGCTTTATGGGTTCATTTTAATGACACATTTTAATGTTTCAACACTTGTTACAGATTGTAAAGAGATAGTTCACTAGAATATGTCCCAAAGCAGCTCTTTCTTTAAAAAAATAACTCCCAGACATTTCTAACAATTTTTTTATACAACCCATAAAACAGACATGCTTGGAATTTCACATATGTACAAAAAGAACACAGTCACACACAGTCACACACACACACACACACACACACACACACACACACACACACACACACACACACACACACACACACACACACACACACACACACAAAATCCCTAAACCAGGGTTTCTCAAACTCGGTCCTGGAGGGCCACTTTTCTGCACAGTTTAGCTCCAACCCTGATCAAACACACCTGAGCAAGCTAATCAATGTCTTCAGGATCACTAGAAACTCACAGCTAGGTGTGTTTGATCAGGGTTGGAGATAAACTGTGCAGGACAGTGGCCCTCCAGGACCGCGTTTGAGAAACCCTGCCCTAAACAATCTAAACTAACCCATCCTATCGCAACACACACCAAGATATTAATTATACACCCTTAACAGAATTGTCCTAGGCAAAAATGCTTTAGCCACTTAAATCCTTGAAGGTAAATTTAAGACAAAATGACAAATGCACAATCCATCTTCATAAGAAACATGAGGATGATACCTGTAAACATTTTTAGAAGCACTGGATCAAGAGTTACCCTCAGCCACCACCACACGAAACGTAAAAGACAACTGTTGAAAATGCAGCAATGCCAATATAAGATCAGATCGTCTAAACAGAACTAATTCAACATCAGGACCGATATCCTTTTCAAAAGCGTGTGAATACCACATGAATATGTGAGCATGAGTTCCTTCTGAGCTCCTGCATCGATCACATAAGGGTATAATGAAGAGTATGTTTTGTTAAGTTGTTAACTTTCAAATAATGTAACCTATGTACTATTTTAAGTTGTATGAGTTGTAGCCAGACATTTAGATATGAATTAGTTTCACTCCCTCTTCCCAAAAGTCGTTTGAGATTTTGACTCTGTTGTTATCCTCCCTGGCGTCACTAAGTGCCAAAGCAGCTTTTTTAACTGAACCTTTAAAAGACAACTTACTATATAGTAATTATCTTACATATTATATTATTATAAGAACAAATTCTAAAATATAAAAAACGTAATATTCTTGACTCAAGGCCACATTATTTGGCCAAAATGTCATATATCAAATATTTAGAAACATTCCAGATTGCAGTTTTAACTGTGACATGATTGGGGCAGCTGATTCACTGAAAAGATCTGGCTCAAAACATTGATTCATTCAAATTCATTCTCTCATGAATGTGCCAAAGAGAGCTAAGGTGTATTTTATACTCTTATAATATTTTGTAGTGGTTAAAAATGCGTGGAATTATGCGAATATGAACTTTAAGCACTTAGCATGCAGTGCATGTAATGTAAGAGAACCATACTGTGGATTATTTTATTATTTTTTTTTTTATATATGCAGTGCCTCTTTTTAATTACTTAACTATTAATCAGTTGTAATGTTACACCTCCAAAAATGTTACACACTGTGTAAAGATCCACTCCAAGCTACTTTACGTTCATGCTTGGATTTCTGAAATAAATGTATCTAATGAAAGGAAGTTAGTCCTCAGCATTATTATTGTCAGCCCATGTTTATTATAATAGTATATTTTAATGTTATCTTTCCTTTCTTTTCAGTCAAATCCACATTCAGCAGGAAATGTCCATAGTAGAGTCCATCTGTTCTTAATCTTTGGCTTTGAGGAAGTAGTACTGTAGGCCTGTCATGATTATTACATAATCGCCTGATCATGATTGTTTGATCAAATTATGATTATTTGGGATAACCACAATCATTGTGCAGATTCTAAACATATATTCCAAATATAGAAATGACATGGAATCATTATTTCTTTGTGTCAGCAGTATTTGAAATAACAAATGAATTGAGGCCCTGCTGTGTGCCTGCTTCAATGCAAAATACGAGGCTTAAACATGCATTGTGAACGCAAAGTGGTTTCCTGTTATTTGGAATTCATGCGTGAAGCGCTGAAACATTATTGTAATTTGGGGTCCAAGCACCAAAGGTGCTGAGCCTTGGTGTATTTGCAATTTTTTTGCTAATTATTCTTTTTCTACCCTAAAAATGGCTTCCAGCAGCCAATCAAATTTCACCCGATATCAACTGAATGGGCTACTGTTACAATAATGGAAAAATTCTCACATTGTGTGTAAATGAGTGTGTGCACCAAATTCATCCAGAAGGTGGTGTCATAACAAGCAACTTTAAGTTTTTGCAAAAAATGAGTGCGTAAATCCTTGCCCAGCATTTTACTGGGGCAGTATGGACATCTTTGTACCTTATTTACCCTTAAAAGTTTCATAGTAGTACTTCAAGGGAACATATTACTACTCTATATGCACATAATAGGGGTACAAAGTTGTCCCTTTAAAGTAGGGTTGGAAATATCTTTTAGGCACCTCACGATCCAAGCCGATTGACAATTCTTGATTTACATTAATTAATGAGTTAACCCATTTAATCCCAAATTTTTGCCCAGAGATGACTTTGTATGGTATTTGTAATGAAATTAAACAATCAGTGTCAATTATGTAAAAAGATATATTGAAAAGTCCATGAAAAATGGGTTTTATGTCCGGTCACAATTGACTGGTAGTAGAACACAGGGAGTCTAGGTCTATGGTGTTAATACATTTAAAAAATGACAAACCTCCAGCAATTAGTTTAAAGACTGGGTTAAATAGTTGAAATGAGTGTATTATTCCATTAACAAAGAAGTAAACATTGTCTGGCTCAGTTTCAAAAAGGGCAAAATCGCATTCCTATGCAGCAGTACGGCACAAATCATCAAATCAAATAATTCAAAGTGTAACACAAAAAATAATAAATTATAGGAAATTGGAAGGTAATTATTATAAACTTCATAATAAACTGAAATAATTAAATGACACAATAAATAAGTACAGATAGATAGATAGATAGATAGATAGATAGATAGATAGATAGATATTTTATTTATTTAACCAGGCAAGTCACTTAAGAACAAGCTCTTATTTTCAACAACAGCCTGGCAGGAGAGCTAAAATCTCCTGAAAGACATACTAACATATTACAACACACACACACAAAAGTTATACTCGTTTATAACTTTTACAGCTGCTGTAATGCAACTAAATGATGAACGAAAACCAGATTGAGTATCAGATATGACGTTAAATTTATTAAGAAACCCTATTAATTGCTTATTTATACATTTCTCCATTACATTTGCAACACAAAGCAAAACGGAAATTGGCCTTTATGAATTTGGATCCATTTTTATCACCATTCTTATAAACAGGGGATGCAATGGCAGTTTTCCAGGTTTTAGGTATCTCCGCTGTAGAAATCGATAAAATTTAAAATATATGTTAGAGGTTCAGTTAAGGCAGGTGCACCAATTTAAAAAAAGAAGGGATTTAAGGTATCTAGACCAGATAGACACAGACAGATAGATAGATAGACAGACAGACAGACAGACAGACAGACATATGGATAGACAGACAGAACTACAGACAGATAGACTGACAGAAAGATAGATAGATAGATAGACAGACAGACAGACAAATAGATAGACAAATAGATAGATATACAGACAGACAGATAGATAGATAGATAGATAGATAGATAGATAGATAGATAGATAGATAGATAGATAGATAGATAGACAGAGATATACAGACAGACAAATAGATAGATAGACAGACAGACAGATGGATAGGCAGACAGAACTACAGACAGACAGACAGACAGACAGATAGATAGATAGATAGATAGATAGATAGACAGAACTATAGACAGACAGACAGACAGATAAATAGATAGATAGACAAATAGATGGATAGACAGACAGACAGATAGATACATAGACAGACAGACAGAACTATAGACAGACAAATAGATAGATAGACAGACAGACAAATAGATAGATAGACATACAGACAGAACTATAGACAGACAGACAGAACTATAGACAGACAGACAAATAGATAGATAGATAGATAGATAGATAGATAGATAGATAGATAGATAGATAGATAGATAGATAGACAGTCAGACAGACAGACAGACAGACAGACAGACAGATAGACAGACAGATAGATGCTAGATAGATATATATATATACAGACAGACAGACAGACATAACTATAGACAGATAAATAGATGATAGAAAGATAGACAGACAGAACTATAGATAGATAGATAGATAGATAGATAGATAGATACAGGCAGACAGGACTATAGATAGATAGATAGATAGATAGATAGATAGATAGATAGATAGATAGATAGATAGATAGATAGATAGATAGATAGATAGATACAGGCAGACAGGACTATAGATAGATAGATAGATAGATAGATACAGGCAGACAGGACTATAGATAGATAGATAGATAGATAGATAGATAGATAGATACAGGCAGACAGGACTATAGATAGATAGATAGATAGATAGATAGATAGATAGATAGATACAGGCAGACAGGACTATAGATAGATAGATAGATAGATAGACAGATAGATAGACAGATAGATAGACAGACATAACTATAGATAGATTGATAGATAGACAGACAGACAGACAGACATAACGTCTCGGTTACGTATGGTAACCCTCGTTCCCTGAGTCCAGGGAACGGAGACGCCTCGTCGGGGGAGTTCCCCTGACGAATTGGGATCACGGTAGGGAGCCAATTGCCTTCGAGAGAGTTAACAACGAGCCAATGAAAGAGAAACTGAATTGGCATGCAATATTTGCATTCCGCGGCCCGCCTACCAGCGCGGGTATAAAAGGCGGAAGTAAACATTGCGCAATGCTTTTCGCTGAGGAGCCGAACAGTGTCCAGTCCTCCGCGAAGGTACAGCAACATGGCGACGGGACGAGGCGTCTCCGTTCCCTGGACTCAGGGAACGAGGGTTACCATACGTAACCGAGACGTTCCCTTTCGTCAGCAGGGAACTCCGACGCCTCGTCGGGGGAGTTCCCCTGACGAATTGGGATCCCTACCAAAACGCCATGGTGCTGGCCCCTTCCAGCGCCCAGCTAAGCTACCCTGCAGCAGTTTCCAGAATTTTTGCGGGAGCTAGCTAGGGAATCACACTGCTGTTCCGCAAGACCCAATCAGTGGATATTGGATAACACTGGGAAAGCGTGCCCGTCCCCAAGGAAAATAATAATTGGGGGGGAACGCTGCGGAAGCTGAGGCAGCCTAGAGGAAGGCCCTCAAATACACACATGTACTAACCACGCAGGGTAGTGAAACATATGGCAGTCCTTGAAGGTAGTCCCAGTCCGGAGGAGTGAGAAGCGTACTCAACAGGGACGACAGAATGAGTCTGTCAAGGGGAAGACACGGCTGAACTGCACGTGGCAATCATGGGTCGCCGCAGGGACCACTAGAAAAAGGCACCCAGTCTACTAGCAACTCCTTACTGAAGGTAGCAGACCTGGTGCCGGCGGTCCGCAACGCCTGACACCGGAGGGGGTGGAGGAGGATCTCCCGAGGTTAGCCGTTTGTTGGGTAACCAACGGAGCAAAAAGACGCACGTATCCGCTCATGGAATGGCGTCGCAAGCCGACACACCTATTCCCTCTAATTACTGGCCGTAGCAAGTACTCGGGAGGAAACAGGTTCCACACGTAGGCTATAAAACCTAGCGAACGTGTTCGGTGTCGCCCAGCCCGCAGCTCTACAAATGTCTGTTAGCGAGGCGCCTTGTGCCAGAGCCCAGGAAGCGGCAACACTCCTAGTGGAGTGAGCCCGCAACCTGGGTGGGCAGGGCTCACCCTGGGACTTATAAGCCCTGGTGATAGCATCCACTAGCCAGTGGGCTAACCTCTGCTTGGAGACAGCCTTCCCCTTCTGCTGGCCTCCATAACAAACAAAGAGCTGATCTGAGGTCCTGAAGCTTTGCGTTCTGTCTATATAAACCCGGAGGGCCCGGACGGGACAGAGAAAAGCTAGGGCTGGGTCTGCCTCCTCCTGGGGCAGCGCTTGCAGGTTCACCACCTGGTCCGCGAAGGGAGTGGTAGGAACCTTGGGCACATATCCGAACCGGGGTCTCAATATAACATGAGACAGGCCAGGCCCGAACTCTAGGCACGATTCGTCGACCGAAAAAGCCTGCAGATCTCCTACCCTCTTGAAGGAAGCCAATGCTAACAGGAGCGCTGTCTTAATGGACAGGATATTAAGCTCGACTGTCAGCAAAGGCTCAAAGGGAGGACTTTGAAGCGCTCTAAGCACTAAAGTCAAGTCCCAAGAGGGTACAGGGTGCAAATCGCGAGGTGGATTTAACCTCCTAGCACCCTTGAGGAATCTGATGACCAGGTCGTGCTTCCCCACGGACTTATCATCAACTACATCGTGATGTGCGGATATTGCAGCAACATACACTTTGAGGGTGGAGGGAGACAGCCTTCGCTCCAAGCCCTCTTGTAGGAAGGAGAGCACAACTCTGATCGGGCAAGTTCGTGGGTTCTCCCCGTGGGAAGAACACCAGCCGACGAACAGGTTCCACTTCAGAGCATAGAGGCGCCTCGTAGAGGGGGCTCTAGCTGAAGAGATGGTATCTACCACTGCCTGTGGCAGGCCATCTAGAACCTCCGCGTCCCGTCCAGGGACCAGACATGGAGTTTCCAAAGGTCTGGACGCGGGTGCACTAGGGTGCCCCTTCTCTGAGAAAGTAGGTCCCTCCTCAGAGGAATCGGCCAAGGAGGGGCTGTCGCGAGGAGCATGAGTTCTGGGAACCAAGTCCGGGTTGGCCAATACGGGGCCACCAAAAGGACCTGCTCCTCGTCCTCCCTGACCTTGCACAGTGTCTGTGCAAGAAGGCTCACTGGGGGAAACGCATATTTGCGTAGATCCCGGGGCCAGCTGTGTGCCAGGGCATCCGTGCCGAGAGTTCCCTCGGTCAGGGAGTAATACCACTGGCAATGGGTCGTGTCCGGAGAGGCAAACAGGTCTACCTGTGCGGCTCCGAAGATTCGCCAAATCAGCTGGACCACCTGGGGATGGAGTCGCCATTCTCCCGGAAGGGGGGACCGACGTGAAAGCTCGTCGGCCACACGATTGAGCTCCCCGGGGACATGAACGGCACGAAGCGACCTCAGATGCTTCTGACTCCACAGGAGGAGGTGGGAGGCGAGTCGCGACATACGACGGGAGCGTAGACCACCTTGTCGGTTGATGTACGCAACGGTCGCAGTGCTGTCCGTACGGACCAGTACATGCTTGTGTTTGAGAAGGCCCTTGAGGCGACACAAGGCCAAGCGTACTGCTTGCAACTCTAGGCAGTTGATGTGCCAATGCAGCTGGGGCCCCGTCCACAGACCCGAGACTGCATGCCCTTTGTACGTGGCCCCCCAGCCCTTGGCAGAAGCATCTGTGAAAACCACAGCATGCCTGGAAACCTGGACTAGGGGCACTCCGGCCCGTAGAAACCCAGGATCCGACCAAGGGGTGAAGGTTTGGCGACAGTGCGGGGTGACTTTGACCCGGAACGTGCCGCTCTGCCACGCCCACCTCGGGACTCGATCGCGAAGCCAGTGCTGGAGCGGTCTCATATGCAACAGACCGAGCGGCGTTACTGCGGCTGCGGCTGCCATATGCCCCAGGAGCCTCTGAAACTGTTTCAGTGGGACCGCTGACTTGCCTTGAAAAAACTTGAGGCAGTTGAGCACTGACTGGACGCGTTCCTCCGTGAGGCGCGCAGTCTGGGCGACCGAGTCCAGTTCCATACCGAGATAAGAGATCCTCTGCACAGGGGAGAGTTTGCTCTTGTCCCAGTTGACCCGAAGCCCCAACTGACTGAGGTGCCGGAGCACCATGTCCCTGTGATCGCACAACACATCCCGCGAGTGCGCCAGAATGAGCCAGTCGTCGAGATAGTTGAGAATGCGAACGCCTTGCTCTCTCATGGGAACAATGGCCGCCTCCGCGACTTTCGTGAAGACACGGGGCGACAGGGCCAGCCCGAAGGGTAGGACCTTGTACTGATATGCTCGACCCTCGAAAGCAAACCGAAGAAATGGTCTGTGTCGGGGAAGAATCGAGACATGAAAGTACGCGTCCTTCAGGTCGATCGCTGCAAACCAATCCTGGGGACGGATGCATTCGAAAATGCGTTTCTGCGTGAGCATCTTGAACGGGAGCTTGTGCAGGGCCCGATTCAATACACGCAGGTCCAGGATTGGCCGTAACCCACCGCCTTTCTTGGGTACAATGAAGTAAGGGCTGTAAAACCCTGACCTCATATCGGCTGGAGGGACCGGCTCGATCGCGTCCTTCGCCAGCAGGGCGTCGATCTCTTTCCGCAAGACAGGAGCATCCACTGGACGCACACGGGTGAAGTGGATGCCCCTGAACTTGGGAGGCCGGCGTGCAAACTGAATTGCATAGCCGAGCCGGATGGTGCGAATGAGCCAGTGCGACGGCCTCGGGAGCGCTAGCCAGGCTCCGAGAAACTGCCGCAACGAGCCCACCCGCACCGCCGGCGTACCCGCGGAGGGGCAGCGAGGCGGAAGGCAGGGACACGGCTCCGGTGGCATTGTAGCGGCCGAGAGCGGGGTCTGGGTGTGTACTTGGACAACACCTACCTGCTTCCGCCGGGGGACAGACGGCAGAGAAGACCCGAGAGTGTTCTGCTGCGGGCTGTCGCCTGGCGAGGGAAGGGGGGGAGACAAGGAGCAAGGCCCGAGGGCGGCTGCTGGTCTCGCCACTTTCCCGCCCAGCGGCAGACAGGAGTGGCGTGACCGAGGTGGCGCCACTGCTATCTGAGAGCTGGGGAGAGGGGACTGAGAGTGGCGAGACCCAAGGGTGGCGCACACTGCCGTCCCACTCTCTAACGGGAGAGACTGCTTGTTCAGCAGTCCCAACCGTGAATGACCCAGAGGAGGAAGAAATTGCTCTTTTATTGAAGTTTTGGGTACCACCGACCGGCTGGTCGGCGGCGGAACAGAAAAAACCAACATAGGATTCTCCACCCGGCCCTCCTCCGGGGGAAGGAGGGGAGCAGAGGCCCCCTCCTGTAGAGCAGCTCTTCGGTCCTCTGGGTCGCCCGTCTCAGGAACGCCTCTTCCCTTTGGTCTTCTTCTTGGGGGTCGGAGGCGGCTGAGCGGGCGGGGGAGCCCTCTTGCGACCTGAACCCCGCCTCCTGGGGTTGGACTGCTGCCCAGGAGGAGGAGCGGAAGCGGCCGCAGGAGGGCGCCCTCGGCGACGAGCAGACTGAGGTTCTTCGGCCGCAGAAGACGGACCAGCAGCATTCCGTCTCCTGGGCAGGACATGCCGAAGCGCCTCAGACTGCTTCTGGGCGGCGGAGAACTCTTGGGCGAAGTCCCCCACCGCGTCGCCGAAAAGGCCCCCTCGGGATATGGGGGCATTCAGAAATCTAGCTTTCTCTGAATCCCGCATATCCGCGAGGGTAAGCCAAAGGTGGCGCTCCTGGACCACCAAAGTGGACATCGCCCGTCCCAGAGAACGTGCGGTGACTTTCGTCGCCCGGAGGGCGAAGTCCGTCGCCACACGCAGCTCCTGCAGCACCCCTGGGTCGGGACCACCCTGCTGCATGTCATGAAGCGCTTTGGCCTGGTGAACCTGAAGCAGCGCCATGGCATGCAGGGCGGAAGCGGCTTCTCCACACGCCGTGTAGGCCTTCTCGGTCAGACCGGAGGAGAACCTACAGGCGCGGGAGGGGAGTGAAGGGGCACCCCGCCAAGTGGAAGCGGTCTTCGGACACAATTGCATCGCAACCGACCGCTCCACTGGGGGGATTCCCTCGTATCCCTTCACCGCTCCACCATCCAGAGTGGTGAGGGAGGAGGAGTGAGTCGGTCTGTGTCTGGCAGTCAGGGGTGCCGTCCACGACTTCGTCAACTCCTCATGCACCTCCGGGAAGAATGGGACCGGAGCGGGACGCTGAGAACCAGCGCGGCCCGCCCCGATACACCAATCATCGAGCCGCGAAGGCTCGGGACACGGTGGAGGGTTCCACACGAGCCCGACCTTCGCGGCCGCCCGGGCAAGCATAGCGGCCATCTCAGGATCCGGCTCGGGCGCGGCCACCACACCCGAAGGGGGTAGACCCGCCGATTCGTCACCAGAGGATGACCGCTCTGCCTCCGATGCAGCGATAGACATCGCATCTTCAGGTGGCGCTCCGAAGGAGACTACCGGAACCGCACGGGGCGGCTCCAGCGGCTCCAACGGGGGCACCGATGGCAGCGGCGCTACTGAGGAGTGGGAACCTCGTGAGGATCTTTCACCTGGCGAGATATTCCGCACTGTAACCCTCATACGCTCACCAACAGCCACAGCCGAAGTAGTCGCCTGCTGGACTGAACCAGCAGACGAACTAGATCGGGTGTAGACTGAAGGGACACCTTCAGCAACTTTCCGCTGAAGGATACTTAGTCTTGAGCGGAGCGCCGCCAGAGTCATGTTCCCACAATGAGAACATGACTCGTTCACAAATGCTGCCTCTGCGTGCGCTAAGCCCAAGCACGAGACACAGTATCTGTGACCATCACCCTGAGACAGAAGTCTACCGCATCCAGAAACACACGGGCGAGATGACATCTTTGTCACGTAGACAAAGGCGCAGGTCGCCCGCAAAAGCTCTTTCAGGAAAGAGAGAGAACCTCTCTTTCAAGTGCCGAAGCACACAGGGACCCACCGCGGCCACACACGGGGAAACTGCAAGCCCGTGTGGGCACTCAATACCAGCCGTGAAAACGGCTTTTTTTTTTATAAGCACAGCTGGTAGAAAGCGGCGATCGCTGAAGAGGCTGTAACACCGGCACCAAAGAGGACTCTTCCTGAAGAGAGACTCGTTGAAAAAACTCAAAGAAAACTTCTCAGGCGGAAACAGCAGCAGACAATGCAATCCTGTTCGGCTCCGAGGCGATAAGCATTGCGCAATGTTTACTTCCGCCTTTTATACCCGCGCTGGTAGGCGGGCCGCGGAATGCAAATATTGCATGCCAATTCAGTTTCTCTTTCATTGGCTCGTTGTTAACTCTCTCGAAGGCAATTGGCTCCCTAGCGTGATCCCAATTCGTCAGGGGAACTCCCCCGACGAGGCGTCGGAGTTCCCTGCTGACGAAAGGGAACTATAGACAGATAGATAGACAGACAAACAGAACTATAAACAGAACTAGACAGACCGGCAGAACTGTAGACAGACAGACAGACATACTGTAACTATAGACAGATAGATAGACAGACAGACAGAACTATAGACAGATAGATAGACTGATAGATACTTATAACTGTTCATAAGAAAAGCACAATAAATTATTGATCACAGAAATTCTCTGAAATCCCTAGGTTAATAATTATCTGAATTTTTTTTTAAGTTTTGATGAAAACTTTTATGGAGATAGCAATAGGCAGTGCCTTTTTATTATTATCTCTGATTAAGGTGCTTACAGGCTAGCTAAAGAAAACATAATAAAAATCTTTTTATGTGTACCCTTAAAGTGCTTTAACCCTGACAATTGCTGTTTACAGGTATATATATATTATAATTTTTTGTAAAATTACAGGTATTATTATTTTTTGGACAAATGAGGAATATGTTTGTCTGTTGCAAGTTGCAAAAACCTTAACCCTCATCCTTCCCTTGTGCTTTGTAAACAATCCTTCCCTCGTGGGTCAAAATGACCCGAAGCCCTAAAATTATACTTAATATTTTTTTGTACAGAAAGCTTATTTTATTTCATTTTGATAATATTTTTCTATTTTTTTAATGCAAATTTATTTTTATTTTTATTTACCTTTAAATTACTAGATTTAATCAATAAATAATCAATAAATAGTAATTTAGAAGCATATTCCTCACAATTTCATGGCTAAACCTTTTAATTCAGCTCAAGATATCTTACATATTTGCTGACCTCTTTTGGAAGAAAAAAATATATATAACATGATATTTCATGACCCTAGCCACTAGATGGCCTTATAGCTCTATATGGAGCAAATGAGCTGTTTCCGCTGAGTCCTAAAGTCAGTTTTTCTTCAGTATGCATTCAGATGCACATGTAGACATTATAAAAAAAAAATTTGGTGAAGTTTTAGCATTTTTAGTTTGAATTTTGAGCATTTTTAGGTTTTTCTATGCGTTTCTGAAGCATTCCTCGCATTACATTCATTCCTATGGGGGTCAATTTGACCCAATTTGTTACTTTTTTATACCCTGGAAATCCAGAGTTCTCGTGAGAGCACAATTTGAATTTGCACTGGCATTAAAGGGTAACTAAACCCTAAAACAACTTTGTTTAGTTAATGATCTGTTAGACTGGGGATTTATTAGTGCTGTTCATTGATTCGAGTACATTTTTTGACATTTGGGGATAAAGTGTCTGAGTGCTGCCCTCTTCAGGTTGAACGTTGGCTACTGCAGTTGAAATTTCCAATTGGATGTTGCGGTACTGCGTGACGTAAGCAGGTTCCAGCTCACCACGCACTTGGCAGTATAAAAACATCTTGTTTCGTCAAAACCACTGTAGCGAGTCAGGAGTTGGAATTGCGAGTACTAAAAACGATCAGGATAGCGTATTTTAGCATCTATTTAGCATAGCATTTATATTGTTATTTAGACGTTTTTACACCATATATTGTAGAATTAAAACACTTTATACCCAAATGTCAAAAAAGTTACTTGAATCAATGAACAGCACTAATAAAGCCCCAGTCTTACAGATCATTAACTAATACCTTTACCCTTTAATCTTTCGGATTTGGGTCTGGATTTCCAGGATAACGTTTTTAAATTTCAACCACAAAACTCCTCAAATTAATTAATTTGTGTGTGTGTGTGTGTGTGTGTGTGTGTGTGTGTGTGTGTGTGTATTCGTGGTTCAAGTGCGACAAAAGTCATGGGGTCTTGGAACCCTCCAATGAACCCTCTTTTTTTTTTTCTTCTTTTTTTTAAACAAATTTCCAGATCAAAATGACCCGAGGGAAGGATGAGGGTTTAACTTGTGAATCATCAGATAGAGTTCATTAAGTTGGATCATCTTGATGTTGCTGCCAATGGACTTTACTGTACTGTTGATGATGTGACTAGATTAATAAATTGCAAACAAACAAATTTTCCTCCTCTTTGCAGCGATGCTGGTTGGCTTTGTTCTTACTATGGCCAACATGAGCTTTTTTGCAGCTTTGTTCACCTTTTTTGTCACATCCACCAAACTAACTAAATGGAAGGAGAACATCAAAAAACAAATTGACTCCGATTACAAAGAAGGTATGTTGCTACTTAATTCAGATATTTGGTCATTATTTCTATCCTCTTTTTTTTGGTTTAATTTGATAGCCAAAGAAATCTCTAATTTAGTTGTTTGTCTTGTGTTTTTTATATGGATTTCCGTATTTTCCATCCTGAAAAGTGGGGGGTGCTGGTTATTGTATGATGATTGAAATTGTGAAATGGCCTTAAACAATTGCCAAAACTCCAAAATGTTACATTATCTGATACATTTATTTCATGGGCATAGCTTTTGACTGAAAGATTTTACTAAATATTTTTTTAATTAATATTTTCAACTCAAAAGTATATATGCATATAATGTAGCTATTTAAAACATGTTAAATAAATTAATGAATCAAATCAAACTTCCTAATGCCAGTCAACCAGTACAAATGCCCCATCCCACGTCCTTAACGTCTGTGGATGAAAGTCTGAAGAAAGCACTGCTAGGATTTTTTCCTGCTCCACTTCACAGACGATAAGTGGAATCAGAATTTTAGAACGTCACAACAGTCATTTATTACACTATATTCATCAACAGCTCGTTCTGTGTGTCATACTTCATTACGCCATTTCTACATTATTGGACGTGCAGACGTTTTTAATCCGGTCAAGTGTTCATACAGTATGTCCTATCGAATGGATTAAGGTTTAAACTGCTCTGCTCTGCTTGGCCCTCATAATTCTCTTCACCGTTTCTGAATTCTGCAGAGGCTTAGTTGTTTCTATCAGCTCTGGTGATATCATGAGATACATTTCAGGTTGTGTTCCGAAAATCTAATTTGGTCCGAGCCATATGGCTCTCATTTTCGACCTCAAAAATCCAAAACATTCTTAAAATGATCAAGCTTTTTAGTTCTTGTTTATAGACACATCATTCCAGTGCTGTCTAACCCAACCTTTCTAAAACCACCACTGAAATGATAACAGATGTTGACTTCTTTAATCTCTGCAGGTGGCCAGAGGAACTGGTTGCAAGTTTTCTGTAATGGTGGAGTTCCTACAGAATTAGCCCTGCTATATATGATCGAAGCTGGTCCTGGAGAAATACCTGTGGATTTTGTGAAGCAATATTCTGCTTCATGGATGTGCTTATCCCTATTAGGAGCCCTGGCTTGCAGCACAGGGGACACCTGGGCTTCTGAGGTGGGTCCTGTTCTTAGTAAGAGCACGCCCAGGCTCATCACCTCATGGAGAGATGTCCCACCAGGTAAAAAGCAAAAAAATGAAATTGTGGAAATTAGCAGAATATGTGGAATCAGTTTATGTTTAAATAAAACACAAACTGATGCCTCAGATGCTTGTAAATGACCACAGACAATAATTATGGTCCAGGGCTTGAAACTAACTTTTTAATTCACCAGTCAAATTGGCTACAAAATTAAGTTACCTGTCTTTCAGAACTTCTACTAGCCAACACAGCAATAAAATGACATCTTAGATTTAAAAATATTTATTATAAATCTGATTCTGAATGATTGAATTGCTCTTTTTTATGACTGCCAATCATTGTTTGTCGATACCATAAAAATGAAATAGTAGTACCACAAACGGAATGTTTCGCCAAAAGTGGTGTCCGGCCTTGGAAAATTGACATCTTCACCCTTTATTTAAATATTATTTAAAAACTGTTAAAGATTTTGTAAGTATTTTGCTTAGTTGTGCTTAGAGTCAATTGTTTTATTTGTGATAACACAATGAAACATGCCAAATTGTGCAGACAAAAAATTTTTTTTTGCTAGGCTGTCATAAAAAAAAAAAAAAAGAACCCATGCATAAACAAGAGAAATATTCATAACAAAAAAAGAACATTTTGTGTTCAATGCTTTTTCCCATGAGCTATTTTTTTCTATTATATTTTATAATTTTTTTGTCAGTAGCTGTAGAAGCCTGTAGCTTTTGTTTACCTTTGTTGCCAAATCATTTTGTTAGGTAAATCACCTTGTTTTTCCTTTACATTTAAAATATTTGAAAAATATAAAATATTTTTCCTACATTTTGAACATTTAATCGATCATTAATCGGATTTAATCGAATAAATATTCCCTCTGGACATCACTTTGGCCACTACTGTACACTACCTGTCAAAGTTTGTAATTAAGTATTTTTGTTTTTGAATTTTTTTTACCTTATGCTCACCAAGGCAAAATACAGTAAACAGAGTAATATAGTAAATGTAATAAATACAGGAAAAATAGAAATTTTAAAATACAGTGATATAATACAGTTTTATTGTTATATTTTAAAATGTAATTTATTCCTGTGATGGCAAAGCTGAATTTTCAGCAGCTATTACTCCAGTCTTCAGTGTCACATAATCCTTCAGTTTATTTGGTGCTCAGTTGCTCAATAATAATTGATGCACAAATATTAAAAATTATTCTTATTATCAATGTTGAAAATGCTGCTTAATATTTTTGTGGAAGCTGTGATACATTTTTTTTCAGGATTATTTGATGAATAGAAAGAATGTTTTTATAACATTGTAAATGTCTTTACAGTCACTTTTTTTATCCATCCAAGAATCAAGTATTCATTTCTTAAAATCTTATTTACCCCAAAGTATATCATGGCAGGGTGTCCGCGCGGTAGTAAAAGGTAGTAAAAAGAATCTACCAAAATGAAGGCCCTTGAAAGGTAGTAAAAGGTAACAAAAGCAATTTGACTTGGTCGTAAAATTTTCATCACCACCTCAAGTTTCCATTTTTTTGCTTAATATTTGTGTCTCCATATTTTAACTTCATCTAGCATAATTTAAAAATATATACGGTGCTAACAACAGGACCTGACGGGCTCGACATTAACGCTTGTCCGGGACAAGTGGATTTTTTGAAGGGACAAGTAAAAGAGAATTTTACTTGCCCGACCGGACAAGCCTGATTAAATAAAAAAAAATAACTATAGGGAATCACTAAAATGAGAGAATTATTCTGATTTTATTATATTTATTGTAAGTTGCGATCGATAGTGGATAAGTATTACTGACGGTAACAAGGTTTTTAAAGGTGCAGATATGACAATATGCATATTTAAATATATCAGAGCTGATTGAACACAGATGAGGATATTTCTTCAGAATAAATTATATTTACAGCACACACACACACACCAAAAAAATTCCGGACAAGCAACTTTTTTACTCGGACAAGTGAATGACAGATTTACTTGTCCAAAGGACAAGCACATGAAAAGGCTTGATGTCGAGCCCTGTGTGAGTCGGAGTTGATAGCAATGACAAAATGCCAAGGTTATTATTCACCTTATTAGGGCTAAGGGCTATGGTTAGGATAACTCAAGGGTTAGGGTTAAGATAAGGACAACTGAAACTCAACTCGACACTATAAAAAAACATAATTGACAATGACAGTAGGCCTACTTAATGATCAGAATTAAACATTAGTGTACCTAATATGTATGATGGGTGTGACAGTGTCACACTTATACCTTATAGTAAGTAGTAAGTGGTGCTTTGCATACCCCTCCCAAACCCCCCAAAAAAGGGCTGCTGCTTGATGTCGTGTTGGTAGTAAAAAATATTGTGGAGGTGGTAAAAAAGGTAGTAAAAGGTAGTAAATTCATCTATATGATTCCTGCATATACCCTGCATGGTAATGCATCACGGTTTCCACAAAAATGTAACATCAAAAACTTTTTCAACACTGATAAGAAATGTTTTTTGATCAGCATATTAGAATAATTTCTGAAGGGCAATGTGGCACTAAAGACTGGAATAATGACTGTTATCATCACATGATTAAATTACATATTAAAATATATTAAAGGGGTAATTAAAAATGGAGATTCAAAATCTTCTTCATATATATTTATATCCATAGATATTTATTTTATGATAAGATTAAGATTTTTCTATTTGACTTTAATTAAAAAGGTCAGATTTTTGTGAGTATTTTGAATGAAACACATGAGTTTACTCTACAATAAAAACACACTGCAAGTTTCAGAACTCAAAACTAACTCCCCTATTTAAAATATGAATTATTCTTTTCTAACCTTCTAAAACTGCCAGATTTGAATTGTGATGTCATGATTGTCATGTGTGTCTTGACACGATGCGTCATCGTCGTATGTAGCCTTATCAAGGAGGTGTGTTCTGGACAACTCATAGATCTGTCCATCAATCACAAAAGTGATACTGCTGTTCGTTAAAGATATTGAGCAAGACCGTCAAACTCAGACGTTGTTCTGTCAGGGGATGTAAAGAAACTACACCGTCAAGTCAAGTCACCTTCATTTATATAGCGCTTTTAACAATATAGATTTGTTTCAAAGCAGCTTTACAGTGATCATAGGAAATTAAAGTAACAGAGATTGTTTTGTCTTTACAGCAGCTCTAGAATAAAGTTATTGTCCAGCTAAAGTACGTTTTGATTGATTCACTTCCGGTGCAAAGATCATTAGTTATTAACTTAGGGGCCGCTTACACGACACCATTCTTAAAGAAAACCCTTAGTGCGCTCCGGCCTGCTCATTTGCACAACAACAGTGTAATGTTAGCTTCCAAATAGCTTCCAAGGTGCAAGCGTTGACATTTTTTGAAAAACGTTATCATCATGCGCGTTTGAATATATATGTCCGCAGGCGTGTAGCCTTTCTTTACAAATTGACCTCACCAAATGACTTGTCTGGACTTAAAAAAATCATAATACAGAATTTTTTTGACGCTTACGAATATCCATGTGAACTGGAATCATTTTGACAACGTTTTATCTGTACAGAGGTAAAGGGAAGGGAAGGAGGCCTTCACAGGGGAGAGACTAGTTGACACTTCAGGACTGCGTTGTTGTCGTGTCCAGGCGCAACATCAGATCTGGATACGGCTTGGATCTGGCAGACTGCGGTAAACCTCGGGATAAACAGAGAGACTAAAATTAGCGTAGACACCATTCTTCTTATGATGTAACAAGTACATCAGGATTTATGGGAAGTGTTCCCGGTTCTGGCTGACCTAATCTATGCAGCCTAACATTGAGTTATACAAATTTATAATGTGTTATGTGTATGCTTGGTCAGAGAGATGTGTTTTAGTCTAGATTTAAACTAACAGAGTGTGTCTGCTTCCTTGACAATTTTAGGAAGACTGTTCCAAAGTTTAGGTGCTAAATAGGAGAAGGATCTACCGCCAGCAGTCGATTTTGATATTCTAGGTATTATCAACTGGCCGGAATTATGAGATCGCAATAGACGTGAAGGACTATAATGCGTTAAGAGCTCGCTCAAGTACTGGGGAGGCTAAACCATTTAGTGCTTTCTAAGTAATCAGCAATATTTAAAAATGTATACAATGTTTAATAGGGAGCCAGTGCAGTGTTGACAGAACTGGTCATACTTCCTGGTTCTGGTCTGGACCAGCTGTAGTTTGTTTATTATGCGTGCAGGACAACCACCCAAAAGAGCATTACAATAATCTAGCCTTGAGGTCATGAACGCATTAACTAACTGTTCCGCATTTATCATTGAAAGCATATGTCGTAATTTAGGTATTTTTAAGATGGAAGAATGCGGTTTTACAGATCCTAGAAATGTGACTTTCAAATGAAAGATTGGTATCAAAGAGCACACCCAGGTTCCTAACTGACGACGAAGACTTGACAGAACAGCCATCAAGTGTTAGAAAGTATTCTAGGTTATTACGTGAGGAAGTTTTTTGTCCAATAATTAGAATCTCTGTTTTTTCAGAATTAAGTAGTAGGAAATTACTAGTCATCCAGTTTTTTTATATAACCTATGCATTCCATTAATTTTGTGAATTGGTAAGTTTCATCAGGGCGTGAAAAAATATAAGCAAGCAAATAAATTTTATTTATATAGCACCTATCACTGATAGAAATGACAAAGTGCTGTACAAAGTGCAACAATTTAAATAAAAGAACAATAAAACACAGAGAACACTATCAGAGCTATAAACAAAACATAAAACATAAAAGCCCAATCAACTAAAAGCTTGTCTAAATAAGTGTCTTCAGCTGCTTTTTAAAAGAATCAACAGATTCAACCACACGCAGCGACAGGGGCAGGGCATTCCAGAGTTTAGGGGCAACTGCCTGAAAGGACAGGTCACCCCGAGTTTTAAAACAGGTTTTGGGGACCATCAGGAGGTTTTGACCTGAGGACTGGAGAGTGCGGGAGGAGGAATAAGGGGTCAAAAGGTCTGTGATGTACTAGGGGGCCTGTCCATGTACTGCTCTAAAAGTCAAAGCTAAAACTTTATAATCAATTCTGTGTTTGTCTGGAAGCCAATGGAGTGTGGATAAAACCGGTGTATTGTGTGCCCTTCTGTTGGGCCTGGCTGCAGCGTTCTGCACCATTTGGAAGACGACTCAGAGAAGATTTGTTAAAACAAGTAAAAAGAGAATTACAATAATCTAAACGAGAAGAAATAAAGGCATGAATAATCATCTCCATGTCAGCTTTGGACAACAATGTTCTCACTTTAGAAATATTTCTCAAATGGTAAAAACAGTTTCTGACCAACTGTCTAGAAAGATGATCCAGAGACATCGATTGGTCGAACAAAACGACAAGGTTTCTAAGGCTTAACTGGACGGATGAGCCCAAGAAACAGAGGTGTTGTTTGATTTGAGGTGGTTTTTGGTCTGGAGCAATGATTAAGGTTTCAGTCTTTTTTGTATTCAGTTGTAAGTAGTTATTGTTTAGCAAGTTCTTAATGCAAGACAGGCATTCTAATTAACTCTGAATGAATGAACAGTACAATTGAAAGTCGTAAGCATAAAAGTGATAAGACACACTTTTAAAATGACTAATTATTTCACCAAGAGGGATAATATACAATAAAAACAAAATAGGACCTAAAACCGAGCCCTGAGGAACTCCACATGACAGAGGGGACATTTCAGACAGAATGCTGTTAACAAACACACAGAATGATCTGTCACTCAGATAAGAGGAGAACCATTTAAGAACAGACTTTTTTGGAGTGACTGATGAATAAAGTTTTCGTTTGTTCTTCATATTTCTCAACGGACTGTTTTGCGAATTATTGGCACCCTTTATAAATATGAGCAAAACTGACTATGATTTTATTATTATAAAAAAAAATTCGTGTGCAATTTCTCCTCTTAGTCTTTCATTCAAAATATTCACAAAAATCTGTATTTGGATCATTGTCATGCTGGAAGATCCGACCACGGCCCGGCTTAAGCTTCCTGACGGGGTCAGTCAGGTGTTAATTTAATATCTGCTGATACTTGATGGCGTTTATGATACTGTGAATCCTAACAAATTGTCCAGGGTCTTTGGAAGAAAATGAGCCCCACAATATTAAAGATCCACCACCATAATTCACAGTGGGGATGAGGTACTTTTCTACATGGACTAGCACTACGTTACGTTTCTGTCTATGCCAAAGCCACCTCTGATGTTTTTTCAAAAGTCTCACCTGAACATAAACCCCTGTCCCACTAAAAGTTCCAGTAACGCCTGGCAAACTGTAGTTGTATTTGATTGCAGTTTGATGTCACCAAAGGCTCTTATATTGCAACCTTCCCAAACAAGTTGTGGTTATATAGGTGAGGTCTGATCATAGTTTTGGAGACTTTCTGACCCCAAGACCCAAATAGCATCTGCAGTTCTCATTACAATCTGTTTGGTGACTCAATCCATCCTCCTGTGTGGGGCCAAGATAGACCTCGTCTATATTGACTAAGAGGAAAGACTTAAGTCAGTTTTGCTCATATTTACCAAGGGTGGCAATTTTTGTGGAGCCCACTGTACATTTATTTTTAATCTGAAACCATGTCTACACAGGATGCAACAGCAACAGTTGTTGCGTTGCAAATCTATTTGTTCTTTCTTTGTGTCATAAGTTGCATGAGCATAGAAGCATCTATGCAGCACCTGCAGTTCTTATGTCTGCTGTCCAGCAAGGCTCAGATAATGCAGATTCTTCTGTTCCTCAAGACCCTTTTGGTATGAGTCATCTTGAGCCATATCTTTGTCACTTTCTCACTTTAGGCCGTAGTGATGGTCATCCTTTGGTCTCACAGATCCGTAGTTAAATTCATTACTTATAATAACCTCAAGAAACAAACATGATATAAAAATCTGAAACTGCATTTTATGACCCCCTTAAAATAGAAAACCGTTATTTGAAATTGTAATATTTCTCAACATAACTGTTTTTACTATTTTTTTAAAATCAAATAAATACAACCTTGGTGAGCATAAGACACTTTCAAATACAGAAAAAAACATTAACAAATCGTATTATTCAAAATTTTGCTGGTAGTGTAGCTCCAAAATTAATGTTTAACGGTAAACATGTTTAAGATTAGTAGACAGGCTATCAGTTCATCAGCTGTGATCAGCGGTTTCCACACCAAAGTCAGTGTACTGAACTGCTTTGAATCCACTTTTTCATTGACATCCGTAAAAAACAACAACATTACTCTCACTCCCAAGGTGCATAACAATGCTAGTGATAATCATGCCCCAAAATATCACAATGACAATATTATATTTTACGATGATACAATGACAATGCCCTTTGCCCCTTTGTGTCAGTGTATTTACAGCAAATATTTCTCATTGAAAGCATGGGTTTACTGGCAGTGTTTGAATAAAGATGCCAGAGGGCACTTTTGCTGGGTATATAGTGACACGCAAAAGTGGATCTGGAGTATTTATCGAATGGAGTGAGAATGGGTTGAAATGAAAATATCTCCTTGCTAGAATACTGTAGTGTTAAACTTTGTTTTGCTAATGTTGGAGGTGGTTCTGATAGCGATGGCATGCAAATTGACAGAACTAACCATAGCTTCCAAATTGGCTTGTATACTGTTACCCACCATGGGGGATTTTCACCTACATTTGGCAGGTGTTCATTTTAAACCCTGATTATGGCCTCTTTGAAGTTATTATATATATATATATATATATATATATATATATATATATATATATCTCAGAAAATTGCCTTTGTCCTCACTGAAATAAAATGGTTTATAGGTACCAATGGCGGAGTCACTCCTGTTGGATTAGTGGCCAGTGTTTTGGGTGGAGGCACAGTGGGTGTAGCGTACTTCTTCATGCAGCTCCTGTTGGTGAAAGATTTGCATCTGACAGTTCCTCAGTGGCCTATCATCTTGTATGCAGCAATAG
Source organism: Leuciscus leuciscus (assembly GCF_965113295.1). Lineage (NCBI taxonomy): Eukaryota > Metazoa > Chordata > Actinopteri > Cypriniformes > Leuciscidae > Leuciscus > Leuciscus leuciscus. Next base: position 24,080,095 of record NC_138728.1, on the reverse strand, counting down.
CTGGCCTGTTTGGATCTTTGCTGGACTCATTCCTTGGTGCAACCATGCAGTATTCAGGTAAACTGGCTGATTAATATTATAAAATCAAGGTAAATCAATAGAAATATTATAAGGTAAATAAAATCAAATACTCATAATATTATTCCAGGGTTTCTGTACCAGTCATACAAAGAGTGGTAATTTACTTTTTATGCAATAGAAACTTCTACCCTCCTTTTACTCTAACTGGGCATGCCAAGTTACTGAGCATCTAATGTAGCATATAATGGGCATCACGTGTTAGTTTTCTGATCCATTATGTATTTTTTAAATCCCAAGATAAATCTTACAGATGCACTCTCAATTCAAATCGTCTTACCATAAGAAAAAGCCTCCTCATCTCATAGAAGCTTAGTAGGGGAGGAAGGGACAGATGTTATGTTAATAATGCAAAATAAAAGATAAACAAATGTTACTTTGTTAATTTAAAGTGCCCCTATTATGCTATTTTAAAGTTTACTTATTTTGTTTTGGAGGTTTCTTACAAAAGGTTTACATGCATTCAAGGTCAAATAATACTTACATTTTCTCATTTTCTCACTATATACATAGCAGCATCACCTGGCTGTTTTCTCACAGTGTCCGTAACGGTTTGATCAAGTATCCGGTCTCTCTAAACCCCTTCTTTCCCAGATCCTGCTCTGCTTTGATTGGTCAGAAGGCCCAGTCTGTTTTGATTGGTCTACCGCTTACAGTGCATCGGGAAAAAAACATTTCCATATCTGAATCCGATTCCCATATCTAATACGAATAGTAACTATCGTGTTGGTTTTATTGTATTAATTCGAGCCCGAATCCTCATCCTTTTTGAAGTGCATGCAAAGTGAATTTGCTGTCACAGCGCAGAAAACAGCTTCTTGTCGACAATATGAACCAAACTCTTCCAGACCTACAACTACAGTGTTTGAGAGCAGGTCTAAGTATATGTTGTTTACAGGCAGCCAATGAAGACCATAGGCTCACATTGTGCAAATTTGTTACAAACCTAAGTAGGTTCATGCAGGAAGTAAGATTTGAATTACTGACGACTCATTTCAGGCTGTTCAAAATCATTCGTTTTTTTGGGAGACAAGAAGTTTAGGGCATTTATCATGCACTTTGATCTAAGAAACTTTGCAGACCTTTTACATTCACAAACAGCTATATTACACGCTACATAAAAGATGATATCCCATAAACAAAACAAAATAGGGGCACTTTAATAATAAAAATGAAAGTACTGATAACAGTTTTGAATATGCTCCTAACTCCAAATCTGGAAAAAATGCTGTCCATCTGTTGTTGCATTATATTAACTTTGCTTGTGATAATGAACAAAAATATTTGGAAATATGAAAATTTGTGAAGCAGTTTTGTTTTAAAATAAAAAATGTTTGGCGTTAAAAGGTAAGTGTGGCATAGCCAACACGTAAAACATGCTCTTTTATCATATTGGACAAACTTAATTATGATTGACCTTTGTGCTTAGTTTTCTTTCAGTATTTCTTTTAAATTATTCATGACGACCATTTCTCCCTCTCCATCAAGGATACGATGAATCCATCGGGAAAGTTGTGAGTTACGAGTCACCAAGTGTTAAACGAATATGTGGGAAACCCATCCTGGATAACAACGGAGTGAATCTGTTCTCTTCCGTCCTTATAGCACTGTTCCTGCCTGGGTTTGCTTGGATATTCTGGCCTAGGCTCTGAATCATGTGATTTAATTGGCCGCATGTCAGTTTATGCAAAAAACAAACAAACAAAAAAATATTATTATACAGTGGCTTCTTAAGAATTTAATCAAGTAAAATGTGAACTCTCAATTTCTTTCTTTCTACTTATGATATTGAGATTTGTAATTGATTTTAAAGGTGAAGTGTGTAAATTTTTGAATGTTAAATCCCTTAAATATATTCCCAGCATTAAAGGTGGTATCAGTGATTTCAGGCCCAAAAATATTTTTATCACATTCATCTAATCTTTCCTAATGAACCGCTAGCTGCCTGCCCCATAAGCATGCCGTCAAAAAAACGCGTCTCTGTAGGCAGCCTAGGCTCTGAGATCTGCACACAAAAACAAATGGTTTAGCCAAACACTCAAAACCAAAACAAATAGTGTTCCAACCAATCACCGACAGGGGGAGGGTGCTGTGAGGTTTTGTGCTCGTGCACGGCTGCACGCGAAGTCAGAGCTGAAGAAAAAGCTGTCTCAAAACCTCACAACACCCTCCCCCTGTCAGTGATTGGTTGGAACACTATTTGTTTTGGTTTTGAGTGTTTGGCTAAACAATTTGTTTTTGTGTGCAGATCTCAGAGCCTAGGCTGCCTACAGAGACGCGCTTTTTTGACGGCATGCCTATGGGGCGAGCAGCTAGCGGATCGTTTGGAAAGATTAGATGAATGTGATAAAAAATATTTTTTGGCCTGAAATCACTGATACCACCTTTAAAATTAGCCATCAAATAGGTCAATTAATTTAAAGCAGTACAACATAGTACACCGAGCTCAAAATGCTGTAAAATCTAAATAGTTCTAGCTCACTACAGGTCAGATCACTTCATTAAACTCTATGCAATTCATGTAGTCCATTACTTTACTTAAAACTTAAACTTATTACTTAAACATTTTGAGTAAATGTCATTTTCTATACTTATACACAATTTATTATAGTATCTTTGCCACTTATGTCTACTGTACACTTATGTCTACTTTATGTCAGAGATTAACACATTTAAGTATTCCCTTGTAATGTATGTGTACTTCATTGAATAAATTACCCTTACCATAATGTTTTCATTGTCATGTTACATGGGTCAGTTGCATTGCATCATTGAAGATTCGGGCATATTGTTTTCACACACTGTTTTTGCTTACTAGTCTGCATAGTATGCATATTCACATGCAGCCTATGTGCCAAATGGTTAATTGATCTTCATAGTTACTGTTAAAGTAATACTGGATCACCGTCAAACAATGTAATATTGATTCTGTAATTTGTTTAATTTCTTTTTTTCTTTTTATGACAGTGGTGAATGATATGAGATGTTTACAGTATACACTTGTAGTGAACGATAGATGGCAGTACACTCTCCTTGTGTGCAGTACACAACTGAAAGAAAGAAAATGTGAGGGAGGCTTAAAGACACATGGTGCTGTTGGGCGGCTAATGACACTAGCCTATAACAAAGACCGTAAAGTCCTTTCCTCCAGGGGGAGCCTGATGGCCCATGAAGACGGAGAGTCAATAGCACCTCATTCAAACCTCCAGAGGTTTTTCGTCTCACTAGAGATGTTTGTACACTGAAACGAATAATCTTTTAAATCAGATTGATGCACAGATTGCCACCTGACAATCACATGTAATGTAGCCCTATTAATCTGTATAAAATTATTTTTAAAAACATCCGAATCCAATAATCACAAACGACTGTGATTGGTCCATCTTGAGCTCCGCTGAGAAAAGTGACGTATATCACGTGACAGACGTTTATGTACTACTTCAGCAGTGGTTTGGACTATATTTTTTACCCGTGTAATGTCATTGATGGCCGTTAAAACATATATTTTTTTAAATATATACAAAGTGAAAGTAAAAATTGGATAATTATTACTTGCGACCGTCGTACCTGACCAATCAAAGACAAAGCCAAAAGCCAATAAGCCCGCCCCTTTAAAAGTACATCTTTATGCTATTTTCCGTTCTAATGCGCAGTGTATTTCATACGCATGCGCAGTGTGTAAAGGAAAGAGTCAACGGACGAAGTTGGGAACAAGACTGTTTGTCAGTCCAGATAATTTTAAAGAAAGAAGCAATGGGTGTGTATAATTATTTACATTACAATTATTTATATTATTTGCCGTTAGATCGATAATGCCCAGAGCTACATCATTTCTCATGGCTGGGCTGTTGATGTAACGTTAGAGGATCATAGCTTTGAAGTACACAGCTAGTACATCATGTTGGATGAGACTGATAGGTTATTTTCTGACATTTAACGTTATTATTAGTTGTTAGTTGTGTTTTTGCTACAATATTTTTACATAGAAATGAATATACATGTGTATGCAGAACATTGTTAAACATTTTCACAAATGTTTGCACATCTCTGTCTCTCTGTAGAGTCTGTCCCTCCTCTCTCCTCACTTCGCCTGCTGGTTTCTCCCCTTCGTCTTACATCTGCCTTCATGTGGCAAGTTGTCCAGAGTCAGAATGTGGAGCAGTTTGGAAAACTGGAAGAATTTGTTTCCGTGATGACAAACCTCGTGCCAGAACTCTTAAGTAGGAGGCAGAGAGCCACTTTGATAGTAGGGCTGCGAGCCAAGGTTAGATGTGTTTATGTATTTGTTACTGTTTTCATTGAGTTCTGCTCTCCTCCAGTTACAGTGGTAAAATGTGTCAGTCCAATGTTACATAATCTATTCTTGCACATGCAACACATTTCCTGACACCCAGACATAATATAGGCTATTCAGAGTGCGTGAAGAAGACTACTACCTGTGTGTCATTTCACAAAAGCAACTATCACATTCTTAAGTAAGAAAGTAATGATAGTAGTTATGGCTCATAAGAGCTAATAGTCAATTGTATAATTGTTGCAGCTTCAACGTATGCGGCCAACCAATGCAACCTTCACAGCCTTTGAAATGAGACCATACTTGCTTTCAGAACAATATGCAGAAGCAATATTTAATAATTGTTTAATTGTTGAGCATTCTACTGAAGTTACAAAAGTGTTTTTCATTTTCAAAAAGTGGAATGTGGGCTAAATCTTTCAGTTCTTAAGGAGAGGCATGCTCTTTAATTTTGTTAAAGAGCATTTAATTTTTCTTAGTTTTTTCATCGTTAATAAAACCCAAAGAGTAAAGTGTATCTGTCAATTTAAGAAGTGAAGCTGAATTTAAAATGAAAAAGTTTTTTTTCAAAAAAAGATTTGTTTGTTGTTGCCAAGATTAGGCAAAGAGGCCTAAAGAACTCTTTGAGATGGAGTTAACTTTAAAATCTATTAGATACTGTCCATTGTGAACTAATTGTATGCTTTGTTCACTGTGGATAATCTTTTAGATGATTCTTGAGATGTGTCGAGGCGAACTCCCCGCGGACCTTCACACTGTCAAATCACACATTCACCAAATTAAGACTACTGATTTATTAAAGGTATGTGAATTCAAATTTTAATTATCAAGTGCTGACGTTTGAGGGCAATGCATTATACATGTTTAGAATGGCCAGTACTGATCTAATGATTTTAATAAAACCCAACTGAAGCACTTAAAATGCCAATCTTCTCTTTGCAACTGCATTTACATTTACAAGATGATTCTGAATAATATCAGAATACTCTGATTATGGATGTCTGTTATTATGATCATTTTATGCAGAAAACCGATTCCCTGTAGAGCATCAGTAAATTACCTCAGGTTTCCTCGGATCCTTAAAGGGATAGTTCACTTTGAAATAAAATTTTGGTATGTTTTAGCTTACCTCAAGGGCATCCAAGATGTAGGTGTCTTTTTTTCCGCAGTAGTTTCAATTTTGATATTTTTAGGTCAAACTGTTCTTGTCTGTCAGTCATATAATGCAGGTCTGTGGTCACTGTCTCAAAGAGCATGCACAGAGTCCAAATTAAAACAATTCCCCATCGTCCAAATTAAACAATTCCCCATCGTAAGTACACATTGTTGGCCTAAGACACGAAACGAGCGGTTTGTGTGAGAAAACGAACAGTATTTATATCGTTTTTACCTCTTGAACACAGCCACGTCCAAGTGATCTGAGGGCGCGCTGTGTGACGTGTGCGCAGACTGATGCATAGATATATACACTAGATGTCGCCTTGGCTACGGTTTCTTTCCAATGAACTGCAGTAGCCAAGGCGACATCTAGTGTATATACAGTGAGGAAAATAAGTATTTGAACACCCTGCTATTTTGCAAGTTCTCCCTCTTAGAAATCATTGAGGGGTCTGAAATTGTCATCGTAGGTGCATGTCCACTGTGAGAGACATAATCTAAAAAAAAAAATCCAGAAATCACAATGTATGATTTTTAAAAAAACTATTTATTTGTATGATACAGCTGCAAATAAGTATTTGAACACCTGAGAAAATCAATGTTAATATTTGGTACAGTAGCCTTTGTTTGCAATTACAGAGGTCAAACGTTTCCTGTAGTTTTTCACCAGGTTTGCAGTGTGCAGGAGGGATTTTGGCCCACTCCTCCACACAGATCTTCTCTAGATCAGTCAGGTTTCTGGGCTGTCGCTGAGAAACACGGAGTTTGAGCTCCCTCCAAAGATTCTCTATTGGGTTTAGGTCTGGAGACTGGCTAGGCCACGCCAGAACCTTGATATGCTTCTTACAGAGCCACTCCTTGGTTATCCTGGCTGTGTGCTTCGGGTCATTGTCATGTTGGAAGACCCAGCCTCGACCCATCTTAAATGCTCTAACTGAGGGAAGGAGGTTGTTCCCCAAAATCTCGCAATACATGGCCCCGGTCATCCTCTCCTTAATACAGTGCAGTCGCCCTGTCCCATGTGCAGAAAAACACCCCCAAAGCATGATGCTACCACCCCCATGCTTCACAGTAGGGGATGGTGTTCTTGGGATGGTACTCATCATTCTTCTTCCTCCAAACACGGTTAGTGGAATTATGACCAAAAAGTTCTATTTTGGTCTCATCTGACCACATGACTTTCTCCCATGACTCCTCTGGATCATCCAAATGGTAATTGGCAAACTTAAGACGGGCCTTGACATGTGCTGGTTTAAGCAGGGGAACCTTCCGTGTCATGCATGATTTCAAACCATGACGTCTTAGTGTATTACCAACAGTAACCTTGGAAACGGTGGTCCCAGCTCTTTTCAGGTCATTGACCAGCTCCTCCCGTGTAGTTCTGGGCTGATTTCTCACCTTTCTTAGGATCATTGAGACCCCACGAGGTGAGATCTTGCATGGAGCCCCAGTCCGAGGGAGATTGACAGTCATGTTTAGCTTCTTCCATTTTCTAATGATTGCTCCAACAGTGGACATTTTTTCACCAAGCTGCTTGGCAATTTCCCCGTAGCCCTTTCCAGCCTTTTGGAGGTGTACAATTTTGTCTCTAGTGTCTTTGGACAGCTCTTTGGTCTTGGCCATGTTAGTAGTTGGATTCTTACTGATTGTATGGGGTGGACAGGTGTCTTTATGCAGCTCACGACCTCAAACAGGTGCATCTAATTTAGGATAATAAATGGAGTGGAGGTGGACATTTTAAAGCAGACTAACAGGTCTTTGAGGGTCAGAATTCTAGCTGATAGACAGGTGTTCAAATACTTATTTGCAGCTGTATCATACAAATAAATAGTTAAAAAATCATATATTGTGATTTCTGGATTTTTATTTTTTTTGATTATGTCTCTCACAGTGGACATGCACCTACGATGACAATTTCAGACCCCTCCATGATTTCTAAGTGGGAGAACTTGCAAAATAGCAGGGTGTTCAAATACTTATTTTCCTCACTGTATCTATGCACCAGTCTGCGCACACGTCACACAGCGCGCCCTCAGATCACTTGGACGTGGCTGTGTTCAAGAGGTAAAAACGATATAAATACTGTTCGTTTTCTCACACAAACCGCTCGTTTCGTGTCTTAGGCCATCAATGTGTACTTACGATGGGGAATTGTTTAATTTGGACGATGGGGAATTGTTTTAATTTGGTGCATAGTGACCATAGACCTGCATTATATGACTAACAGACAAGAACGGTTTGACCTAAAAATATCAAAATTGAAACTACTGCAGAAAAAAAGACACCTACATCTTGGATGCCCTTGAGGTAAGCTAAAACATACCAAAATTAAATTTCAAAGTGAACTATCCCTTTAAAGTCTTAAAATGTAAAAATAAGTGTTAATGTAAAAATTATTATTTAGCATTAACATTTCTTTAATCCACTTTTTATTTTGATGTAAGCTATAACTATTTGTATCCCCAAATAAAAATCAAATATAATATATTATTATTATATATTTTCAGTCCAGTATTAATATTTAAAAAAAAAATTAAGACCAGTGTTCATTTTTTAATGTTAATCCCTGAGCAGGGTGATTTTGTCTGTTCACATTGAAGCCAGTGGAAGTGATGTGCAGGTCTTAATTTGTTTTTTGAAAGGTCTTGAAAATTATATAAAAAATTATTAAAATGTTAGTGCTGATACCTGCAGATACAAATATCATTCAGCGTTGTTCATACTAAAGCTGCACGATTATTAGTTAAAAGATAGCGATCTCGATGCAAACAACCACGCAATCTTATTCGTTTTGGCCATGTCTTAAACCTTTGACAAGTATGATACAGCGAACATTCAAATCTGCGTTCGCTGAGCCAGAGAGAGCAGTTGCCATTAAAAAAGGAAGACGCTTCACAGTCTTTTCATTATTTCTGTTACAGTTATTCAATTTATGACCGAAGTACTGGGATAAAAGTTTAAAGTTCGGATATAAACACTGATGTATATGATAGTGACCAAAATAGAGCAAATCACCTTTTGAAAGTAACTTGACGCTTCAAATAACGATTGTATCAATTACATCATTGCACCAGTAGGTGGAAACAAGTGACTGTTAAAAATGTATGTCATTAAATCATTAAAGGTATAGCGGAGGATGTTTTACTTCCTGGTGGGTAGTCTAAACTATTGGTCCTCCTAATTGTCAATCATTCTGGTGAATCAATCAAACTTTTCAAAAAGTGGAGAGGGCAGGTCTTATCTAAAATTTGGAAAGATCCTCCGCTATACCTTTAATTCAAGAGATCATTAAAAAACATTGATTCATCTAGTAATTATACAAGTGAAGTCTTTATGACGGAGTCATTGAATCATTTCAAATAGATTAAAAAAAAAATGGAATTAATTAAATATTTTTTAAATTAGACTTCAGCAATTAACATTTTGACGGAACCCCTAGTAATTTACATGTTATTTTGTTTAGTTGTCTATTCAGAGAATTTTTTTTTTTTGTGTGTGATTCTCACTTTATTTAGAACTGTGGTGCTGTAGTCCATATTATGAAATTTTTCATAGTGTTGCATTTCTTACATTTCAGTAGTCTATACTGGTGATAGCTACTCTGATTAATCAGCTGATATTTGCTCGATTTGAGATGATCAGCCCTGTGGCCAATTAACAGAAATATTTATCTACTCACTGTGTCAGCTTTGTCACTCTGAACGGTTTCAAACGCGATCCAGGGTGGCAAATAAGAAAACTAAAAATAAGATTTCAAACATTTTAGAATCCTGCATTATAATGCATTATAATTGTCCCAGATCCGTGTTAATGTACATAAAGACTTCATCCTAGTTTGTAAATTTGTACATTTTACATCCTAGTCTGTACATTTTAATATTAGAAACTGTGCAAATAGTATAAGTTAGATGCCAGATATATTATATATTCTTTAAAGCATAATTTATTATTCTGGATAATCTGCATTAAAATTATTTTTATTTTTTTTAAATAGAGATCATGGCTCTCTCACAATTCTGAAGACAAAACATTAGACAATTAAACAAAATAACATGTAATTTACTTGAGGTTCTGTTTGATGTTATAAATTAGTCAATTTATAAATGTCTAAAATGTTATGTCTATTGTGTGTATTTTTTCCAGAGTTTTTGAATGAATCTCTTGAATGAATGATTCAATGATGCATCAAATACATTTTAATAGTCACTGGATGCCACCAACTGGCATAACAATGTAATGGAGACAATGTTTATTTGAAGTGTAACATTAGTTTCAAAGGTCATTTATTCATTTTGATTGCTTAACAATTTTTATCCCAATACTTCCATTATTATTTGATGTTTGCAACACAGAAATAGCAATACTGTGTGGTTAAAAACTGTTTGTGAAGCATCAGTGGTTCTCAAACCTGTCCTGGAGTACCACCAGAACAGGGCTCTACGCTTACATTTCTTTTTAAGAGCACTTGTGCTCCTAATTTAAAAAATCTAGGAGCACAGTCAAATATTTAGGAGCTTCTGATCAATGACAGAAATTAACCTTCCCATTATGAGGCGTTATTTGACTCTTTAAAATGACTTAACCGGGGCATGTTTTTAACCTTTGTAAGGGCATTTTTTCAAAGTTTATTAAATGTCATCTTTAATGTCAAATTCATAAATTTATATTTATAAATTGAGTTAGAATAATAGGACGCAATCAGGAAGTTACCAAACAAATTAAATCAGTATCAACAAAAGAACAAAAAGTGGCATTTAGGTATATTTACAGACTGTTTTTAATGAGGCTCAGAAGTGGCTTGAATGCATTCAAACGCATCATAATAACGATGTTATGAGATTAGTGTTTTAAATAGAAGGTTTTGAATATAGAAATATTAAATGATTTAAATAACTGAAATAATACTGTACATTTTATTTATTTTTTTAACTAAAACCACCAGTAGGGGGCGGCAAGTCACTATCTTGTCACTATCATTCATTCAATCGGTTCGTTCAAATGGCTGATTCCAGTGATGGAGTACGACTCGAGACTCTATTCTCTAGACCAGTGGTTCCCAAACTTTTTGAAAGCATGGCACCCCTTTGTAGTGTTTTTTTTTCCACGGCACCCTAACCCAATTAAACTAAACGAACATATGTGCATACATATATACAATTATATCCAGATGAGCAAACAACCAATGAAGCATAAACAGCAGCATGAATTTATTATGAATGCATTACAACAGACATAATATGAGGCGAAACAACCCCTTCAGATGAATCATCAGTCCATTAATAACTGGACACACGTCAACAGACTGATTTTAACCAATAAGGCTACTGTATGTGAGAATCATTGGAATAAAACAGATTTAAAGATACTTAACTCTTTAAATAATAATAAACAACTCCAAATATTTTTGCATATGTTGGTGTTTTGATATGATTTTAAAATATGCTGTAAACAGGGTTAGCCTATTATAGTTTAGCATTTTTTCATTAGTTTTTATTTTTATTTCGTTTTGACTTTTTGTTTTCAAATTCAGTTTAGTTTTAATTAGTTTTTAAAGTGGGTTTGCTAGTTTAGTTTATTTTTTATTTTTTGAAAATGCTTAGTTTTCGTTTAGTTTTTATTAGTTTTAGTGTTAGTTTTCGTTTTTTTTTTTTTTTTTTTGGGTTATTTGTCAGGGGCAAGATTCAAAAAGACATAATGACATAACATTATTTAATATTTGAATCACAGCTTATATAGTGTTTTGACATCGACAACCACAACCAAAAAGTGCATTTTTCCTCAAACTTGCGACTAGTTAACTTTCTAAAGAAGGCGCAATCGCTTCTCGGGTCGACAATAACACACTGACAAATTTATATTCAGAATTTAAAATATTTTTATACCACTTTTTAATGTGTGATTGTGTAAAGGTGTTCACGAGATAGAGAGACCAACCTTTCGCGAACTTGCTTTCAACGTCGAACGAACACTCGTTCTCATGGAGACGCGGTGTGCACGGAGGGGAGGAGCTGTGTGTGTGTGTGTGTGTGTGTGTGTGTGTGTGTGTGTGTGTGTGTGTGTGTGTGTGTGTGTGTGTGTGTGTGTGTGTGTGTGTGTGTGTGTGTGTGTGTGTGTGTGTGTGTGTGTGTGTGTGTGTGTGTGTGTGTGTGTGTGTGTGTGTGTGCGTGCGCATGTGAGAGACGCATGAGTGACAGAGAGAGCAGGGAAAGGAAATGCAGCTGAACGAATACGCTGCGTGTTTTAAATAGCGTTTTTTCCCACCTAGTTTTCGTTTTTTCGTTCGTTTTCGTTAACGATTATAACCTTGGCTGTAAAAGGTTATTATATGGTACGATAGTTATTTTAGGCTGTTTAAATTGGAAAATAAAGCTGAGATTCTGCGGCACCCCTAGCTAGTTGTCACGGCACCCACTTTGGGAACCACTGCTCTAGACTCATGATTTGACTTGGGCCCTGTTCCAAATGGCACCCTAAGCACTCGTAGTTTTCCTACGAGTCCGCACTTTCGTGACGTAATGCCGCTTTGACTGTCGGGAAGAAGTCTGCTGCGGAGTCCGCATCAGTGCGGGCTCGGCAAAAGTGCGCATCGAGGGCGCATATCGACTGCAAGGGGGACGCTCGCGAGCACCCTTCTGAGGCCTAAAATGACAAATGGGACACCCTACGGTCTCACGGACTAAACGGACACGCGCACACGGCAGCCATTGTAAGTCCACAAGACCGAAAGTGCATATGAAGTGTGCCATTTGGGACAGGGCCTTGGACTCGCGGACTGATGACTCGTACTTGGACTCGGACTCGAGGATATATAAAATCGGACTTGAGCATTCATCAAATGAATGACGTGGTATGAAGTTTCTGACTAAATAGGTTTTAAAATTTGATATAAGATGTTACACTTTTCCTGTTTCGGGCTCCAAGGCCCTGTCCCAAATGGCACCCTAAGCACTCGTGCTCTTCCTACGAGTCTGCACTTTCGTGACGTAATGCCGCTTTGACTGTCGGGAAGAGGTCTGCTGCGGAGTCTGCATCAGTGCGGGCTCGGCAAAAGTGTGCATCGAGGGCGCATATCGACCGCAAAGGGGGCGCTCACGAGCACCCTTATGAGGCCTAAAATGACAAATGGGACACCCTACGGTCTCACGGACTTAACGGACACGCGCACGCGGCAGACATTGTAAGTCCACAAGACTGAAAGTGCATATGAAGTGTGCCATTTGGGACAGGGCCCAAGACCGGCCGGGATCTCTTTTTTTCCCGCATATAATTACGAGCAGAGAGAAAGCCCTGGCTTTCACACTCTCACCGTCTTCAAACAACACGAGCGCTGTCTTGCTCCCTCTCCCTTGCGCATATTAATCAAAATTAATTGACACGATAGTAAAAGGTCGGAAGACCGAAATTTCACATGGAGCATTAAGAGATTTTTTTTCTCCTGAATTACTGCGGGGTGTGAATTGTGAAAAAAAAAAAAAAATACCTTTCCCTTATCTTCTCTGAGAAGTGTTCCGCACATTCAGCTGACATTAACCACAGTTTCAATAAATGAAAAAACCTATCCAGTGATGAAATGTTTTCTGTGTTGACACAAATCTTGTGCGATGTCATGTCCTAAACTGATGAGATAATCACACAACGCGTGCCGTAGGCTACACGTCCATTAATGACACGTCCGATTCGCGAACTAATGACTCCTTTGAACCGATTCACTTTAATGAATGGTTAAAACAACTGTCCATCTGTCCAACAACGAACTCACGAGACGTCTTAATCGGTGTATAACAAATCGGTAATTTCCATTTATTAACTCTAGTTAACTACATTAGTTAACATTTACTATTAATAAACTGCACTTCTACAGCATTGTTAATGTTAATTTTAACATTTAGGCTACTAATACTAATAGCCTACATTATTGAAATCAAAAGTTGTATTTGTTAACACTGGTGTCAATGTTTATTGAATTGTTGTATAAAATCAATATTACATTTGCAAACTCCCTAATAATCATTAAAAAGCTGTCACTTGTCTCAGTTCATTGCAATCTCACAAACTTCCCTTACAATCAATAAAGTTGTCTAGACTGCACAATGAATCTCTTTATTTACATTGTGTCTGTACTTAGTTATAATGAGAGGATTCACAAGCTTGCATGACTAAGCACTGAACAAACTCCAGGGCCCGTATTCATAAAGAATCTTAATGCAAAGAGTAGCTCCTAGTGACAAAATTCTAAGAAAATTCATAGAAATGTGGGCGTTTACTCTTAAAATTAAAGAAAAAATCCTAGTAAAGAAAAAAGTAATTCAGAAAGCATCTTAACCCTTAAAAGAGATCTTAAGGTCAAAATTGTTAGGAGCACGGACGAGGACTTTTAAGAGGCTTAAGAGTTTCTTTAGCAGAGGAGAAAATGTCAGAAAGACGAAGAGGGAGAAGAAATGTGTTGCAGACAATGGATGACAGTGAGTTAATAAGACGCTATAGATTAGATCGTGCAGGGATCATGTTTGTGACTGATCTTATTAGAGACGCGCTAACATCTCCGACACAGCGCAGAAATGCCATAGCGCCAGAAATGAAAGTAATCACTACATTACGATATTTGACAACTGGGAAAATTCCATGTTTGATACATTAAAACCAACATTCAAACCACCACTTAAATAGACATGCCAGCAATCAGTGTAATTGGAAAGAGTGGAACAATTTTTATCATTCTAAGCCAATCAAATACCTTATAGGAAATTAACAGCATGAAAAAAAAAAAAAAAAGGATGTATATACACATATATAATGTGTGTGTGTGTGTGTGTGTGAGAACGGTCAAATAGGAAAAATGACGCATGTAATTTCAAAGTGAAGGCTTAGAATAGACCCTATACTTAAAATCACTTTTCTTTTTTTTCCTTCTTGGACAACCAACCAATCACAGTCTTCAAAAGATTGTGTCATACATAGCAACGGGGTCAACCCCGCCTCCTTACTAAGATGAAAGTTTTTGTCTTTTCCTTACTCAGAGTTGCTCTCAGATCGGTCCCGAATCGCTTTTAAGCTAAGACTCCTACGTAAAAGTTTTTAAGCTAAATTAAGAGTTTTCTTAGAGGATTCTTAGAATCTTTATGAATACGGGCCCAGGTTTTTATGAAGTGAGTGGGTTTTAACTTAAACGCCTCTGATTGGCCATTGTGTCTCAAGAAATCACCAGATATGTCTGTGATTGGCTCTATTGCTCAATGCTGCAAAAACACGTTCTCTCATCACGCTCTCCAGAGTGCAAACACAAATACGCACTGGCACGTTTGCAAAATTTGTTTGGACAATATGGTGGTGTTAGTTTCAACTAGAACCGGGCCTGATCGGGTCAGTTGCACTGGTGCTCCTAAATACTTTTTCACAGTCGCATGAAGTAAAATGGTCGCACGGTAGAGCCCTGCAGCCCTGCACATCTATCACACCTGATTCAACTCATGAGCTCATTAGTAGAGATTGCAAGATCTGAAATGGGTGTGTCAAATATAGGGAGACATACAAAATGTGCAGAGCTGGTGGTACTCCAGGACAGGCTTGAGAACCTCTGGCTTACATGACCACTTCTCTCTCTGGGTAAGTGGCTGCGCAAAATCAGGTTTAAATATTCTGGTGCGATCGTAATTTCAAAGACTTAATAGACATAGCGGAATCATTGTCATTTAGGAATAAAATCACGTGTGTGTTTGAATCGAGATTGCGGTCTTTTAATGATTAATTGTGCATATATGCCTATAGCCTATGTAAATTTGTATGTCATATTACCTCAATCAGACCTCAATTACCTCAACCAGACCTCAATTACCCAGGCGTCTCAACTACAACTGTCCAATTTTGGTGAGCTCGTGCAAATTGTAGCCTCTTTTTCCTATTTGTAGTGGAGATGAGTGGTACCCGGTGGGGTCTTCTGCTGTTGTAGCCCATCCGCCTCAAGGTTGTGCGTGTTGTGGCTTCACAAATGCTTTGCTGCATACCTCGGTTGTAACGAGTGGTTATTTCAGTCAAAGTTGCTCTTCTATCAGCTTGAATCAGTCGGCCCATTCTCCTCTGACCTCTAGCATCAACAAGGCATTTTCGCCCACAGGACTGCCGCAGACTGGATGTTTTTCCCTTTTCACACCATTCTTTGTAAACCCTAGAAATGGTTGTGCGTGAAAATCCCAGTAACTGGGCAGATTGTGAAATACTCAGACCGGCCCGTCTGGCACCAACAACCATGCCACGCTCAAAATTGCTTATATCACCTTTCTTTCCCATTCTGACATTCAGTTTAGAGTTCAGGAGATTGTCTTGACCAGGGCCACACCCCTAAATGCATTGAAGCAACTGCCATGTGATTGGTTGATTAGATAATTGCATTAACCCTTTAGAACCTGAAGCTAAAATAGGTGTTTTTCACATAATTAGATTTTTTGACTGTAAAATTCTAAAACAATGTGCTATCTTCATGTGCAAGGTGTCATCTTTTTCAGAAAAATATAAGCTTTCAACAAATTACAGTTATTGACCATTATTGTGTGTGGTGAGTTTGTAAATAGAATTTAAATAGACAAAAATAAAAAAAACTAGAATAAATTTACTGATTTTTATTTAGAAAAAAAGCAGAAAAAATCATGAACGAAAGAATCTAGCACTTTAAAGTTGAAAAATGAACTATAATACATATATACAAGTCTTTTTTAGATTTTTTTGTTTTCATGTAGGACACTTTTTTTCACACACATACAAATGCACGCATTCATAGGCATGCACACGCACTCATTACATGCTTACATGTAGTTTCTTACGAAAGAAACTAACACTTTAAAGTTGAAAAATGAACTATAATGCATATATACAAGTGTTTGTGACATTGAGTTGCACAGTTTTCATTTAGGATACTTTTTTTCATACACACACATACAAATGCACCCATTCATAGGCATGCACACGCACGCACTAAATACGTGAAAGAGTAACGGCCATCCGCCTCCCAAATTTCATTAAAAATCATCCCAATCCCCTCTTCTGCTGTCTAACACTTCTTTCGCCATGTATTTGTTCGTTTCTTTTATTATTTTATGCAATCCAAAACACTCTAACCTGCCGCGCGTCGAATCTCTCTGTTCAAATCCTTCCATCCCGCGCTGCTGTCATTTGCAGACGGAAAGCATGACATTACCGTAATAATCCGTATATTGGCGAAAAGCGCATGATGTCTACTTTCAGGAACTATTTAAATTATTTTGATAGTGCAAACGGTTGAAGAGTTACAGTGACATGAATACAGCTTGGTTGGCTGTGTCGTCGACGACACATCCGGTTTTAAAGGGTTAATGAGAAATTGAACAGGTGTTCCTAATAATCCTTTAGGTGAGTGTATATCCAAATTAATCGATGATAAATTAAATCAAGATCTTGTGAATCAGAATCCAATCGATTTTTGATCTGAGTCAGTACCACCAGCCCTACATCCAGTCCTGGTTCCGGTCCACCTCTGATGAAGACATTGAACTTTTTGCACATACCAGTACCGTGACATGTTTAATCAGGAAGTGGATTGAAGACAGTGCCGGCCAAAACAATATGGATGTTCCCCAACTGAAAAACTAGGAGTAACAGGAGGAATACGGAGGAGCAAAAACATTCCAGTTACTTCCTCTGTAAATTTATCAGAGCAGCCAAGCATCGGTACAGAGTAGGGTTGCCCCTGACCAAAGATTTTTCTACTATTTTTCTCTACTAGTCATCTCCGCAGTACAGTGGATGCGCCTATAGAGAGAAATGCATGTTAAATTGAACATGTCATGCAGTAAGTGCTATACTAATTTAGCTTTCACATGAACACTTGGTTATGCACCGAATGATAGCGCACATTTACCTTGGTTAATATTAAAGTGAGTGGCTATGTAAAGAGGCTAATGTTAGTCTACTACTTACATGTTTCAAAAGCCAATTTTGGAGTCGATAAATTATAGATGAATGTTTACCTACACAGTTTGCCACTTCTAGCGGCAATACTAGGGCTATTAGGGGACAGCCCTAGTACAGAGACAAAGTGAAATTGCAGGTCAACTCCACCGACACTTGAAGCTTCTAGCAGGGAATCAGCAACATCATAGACTGTGAACTTTGCTGTGAACACTGCTGTCTCTCCTCTGGATGAGCTCAGCACCTTCTTTGCTCTCAATAACATTAAGAACAATGCCACCCTCACAAAGAAAGCTCTTGTGGGTGATGCTGCACAGGTTGGTTCACTCTCTGCACAGTATGTGTATATGTACAGCTCTAATGTCTGGACTACACACCTAAGCTTTTCACACATAATTTACTAGTTAGTACTGGTGTTACAAATTTGGTTTGAGTTGACTTTCTGTTTTCATGTTTTTTAATGATTTGAGTATATGCATTAAAAACTTGTTTTACACAAGTTGGTGTACATCCCATTTATCATTTATCATCCCATCATTAAACTTTATATATATTAGCATAATTACATATATTTACCTGTCCACAGGTGAGTGACACAGACATGGAGAGCTTACAAGACAGCGTACTTCAACTCGTACTGAGCTTGCTAGAGGACTCCATGAAAAGAGAATACTTCTTTCAGGTCAGTGCCTTCAAGATCCATTAAAAAAAATCATACTGCATTTTTTAAAAGACATACTGCAGATGAACAAACACCTTAAGTATGTAATTTTCCAGATGAAAAAACATGCATATAGATGTCTACATGATGTATATTTGCTATCAGAATAGGAATTTGCTGAGGATGATGTAATATTCAGAGTGAAAGGAAATGCATTGATAGTTAACCAACTTAATGCACTTTCTCTCTAAATTTGATGCAGGATGTCAATTTCCACAAATTCGCATGATCGATCGTAGTTTAAATTAATGATCAATTAATCGTTAACCTTAACAGGCTACTGCGGGAACTACTGCAGTATATAGTCACTGGCATGACAGGATGTGCAATGACACTCAAAACGCAAGCATCCTCAACCAAAAGAAAGGGTTTTTACTGTAAATAAAAGGCTAGTAGGATTTTAAAATGAATCAATGATTGATCATTTTAATAGAATTATTTAATAATCAAATATGATGACTAATATAACGCCGTCTCAGATGCACACTCTGGCAACTGGTGCATGTGTGCGTCCATGTCTGCAAATAGTTTTTCTTACTGTAAGCGTCCTATTTTTTTCCCCAAAATGTGCTTAGGATATTGTGCATATTAAGGAAAATCTGGAGGAAAGAGCCACTCATGAATGTCTGTTACGTGTTAAAGGCCTATGCCATTTATAGTTATTAGCCCACTTCAGCGGTCTTTAAGTTGAGATTTACGTACCTCACATGGATAACATTCTCAGGGCTCGACATTAAGCCTTTTCACATGCTTGTCCTTTGGACAAGTAAATCTGTCATTCACTTTTCCAAGTAATAAAGTTGCTTGTCCAGATTTTCTTTTTTAATTTTTTGTGTTGTAAATATAATTTATTCTAAAGCAATATGCTCATCAGTGTTCAATCAGCTTTGATGTATTTAAATCAGCATATTGTCATATCTGCACCTTTAAAGGGCATTTCCCCCCTAATCTTATTAAATGTATGCTTCATCTTTCATTTTAAATCCCTACATTTGATCAATAAATTAAATTAGAATAATAATAGTGCCTTATTATTCTAATTGAATTTATTGTTCAAATTTAGGAATTTAGGGCTGTTAGGGCTGATCAAATTAAATCATTTACACGGAAAAATTACAGTTGCATTAAATAATGTTATGAGATTGTTTTAAATATTTTTGAATATACAAATAAGAAATGTTGGAAAGAATGATACTTTTACAAATAACACTAAACCACCAGTAGGAGGCGGCAGGCGACCGTCTTAATGAGCCGTCTTCATTCAAACGATTCGTTAAAATGACTGATCATTCAAGAATGAGGCAGTTCCTTATGAATCCTTATAAAAAGTTCAACGTGCAACATCTATTTTGACCTTTGACATTTAAAATTCCTACACATTTGTGCAACTCTGCAACACTTTTGCTTAAAATATATATATATATATATATATATATATATATATATATATATATATATATATATATATATATATATATATATATATAAAAAATTCTTGATTTCAAAAATTTTGCACGTTAACTGTGCAACACTTTTAGCTTTAAATATTTTAAAAGATATTTGCATTTGAATTCTTTTAACAATTTTATGAAATGTATAACATTAATATGAATGTTTACTTTCATCTAACTCATTGTATCATTGTATTATGATACAAACTTCGTGTTTACACAAAGTTCAGGAGACAGCACACACAACATACAGCACAGCATACCTGAGGTGCACATCACTGGGTTTTGTTCAAAAAGATCAGCATATTAACATGTTCCGGGGTTAGTCTTGTGTAGGGCTGGGTATCGTTTGAATTTTAACGATTCTGATTCTACTTATCGATTCCGATTCTTATCGATTCCTAATTTCGATTCCAACAAGGTGGGAAAAAAAACTTACATATTCACACTTCACAGTCTTATTGCAAAACATTTGAATACCATGAACAAACCTGAATACCATGAACAAAAATCAACATGCTAAAGCTAAAGAACAGAAGAATAAACCTATGGTTTAAAAATACCACAGCAAAAGCAACTAGCCTAACTAATATCAATTTCAAGCATTATTAAAGACTAAAAAAGTTAATACTTAGTAATTAAAAAAGAACAAATAAAAGATTATCAATTGCAGCAAATAATTACAAATGAACAAAGATACGTTTGAAATAAATTGTTTTCAGATATTCAGGAATTCAGGTACACAAACTAATCAAATGTAAAATAACACTGCACTTTATAAATAAAATATACATTACAAATATAGTTACAAAAGTTATTCAAGTCAAGTCACCTTCATTTATTTATATATTTAACAATATGAATTGTTTCAAAGCAGCTTTACAGTGATAATAGGAAATTACAGTAACAGAGATTGTTTTGGCTTTACAGCAGCTCTAGGAAAAAGTTATTGTCCAGCTAAAGTTAGCTTTGATTGATTGATTCACTTCCGTTGCGAAGATCATTAGTTATTAACGTAGGGGCCACTAACACGACACCGTTCTAACAGAAAATCCTCAACGCGCTCTGGACGCTCATCTACACAAAACAGTGCCTGGTGGCTCGAGAACACACTCCCGGAAATAGATTCCAAGGTGCAAACGATTATCAGTTATCTCTGCGCAAACCTACGCAACCTCTGTGCAAACCCAGACGTCGCGCACAAGCGCATCACGTGTTCAGTCCATAGGTATGCGCGTTTTAATATATGTGTGCAGGCATGTAGTCCTTTTTTACAAATCAACCCTCAACAAACTACTTGTCTGGCCTTAAAAATGCATAATACAGAATTATTTATTGTGTCCGCGTAGCCACGTGGTGACTCCGTACAGATAAAACGACAACGTTTTATCTGTACAGAAGTAAAGGGAAGGAGGCCTTCACAGGGGAGAGACTAGTTGACATTTCAGGACTGCATTGTTGTCGTGTCCAGGCACAGGTCCTTCATCAGATCTGCATACGGCCTGAATCCGGCGGACTGCAGTAAACCTCGGGATAAACAGAGAGACTAATATTAACGTAGACGCCATCCTTCTTATGATGTAACAAGTACATCAGGATTTATGGGAAGTGTTCCCGGTTCCGTCTGACCTAATCTATGCAGCCTAACATTGAATTATAGAAGTCTATAATGTGTTATGTGTATACTAGGCCAAAGATATGTGTTTTTAGTCTAGATTTGAACTGAGTGTGTCTGCTTCCTGGACAATGTTAGGAAGATTTTGATATTCTAGGTATTATCAACTGGCCGGAATTTTGAGATCGCAATAGACGTGAAGGACTATAATGCGTTAAGAGCTCGCTCAAGTACTGTGGAGCTAAACCATTTTATGCTTTGTAAGTAATCAGCTATATTTAAAAATGTATACAATGTTTAATAGGGAGCCAATGCAGTGTTGACAGAACTAATATGGTCATACTTCCTGGTTCTGGTAAGAACTCTAGCTGCTGCATTTTGGACCAGCTGTAATTTGTTCATTAAGCGTGCAGGGCAACCACCCATAATAGCATTACAATAATCTAGCCTTGATGTCATGAACGCATGGACTAATTGTTCCGCATTTGTCAATGAGAGCATATGACGTAACTTGGATATATTTTTAAGATAGAAAAATGCGGTTTTACAGATACTAGACACGTGACTTTCAAATGAAAGATTGGTATCAAAGAGCACACCCAGGTTCCTAACCGACGACGAAGACTTGACAGAGCAGCCATCAAGTGTTAGACAGTATTCTAGGTTATTACATGAGGAAGTTTTTTGTCCAATAATTAGAATCTCTGTAGTCTGACAATAGCCGGTATGATCTGATCTCACCATCATCGAGTCTGTCTATGATTACACGAAGAAACAGAAAAGACTGAGACCGACTAAATCCAGAAGAACTGTAATAACGTCTCTAATGTCGAGCCCTGATCTGCATAAGTGTACATTTACTGTCTCTAATCCTATGCCAAGGTTATTTATATAGATAGAAAATAAAATTGGTCCTAAAATTGATGCTTGAGGAACACCTGTCTTCACTATTAAATGAGTAGAAATATAATTATCTATAGACAAACACTGAATTCTTTCAGTCAAATAATTGTTGTGAAATAAACCTAATGTAGGGCAACCTGAAACCCTAAACTTGGTTTAAACTTGGCGTTCAAATGACACTTTTTATGTAGCTAATGCTACAGTAAGACACTGGTGTTCACTTTCAGGAGGTATAGGGTTGCTTTCTTCTCACAAAAAGAACGTGAAACATGTATCATTTTCAGTTTTTAAATATAATTTACATTTATTTTACACACTTAAAATATCTGATCGAATATCAAATGTTTTAACAAGTTATCGCATATTCTTCAATATCGTGCAGTCCTAGTGCTCCTTTGTGCTCGATTTGTGCCATTAAAAGAAACCCTGTACTGTAACTACCCTTCTTAACTAATAACCTCACTGTCTCCACACATAAATTGGGAATCAAACCCATGACCTTGGCATTGCAAGTGTATAATATGAGTGACATGATTAATGTTATTAGGCGCAATAAGTGAAGTAGGGCCTACTCAGGCCTACAAGAAACTGCCTCTCGGACAGCGTGTAATCCCGATTTCAGTTCTGTTCCACAGCTTAAATGGCCAAATACATGCACAAAATTATGTCAAAATGCCTGTCTTGTTGAGTATTCATGTATACGCAGTCAGCTATGTCTTAGGTGGAGTAAACAGTTTAGAAAGAAAGCGTGCTTGTGATTTAATATATTGGATCCGTGCAGCTCTTAAATTGATAGCAGCCTAATAAACCTGCTTCCGTCTGTGTGCTTAATGTTAATCAAACAACAATAGACAAACAGAAAATCACTCACTGTTCTTGACGGAATAACTTTTGCAGCTTTAAAAATCTGGGTATATTTAATTCATACAGTAAAAAAATGACCTTGTCATTGCAAGTGTATAATGTGTAACTTTGTCAATGAATGAATGTTCGTTCCCAATATGAATACCTCCATAGGATTAATTTAAGTCTTCTCAAGCACGATTAATTTCAAAGGCTTGTGAACGTGCTAAAGAAAATGAATGTTATTGATTGGACAATATTAAGCTGATATGCAGCATATGTGCTATGAACTGCAGTGGAAGTTGCAAAAAAATAATGGCTGTTTTTCAGATAGGTTTGCATGAAATCTTCAGGTGAAATTGTTTTTGTATTTCAGGAAGTATTTCCAGTCGAATATGGTCCTGACTTTGATAAAGCACTGCAAGTCCTTGTTGGCTTTTTCCTCTCCAGATTGGAGCAACTTCTGCCTGTACCAAACTTCAAACAGGTCTGATGATACACGCTTATCATATCTGAATGAGCTACTTGGTTATACAGAATTTGTTTGTGTTTGTAATGTGTGAAACTTGACTTTCTTTCATTTCAGCTTTCACTGTTGCTCAGCTGTCTCCCTGGGGAGCTAGATGCATGTGTGGACTCTGTTTGTAAATCACACAATTTGCTATCCTTGCTGCAAACAGATGTTTGTGGGACTTTGGAAAAAAATGGTAAAATCTAGTCCTTGAATATTAGTGTTATTCCATATGCTTTAGGTTGAACTTGGCTTGCTTGGTTAATCAGATATGTTAGAGAATTGTTTGACACAAACCTGAGATATCTACTTCGCCCAGCAAGCAGGTTTGAGAATTCTAATTCACTGCTTCTTTAATATAGCTGTATAAAGCTTTCTAGATAAAAATGGAAAATCACAAATTTATGTTGAGATATACCAAAACTTATCTGGCTAACCAAGGAAGCCCCAGATAAAGATTAAGACCCAATTCTATTACTAGAAAAATACAGTAATTAAGCACAATTGGTCAATGGCTAATTTTGTTTTCATATTTGTATTTTGAAAGTTC
Source organism: Leuciscus leuciscus (assembly GCF_965113295.1). Classification (NCBI taxonomy): domain Eukaryota; kingdom Metazoa; phylum Chordata; class Actinopteri; order Cypriniformes; family Leuciscidae; genus Leuciscus; species Leuciscus leuciscus. The sequence continues at coordinate 24,056,034 of NC_138728.1, read as the reverse complement.
TTCCATCAATAGTTGAGGATCGAATAGTTTCATCATTGTCACTGCCGCCTGTTGGCGACTCAGTCATAAACCAGCAGAATGATGATGGAAAGTTACTGTCACTTGATTCTAAAAACCTGCCAAACCAACAACATGGTATGGACAAGGAGACTGTGACAGGTGATCCAAATGTCCAGGATGTGGGATCCAGCTCCAGCTGTGAATCATCAGAGTTCTCCAGAGACAGTGATGGAGAAAAGTTAAACTCAAATGCTGATGAATTGCAACGGTATGTTACCATATTACTAGGTGTGGGCAGAATGGTCAGCTAGTTATATAACAACCAGCTATTACTGAAGTTAACTAGATGAATTATTTATTTATTTATTGAAGGAATAGTGCAAAAATAATTTCTATCACCCTCATGTCTTGAGATTTGTAATAATTTTTTTCTGTATGACACAAAGAAAGATATTTGAAGAATATTTCAGCTGTTTTTGTCCATACAATAAAAAGTCAATGGGGTCCACGGTTCAAGCTCCAAAATCAGCAATATGGCCATTTTGTATGATGAACACAGTGAAATTTAAGTTGTTTGTCACACTCAAATGAAGTCATTTTTCAGTGTTGGTGCTAATGGTGTAGGTGATCATTTTCTGATATGCAATTTCTGAGTGCATCTTGTGCAACAAATTCCCAAAATTCGATAATAAAGATGATTACTGTCAGACTGTTGTCAAAATGTCTGCTTTGAGTAATATTCCCCATTATTAGTCTATTTGTGATTGAAAATCTCTGAGTGTCTATTTTTGAGGACTGAACACATTACTATGAAATTTGCTCTGTAGTGTTCCTGAATTAAGATATAAAATGTTTCATTGTAAAATATCCTGTTTATTCTTTTTGTAGGAGTAACTCAGAAGAGCCAAGTGTACCGTCATCCACCAATGATGCTCATAGAGGTACAGCCCTTCCGAATATCTGTCAAGATTGTCATTATACCTTTTCATCATCTTTAGACTGAACCACTCTGTTTGTCCCATGTTTTCCTTTAGGTGATTTAATTTTTCAGACCGCTGTGGCACAACGGCCTGCTGTCGACAACTTCCCTAACACACCTTCTAAAGGCTTCCACTATGCAGGCAGGACCGTACACAAATGTCAGCAGTGCACAAAATACTTCATCTATCGCTCTGATCTTGTCAAGCACCAGGAAATTCACACCCAGGCGGGGACACATGAGTGTCATCAGTGTGGGCAAGTTTTTGACGATTTGACGCAGCTGGCGGCGCATAAGAGCACCAGCTGCAATACCAGAGTTTTTAAGTGCATCAAATGCACTGCCCACTTTAGATCCCTCAGGACCCTATACAGACACAACAGGCTGCACAAAGAGAAAACCACACACAAATGCCCTGAATGTGGACGGCTGTTCACAAGTCTGTCAAGATTAGTCAGTCACCGGCGAGCTCACCGAACTCCCAGTGTTAAAAGGAACTATACCTGTAAACAATGCAACGAGACTTTCGGGTCGTACCGAGCCAGTTTAATCCACCAGAAGACTCATAAAGTTAAAGACATCCACCAATCTAAACCGGAACGGCAGCCAGGAAAGTGTCGTTTTTGTGATTTGACATTTAGCGTCGACAGCGAATTAAGAAGCCACCTGAAGACACATGCAGAGTTCAGGCCATATATATGCGACCAGTGTGGGAAGTGCTTTTCGGCAAACAGCAGCCTACTCGCCCACCTCTCAAACCACACGGGCGAGAAACCTCTCCTTTGTTCGCAATGCGGAAAGCGGTTTTACAGCAAAATCCAATTAAAATCCCACATGAGATGTCATTCTGGCGAGCGGCCGCACATTTGTCCGTACTGCGAGAAGCAGTTTTCACTCTCTGGGAATTTGAAAATCCACATCAGAATTCACACTGGGGAGAAGCCATATGTTTGTCATCAGTGCGGAAAGGGTTTTGTCTCTGCCGGATGCCTGCAGGTGCATCTGCGTTCTCACACGGGAGAGAAGCCGTATCAGTGTAAAATCTGCGGCAAGAAATTTGTGGTTTCGAGTCACCTGACGGCTCACATGTGCTTTCACACCGGAGAGCGTCCACACTGCTGCTTACAGTGTGGGAAACGATTCATTCGGCGCTATGACTTGAGCAAGCACATGTACACTCATATTGGGAAGAGGCCGTTCCCATGTCCTCTGTGCCCAAAGGCGTATACGTGCCGTACACACTTGAACAGGCACATGAAGAGCCACAGTGTTTGACTTAAATCATTTTGTCATCCTGAGTGCCTTGTGTAGGTTGAAAACAACTATGATCTTTAAAGTAATGGTTCAATCAAAAATTAAAATCCTGTCATTATTTACTCACCCTCATGACTAATGTCCATGTCCAAACCTGTTTACACTGTTGTGTTTTTTTTCTGTGGATCAGAATTTTTTAAAGAATCTCTCTACAGCTCTTTTCCAATTGACAGATCATAATTGATCACATCTTTCAAGCTCTAAAAATGGCGAAAAGTCTGGAGAGTATCATTATAATCCATACAGTTTATGCATTATGTTCCAAGTCTTAAAACAAATGATTCCTTTCTGTGAGTAACAAATTGAAATTCAGGTTGTTTATTCAATGATAATATTCCCCTTCTTCTGAGCTGTTCAGTCATTCAGTTGAGAACTAGATCAGTCTGATTTGTAAACCAAACCATATGGTTTATTAAAAATAATTGTCTTTAAAAAAAAAAAGAAGAAAACAGCTTACTGAAATTTTCATTTTTGGGTGAACTATCCCTTTAAGTTCCAGTCTGTTTTCCACACAAAACTAAGACTTAAGAAGACTAGCAGACATAAGAGTGAGTAAATAAGTTGGGATGAACTGTCCCTTTAATTAAAATGTTTCAACTCTGTTTCCTTCTAATCTGAGGCTCTGCAGTTGTTAGTCATTTGAAGAACAGCTTCAACATTTTCTTGCATTACTAATGTGTAAAACAGTTTCGTGCCATGGATATTTTCTGTAGAAATATAGGTTTGGAGCCCACTGTTAGTTTTTCTTTTAGATTTAGGTTTTTCTAATATCATTTAAGATAGCATCATCCTCGGTATGCAACTATTAATGTAATGTGCTGAATATTATAGCCTCATACTAAACTAAATAAATGTGTCGACAACTTAAAGTGGGAATTAAAAATCTCATAATATTGTGGTGCATGTCATTTTTTTAATAATTTTATAAACAGCTGTGAAGCCTATTTTCTATTTGCATACATAAGTAATTCAAGGTAGCAGTGATGTACAGTAAAATCAATTAAAAAAAATAAAGGTTTGGCACATTAGGTATGTTTTAAAAATGCAGAAAAAGAAGAAAGCAACGAGAGACAAATAAGCTGAAGGACCAGTTGAAGCATACAGGCCATTATGACATCATCTGGATCCAATGCCCTTTATTACAATTTAATAAAAACAAGCCCTTAACAATTCAAAAATGAATCTTTTGAATTGACATTTCATTTTTCGTTCATTCATTCATTTTAATTAACTAATCGTAATTTCCAAAAAAAAATAAACTTTAAATCTTCATCAATAACTACAACTAAAGATTGTTTTAAAATGGTGTGTGAACTCACAAAAACAATGTCAGATGCTGCTCTGGCCCTTCTCTTCATATCAAAGTAAGTTATTGTCAATGAATGGCTAGTTGCCTAAGTTGTTGTAGACCTGACCTGCTAAAGAAAGATGTCTCCATCCCTCAGAAAAAGGTGCCACTCTCCTTTTCTCAAAATCTGTCTCAAAGTCTTCACAATGTTCGTAGTTGACTAACTGGGGCTCAGATCAGGAAGCAGACAGACAAGCTTAAGTATGTTAGCTGGCTTGAGTTGTCAATATGACCCCCTTAGAAACTCAAGATTGGAAAAGGACTGGTTAGAAAAAAACAAGTGACAGGATGTATATTTTTACTCAAATTATAGAATTGTAGGAGCAGCAGGGGCAGCATTGCAAATAGAAGAATGTGACTTTACTAAAACATGGTTTAGGGTAGATGATTCAATCCCACATGTTACTCTATACCTGAATGAAGGGTGTCAAGCGAAAGACTTAGGCCCAAAGCCACAGAAAAACAATGGGAAGCCACTGAAAACCCTTTCATTTTTCAAACACCAGATATGACACATCTTAAAATTTAATGCGCAACCACCACGATAGGGATCCCTAAATTAATAGTAGAGACAGACAAGAAACATCAATTGAAGTCAAAAATGGAGGAGCTGATATTGGAAATGGAACAAAAGGTACCAATACAGTTGTGGTCTAAACATGACACAGATGTGGGCCTGGGGCCCGTTCTTTGTACGTCGCTAACTCAGTTAGCTGGATTTGATTGTTGGCGATTTGGCAGGATCTTGGATTGTTTGGTTCTTCGACGCTCATCCTGGACTTGCTGTCATAGCAACAGGTGTGCAAGCTTAAATCTGCTCACGAGCAGGCTTATTTCATGTTAACAGGATTAGACTGCGGCTTCATAAGCGGAGCTGATACGGGAAGTCCAGCGCAGCGCGATAGTGCACTTTCTGAGATATATATTCGTGAGATTGTCGTTTACATTATTCATTTGTTGGAAACGCACATTTATTTTCGACTTGTTGGAGTCGGGCTTTAACTACAGCACAAACTGTTTGCATTGTCCTAAGATTATTTGCGAGTGGCTCTTTCCTTTACACTATTGGAGATGCGGAGAACTTGATGGAAAGTGCTGTCTGTCGTGTCATTCGGAGTTTACCTGGCACTTTTAGGTTTAAAAAACAGTTTTAGGTTTTTTAGTGGCAATTCCAAGCCACTTAAGACCCAATGTTGTAAAGCAGTTTTTTTAAAGCTTTTTTTTTTTTTTTTTTTTTTTGCTATCATAATTTTTTATGAAGATTATGCAATCATGACCATGCCGATTACAGTATATGTCACTCAGGCTTCACTAACGTGATTGGTACCATAGACTATAGGCTAGACCATAGACTGCCATCAAGGCCTCAATGAAGGGGATTATGTGAACAGAAAGGGGGTTCACAATGTAAATGTGCAGCCCAGTTACTATTGTGATTCTTAATATTCCAGATTAGTAATATTATATCAAATAAAAAAAAAGGCAGATGACTAAAATCTTCCATATCACAAATGTGAAAGCAAAATGGCCAGGATCTGTGCATGACTTTTCAGACATTCACATTTATGCACATTATTTGAAAGTGGTAAGGAAAGTTCCACAATTAAATATCAAGCTCACTGTATTACATACACTTATGCTGATCCTAACAGAACTGCATTTTTTCATAGGTGATTATGACATGACAGGTGTTTTATGACCCCATTCCCTGACCCAAACCAGTTACAATGCAGCTCTAGCCAGGACAAGGGCACACAATGAAATGAACTTTGGCTAACTAAAGGGAAGATTTCAGTGTCTGATAAGTCTGAGGGTTGCACACCTGACAGGGCCTGTGACATTGTTGCATGTGCCATATTACACAACATTGCCAAAAAAAAAACAAAAAAAAGAAACTTTTCATTAAATGTTTAATAAAAGACAAATATGCTTAGTTCCTTGAGTTTTATTTCAATTGTTGTTTGTAAAGAAAAGCCAGTGGTCAAGTGCCCGCAACAAGAGATATTAGACACATGCCTCATGGAACAAATAAAAAGTAAAAGTTGGCTATACACTGCCCACCTGTAGGCCTATGTCTCCTCTGTCTGTGCAGACTCTTCTGTAGGCCTTTCTGTAGATGTGGAATCCTGCAACTTATATTGCAACCATAAAGCATACAAGTATAAATTAAGTAAAGTTATTTATGCACTTGCTGGTAGGCTAGTTCCTCCATATGACAGTTATCTGAGAGGATTTACTCACTGTCCAGTGCAATGGAAACAAATGGACATTAGAAAGTCTTATACTTTCTTTCCTTTGGAAAGTTAGAAAATGTCCACTTACTGCACATATTTCAGCCACCACTTTCTTGGGAACAGATACAAGTGTTGGTGTATTATGTAAAAGTGCACAAAAGACGAAAACACAATGTCATTACAATGAACTACACTTGGGAAAAATGTGATCAATAACTTTTTTTTTACATTAACATAAGTTTATCAGTTATCACTTTCACAAGTCAAAGCCATTCATCATTACTCAAGATTTAACAGTTGAAATTACTATACGGCCTTAATTTAATGCAGCAAAAATTATTTTACAGTGTAGGCTACTAAGATCTTTTCTTTTTTTTTTCTCAGCCTTTTTCTTGGTTGCTTTTATAAACAGGCAACCATTTATTTAACGGTGCCTTTTATAAAAGAGACTATAATATAACAAAAAATTACCATTATGTAGAATATTTTTGTACTTCACTTTTGTGTTCTAGTGTGGTGACTCTGACATTACAATGAACAAAGTAATTATGCAATTATTAAAATACAAAAATATAGGCTAATAAGTGATAAAAACATCTGCTAAATTAAATTGTCTGCTACTTTTTGCCAGCCCTCTCTCCTGGCTTTTGCAGACTTTAAGGTGTTCCCTGGCGTTTTGCTTAAAGGGTTAGTTCACCCAAAAATGAAAATTCTGTCAGTAATTACTCACCCTCATGTTGTTCCAACCCCGTAAGACCTTCGTTCATCTTCGGAACACAAATTAAGATATTTATAGAGCTGGATCACTCCTCATAGGCTTCTAAAGACGTTATAACTTGCTGGCCCAGAAAATGCATAAAAGACATCGTTAATATAGTCCAAGTGACTACAGTGGCTCAATCTTAAGTTTATAAAGCGACGAGAATACTTTTTGTGCGAAAAAAATAAATAAAAATAACGACTTTATTCCACTATTCATTTCCTTCTCTCTGGGCCTCGAGTTTTTTCACGTAGGATAACTGTGCAGCGCTTCTGTGTTGTACGTCACCACGCATCACACACATGACCAGCGTCGGCCAATAGTGAGCCTACGTGTGACGTGCAACACAGACGCGCTGCGCAAAAACACTACGTGAAAAAACTCGAGGCCCAGAGAGAAGGAAATGAATAGTGGAATAAAGACATACTGCCACAGAACGCAGACCTCTTCATCTCTGTCTCGTCTGGGACTTCCACGAAAGAAGTTGTGGCTGGCCAACTCTCACGTGGTAGCCAAAGGAAGGCAAGACCTTGGCTGAATTGGTTTGGCTTGGCTAGGTTGGATAGTGTCATCCCTCTGGTGATAGCATCCGCGGGGTTATTCTGTGTGTCCACATACCTCCATGACCGGTGATCCGTCAGCTCCTGAATCTCAGATACACGAGTCCCTACAAACACCTTGTATCTGCAGGACTCTGACTGTATCCAGGTAAGTACTGTGGTGGAGTCAGACCACAGCACTGTGTCCCTAAACTGAAGGGTGAGCTCTCTCTGGATCATCTGGGCAAGTTGAGCTCCGGTAAGGGCAGCACAGAGCTCAAGGCGTGGCATTGACTGTTGTTTCTTCGGTGCCACTTTTGAGCGTGCCAGCACAAAGGCTACATAGACTTGGCCATGAGGATCCTCACCACGTAGGTAAGCAACTGACCCATAGGCGGACTTGGAGCAACCGGGTGATGCCTGTAATGGAGTGTGTCCTCCATGAAGTGCCAGCTGAGGCCAAGCGGCATTTCTTGAGCTTCACCATGCGTCTGAGAAACCCATCTTTCACTGCTGTCAGACTTGGCCTCCTTAGGCAAGTTGCGAATCACCTCTGGCTGGTTACTGGCCCACTGACGAATATCGAAGCCACCTGCAGCTAGAAGGGTTCTAAGCTTCGACACAAGGTTACTGGCTTCTACTACGGTGGGTAGACTCTGCAGGCAGTTGTCGACGTAGAAACACTGTTCTACACTGTGGCGGACATTTTCTCCTGGTTGACTTGACTCATTGACGTGTTTCTGAAGAGCAAAGATCGCGCAGCAGGGACTGCACGTCGTCCCGAACGGCAGAACCTCCCACTGGGACACTGATGGTTGTTTGTCCGTTTTTAGAGCCCTCCAAAGGAACCTCAGCAAGGGCTTGTCTCTGTCCAGCAAACGGACCTGGTGAAACATCCCTTTAATGTCTCCACTTACTGCGACTCAATGCTCCCTGAAGCGCAGGAGGACTCCAAGGAATGAGGGTCCTAAGGCTGGACCAGGAAGGAGGTAGTTATTCAGACTTTGTCTGCCAAGCTGGAAGCTGCAGTTGAAAACAATCCGTTCCTTGCCATTGTGTCTGACCATGTGGTGGGGCAGAAACCACGACTCCTCGGATGAGTCCGCCTCGCAGGAGTCAATCTTGGTGGCGTACCCAGCAATCTCCAGTTTCTTGATCTCCTCCTGGTAGGTAGATGCACGCAGTGGGTCTTGTACTAACCTCTTCTCTGTGTTTCGCAGGTTCTTCATCACAACTTCCTTTGAAACTTTCAGCTTGGGCATGTTTGGGACTCGTAGAAGGGGTGTAGCGTACCGATGCACTCCGTTTACTTCTTCACGGATGGTCTCGGCCTTTAATAAGTCCACTGAGTACTTGTCCTGTCTGCAGAGCCGGCTTCAGACTGCGCTCAGCAGGGGGGCATTTATTTTCAATGGGTGGGCACAATGGGGACTTTTTTTCGGATATCAGATATCCTATATTTATTATTGCTACTGCCTTTTCTGTTAGCTATTACCATGAAGTGATGCAACCCATACAATAAACACATAAACCATTACACATTGTTGCAAGACGTGCAACTCTTAAGAAATTTGATTAAATAAGGGTTAAATAGGCCTATACAAAAAAATTACAAGACCGACTCTGACCACAGCTTTATTATAAACAAAGCTAACGAACATGCTCACAGTCTCTCACTGACAGGTCAGGATAGTAGTTTAACTGCTATCTCACTGGCGGAAGAGAGAAAAAAAGCTATGTACACATCTTTATTCTGCTTTGCTCTAACATAAGCGTTCACAGTAGCCTACTATTAAAAAAGCATCATGTAAACGTTAGTTACCTTCATCAAAACAAATTAAAAACACCCACAACATACACAGAGATTATTCTACAATTTCCATTTACAAGAAAATAATTATAGGCTAAAACAGCTGTTTCTCCACGGCGGGAGGGACATTTCAGTCCAGCGGATACTTGTCCAGTTTCACCTGGTTGGGCTTTTCGTCACCGAGATCCTCAGGTGGACCTTGAAGTGTAGGAAGGTCTGGTCCAAATGTAGTGGAGCTGGAGCTACAGGTGCTAGCTTGGGAAGCTGCGATGTTAGCGGCCACGGAGTCACAAATGTTAGCCGGGCTGTTGTCGTTGTCTTGTTGTATGGGGTCAGCAGAATCGTTAATCGACGTTGTAATGGGAGATTTTTGATTTTCATTACTTACTTTGATTTTCATTAACATACACTAGATTGACTACTATGTGTGTTGCTGACCATGTGATATAATGATTGATGTGAAATGCCTGCGAAGCAGGAGAAGAGGGGGAGAGCTTTGAAGGCTGAAGCCCTGACCCCTAAGGTCAAAGGGCTGTCCAATTTAGGACTTGCAGACTGTAAGTTAAGCTAAACTAAAGTTCAGTGTATAATAGGATCACTAGTGGAGTGTCTTATCCATCTCTGGAGTTTAAAGAACCTTGGAAGATAACAATAACAGAGTATAAAGACTGGCCTGCCCCTCCCTCCTGGTCGCACTTGTTTCACAGACTGTACTGACTACCTCTGTGTGGCAATTGGGCCTCTTGCAAGATAATAAATTACTTTTTAATGATCATTTGATTCCAGACTGTCTCTTACGCCAAAGATGATTGTTTAGTGAATTAAATTGCCATAACAGTTGGTGTCAGAAGTTGGGATTCCATGGCGGTTTCTTCTGGCCCTGAGTAAAGCGGATTGACGACTGATCATCCTGAAGCACCAGGCTTTAGTCTTACCTCGCAGAATGGAGAGAGAAGAGCCAACTGCTATCAGGGCCAGGAGGAACTCCACTGGAATCAGAAAGAATCCAGGTGGCAACAGAAAATCTTGGGTAAGAGACAGCAAATTTATTTTTCATTTGGGGATTTTGAAAAGAAAATTTTGTGGATGAACCATAGTGGCTGTATTTGAGAACTGAAACTAGAGCTGTGGTACGAGGAAAAGAAGAGGCTTTAAAAGGGGCGAGGAAATTGAGACCTAGAGGAGGTCAAGACATTGTCCGGACCAAAGCCGAGTACTCGTTATTGAAATTAATAGGGGCTGAAATAATTGATCGCTGGAGGAATTCCAGGGAAAGAAATTGAAAGTAAGCAGAGATTAATTCCAACCTTTCCTGATTTCGGGTGAAAATTAGAGTAAGCGCGCTGAAGTCAAATCCACATGCAATAGTGAAAGAAGGAAAATAACAGCCATTATGGGGACATCTAATAGTAAATACTGCACACCGGTATACTGTGCAATGAAAAAAAGGTTTTATTAAGCAGAATGGGGAACAATTATATATTTTATTGGTAAAATAATGATGTCTAGAGAACTTTCGTAACAGGAGTTGAAGGAGGAGGCAGCTATAATGGCTGTCTGTGCATTTTAGGGTTTTGATTGTGTTTGGATATGAGTAATATGACATTTCGTTTTTTTTTTTGTGAAACAGCAGAGATAAGTGGGACTGAGAAAATAATTATAACATTAATTTGGATTTGTTTTAATTAAATTGATGGCATATAGTACAAATTTTATACTTTATGAAGAGAAAATTAATGTGCTGCCAATGATAATGATGAAGATTATGATTTGGCTATTGCGATTGAATCCGCCACTGGTGGACTGTAAAAGAATACAGAGAACTGCTTATCAGTGGCTCTGTTTACATTCCTGATCGGGACACACTGCTTCAAGGGTGTGCAGTAAGTTGGAGCCGTTTGAAAGCTCAATGATCAAACTATAGGCAAAGAGAGTGTTTTTATTATGGTCAGCAGGGCCATTTAGTCTGTAATTGTAAATGGACACTCAGAAAAGAAAGTGATAATGTGAAAGTGACGTGTATTAATGTGGGTTTGAAAGTAGAACAGTAATTAAATGACGATATTAAAGTTTTCGTCTGAGAAAGAACTAAGAATGTGAACGCAGTGTTAAAGAAAGTCGAACGTACGAGTAAGTGAGGTAGAAAAGAAAGTTAAAGGAAAGTTGATAGATGGAAGTCGTAAGAAGATTGAAGGTTAAAAGAAGGTTGAAAGATTTAAGTCGGGAATCCTTTTGAAGGAAAGAGCTAGTGAATTGAGGAATACAGGTTGCTAAATGTAAAATGTGTAGAAAGGCATCTGATTAAACAAACAGATTGTTAAGTGTTTTGAACGTGGATGGAATAGTGTTGACCATGAAAGAACTAGGAGCTGATGTTTTGCTTTAAGAAGATAAGCTTGTGATTGGCTGAAACAGTTTGCTTATCTGAATCTGGTGTGTGCTGTGGCTGAAATGGCCAGTGCGACAGAGACCCAATCTGAGTGGAAAATTTGTAATGTCTAAATTCCCTGATGTGGGCAAAAGACAAATATGAAATATGGTTGTTGGAAAATACATGTAAATTCTGGCAAAGATGCCTAACGCTGGGCTAGATTTAAAAGATGGTAGATTAAGTTTGATTTTAGAAGTTTGCAGTGTACCAGTCCTAAATGCTTCAGGGTCTCTCTCTCTCATTCAATGTCAGCTAAAAGCGGTTATCTGAGCCTGTGTCATAAATGATAATAGGCTATTTATAGTAAGGCACAGTGTTTTAGTTGAAAACCATAGATATGGGGATGTTAAAAGAAATCATGCTACAGGCATTTCATACATTTTAAGGGTAAATGTTTTAAAAACAGTGTTGTGCCAGTTCACAGCTTTTCTGAACTAGTTCAAGTTCAGTTCATACATGCTCAAAGTGAACAGTTCACGTTCAAAGTTCACAATTTTAATTCTGAACTAGTTCAAAGTTCAGTTCATTTTACTTTTTTCGTGAGATATTCAAATAAATACTTTTTTTCACACTACGAGCTAGAAATCACTATACGTTCTTTGAAGCTGCTCATTGTAGACATTTGCTCATGACACTGCAATTGTGGGTTTCTTACCAGGTGATGAAACTTGCAGCAGTACAGACAAGGTAGACCAGTTCTATACTTAGTGCAATGAAATCTACCAGCATTTAATTAAAAAAAGAATAGGCCTATATAATATGAAATATGTATATATTATTTGATATATATGATATTATATATACATATGTGTGTGTATGAAATGAGCAAAACTCTTGAATGAAGGTAATGAAGGCAAAACTCAAAGGCACAAAAAACTTTATTTTTAAGGAAACTCTCGTCGTTGCCTGCTACGCGGCGTTGCTATGCCTACCCCGCTCTGCTGCAATTCATCACGGGTAACGTTGTGCGGAAGCCAGTATGCTATTCAACTATTCTCAGCCGGACACTACGTTGCCCGCAATGCATTGCGCACACAATGTCAAAACCATTTCTGTCTGGTGATACATGATTTAAGCGGCACCAGCGAGAATACAGGAGGGAGGAACTTTCTCTCGTTGCGTTTCAAAAGAGAAAACAGATGTCACTCAGTTTTCAATGGAAAACAAATTCCAACGTTCATTTACAGTGATGTCTGCCGTTCATGACACATAATGTGAACTAATTCACGTTCAAGTTCTTTATTAAAAAATGTGTTGCGTTCAGTTCAACGTTCACGAAAAAATGAGCGTGTTCAATGAACGCGTTCTTTTGAACTCGTTCACGCACAACACTGTTTAAAAGTAAAACTGAATGACTTTAAAGAAGTCTTAAACAATAGAAGGGACGTTTTTGACTAGTTTAATTCAGGACCAGTAACTTCTTTGTCTCATTTTAGCCTCCACCATGAAACAGGGCTGATGGGTCCGGCTACAGATGTAACAGTACACTGGATAGACGGATGTGATTAAAATTCACTGAGATTTTGCTGGTTGCCTTATGGGCAAGGGAAAAAACTATAGAAGTGTTGATATTGAAATAATATGTCTGTAAGATAGTTTTAACTCCTGAAGGTCATTAGACATGTTGGTGGCTAAAGATGAAGACAGCTTGTGATGAGTTAAGAGAAATTTCTGGATAACAAAGGTTAGGTGAATTGAGTATTTAAACTAAAGATAACCTTAGAAATGCTCATAGCATAATGTATTTTAGATTGTTGTAATGGTACTAATTTGAGTTAAACATTTATATTTTAAAATTTGTGAACTATTAAGGGTTCTAGACTATGATTTATTTAGTTACAGTCTTAGGGGGCTGTTGAAAAGATTATTTGTTTATAGTGAGAGAGACTGCTGAGTGGAGGAAGGGTACTCTGTCTGTCTTTCTGTTATCGGCCTGATAAAGCAAGCTGAAGCAAAATAATGATAATGAACAAGAACAACCCAGCTGATTTTTCTAAGAGAAAATGAAAAAAAAAAATGAACAGACGTGCTTTGAAACTGGTTAAGAGACCATGTAAAATTAGATCAAAGCTACAGGAAAATGAGAAGTTTAAAATCTTATTTAAAATTTAAATATGTTTTGAGTAAACACCAAAAGATATGAATATGAGAATATGAGCGGTTCATGTTTGGTATGTGTTTGTTTAGGGGAGCTATTCCGTTAAGGCAAATGACAAATTTTAAAGAAGCCAAAAATCTGATGAAAAGACAATACAGAACACGGGGCAAGCTTTAAGGTGATTAGTCATCAAGCTCTGTCTGGCAGTAATTATTTTTGACATTTATGGTGTTGATTTGAATTACTTTCTGGATCAGTTTAAGTATTTATGTAAATCTGAATTGTGAAGTTGCAGATCGTCATCCATTATGTTGAGAAAATGGTATAGATTTGATGGCAACAACAAAAGTGACACATTGGCGAAGGCAATATCAACTTATCCAGAGAGCCCTTCACATTTATCAATATTGTGAACTGAACAAAGAAGGGGAATGTTGTTTGACTGATACTGACCAAGTCTGTACACCACGACCTGACCTGATAGAAACAATTGATGACTTTGACATTGGAAAATGTTTGTTGATGACTGACTTAAGAGACCAAACAACAGGCCTGAAAGGCAGGATATGCGGTGAAACTGAGGGCCGCTGTCCTTCAAATACTTCGATAAGAAGATGAGATTGTGGCTTGGAGTGAAGAATGTAATGTTGGATCATGCATCAAAAGGGGGATGGTAACAATTGCCATACCTAGGGGTTCACATTTGCTGAATGCAATCGCACAGGTGGGACAATAAATGTTGGGAGGACACTGGGTTTAACTGTGGTCATTCTTCTCCCTAACAAAAGTGTTGTATGTGTGTGCTAATAACAGGGACTGTTTCAATAGGGAACGCCAGGGCAGATGCGGCAGCACCGCAGACAAAAGAAACTACGTACTTTACTATCTGACAGTAACCTCGACATTTGTTTTTCTTTACAGAGCATGCAGACTTTTGATACAGGGCAGAATGTCAGGATGGATTGTGTCGAACAGAACTGATTCTGTTCCAAATGTAGAAATATTGTTTTGTTGACATGAGCAAAGTGGACTGAGTGTTTTCGGGTAAAACAAGGACCCTAAATGCTATTCAGTGAGCAAAATTATCTGGTGACAATATGTTTCAGGCGGTTGATTCCACAGGTCACACCAAAAGGGACGACCGGCTAGACAAGCGGTCAATAACAAAATAGCTAGGGTCTGCATTCACAGGTGACAGCAGGCAGGAAATGGTTCATTCCAGTGGCGGTGCAGTCAGGATCTAAGGGAAAATCTTGTAAGGATCAGAAAGTGGTTGGAGAGGGTGACACCTGGGTCCACGCCTCTCACCTTAGACTACACCAACCAACCTCAGCAACCCCACGCGCCGACGCGGAGGGCAGTGAGGGATCAAGGACGTGCTAGTAACGTACCTCCTTTGCCAGCGAGGGAAAGCCCATTGCAACGGCACGCAAAGTGTCATATTGGTGAAGACGGAATGTCCATGGGGCTAACGAGATGATCAACACACCTGGAGGAGGATGTGGACCAACTAATGGTTTAAGTTTAGAAGAATAATTTGTTTTGTGACGATTTTGATGATTTTATTTGATTAAATCAAACTAGGGCTTAGTATTGATATGGATCTAATGATTTGATTGGTGCAAATGTTTTCAGGGAAAGTAGAAAATCTATTCAATGATGACTCTTATGGTTAGATTTTATTAAATAGGGTATTAAATAGAGCTTACTAAGTAAAACCATTGCCCTATTGAATTAAAAGTTAACAAAAAAATGAGTCTATTCTGATGATGAAACTGGTGAACAAAATGTGACTTTGATACTGATAGCGGAAGCTATAGTAACATGTGGTAAATGAATGTTTTCTGTATGTTTCTCTTTATGTTTTTATTTTCTTATTTCATTTTTGTTTAATTTTTCTGGTGTTTTATTTTTTGGAACGATGATGATATGTAAAGAGGGTTAAAAGCAGTAGCCATCCGTGTTACGAGATGGCATACAAGGACAGGGTTTGAACATGAGGGATTTTCTTATCTACTTTATCTGTTTTTATAGCATGTTTTGTTGTTTTCCTACTAAATATAATCCAACTTTTTCTTGTTTATACTGTAATGACTGAGGGTCCGACCTATAGTGTTGGGGATGCAATGACAGAGCTTGCTCGTCTAGCCCGGTTTCAGAATAAACCTTTATCTGCTTGCTGTAAAATTAAGGGCCTATCCTTGGGAAAATAGCCTGAGCTTATTTCATTTTAATCTTTTTTCCAACTAGTTTTAATTTTAATCTTTTTGCCTTATAATGAAAATTCTTATTTATTTTCTTATTATATGAAAAGTTATATGAAATTCAGAAATGAGAAGTATAAGTGTGATGTAAGACTTGAACTTGGTACGTTTCATTATGATTATTAGTACTGTGTGAGTGTTTTTGATGAAACAATTATCAATGAATGATAAAAAGGGAGGAGTGTAATGGGAGATTTTTGATTTTCATTACTTACTTTGATTTTCATTAACATACACTAGATTGACTACTATGTGTGTTGCTGACCATGTGATATAATGATTGATGTGAAATGCCTGCGAAGCAGGAGAAGAGGGGGAGAGCTTTGAAGGCTGAAGCCCTGACCCCTAAGGTCAAAGGGCTGTCCAATTTAGGACTTGCAGACTGTAAGTTAAGCTAAACTAAAGTTCAGTGTATAATAGGATCACTAGTGGAGTGTCTTATCCATCTCTGGAGTTTAAAGAACCTTGGAAGATAACAATAACAGAGTATAAAGACTGGCCTGCCCCTCCCTCCTGGTCGCACTTGTTTCACAGACTGTACTGACTACCTCTGTGTGGCAATTGGGCCTCTTGCAAGATAATAAATTACTTTTTAATGATCATTTGATTCCAGACTGTCTCTTACGCCAAAGATGATTGTTTCGTGAATTAAATTGCCATAACAACGTGGAAGGAGAAACTGTGGTTTTGAACCATTTTCTAATGTCCATTTTTGGACAGTTTTCATCTGTTTGCTTTGTTTTGAATGCAGCCAGGAATATTGCGCCAACTGAAAGTCATTTCATTCATGTATTAACGTGCAAGTGATTGGGGGGACGGCAGGGGGGTTTCCTCACTGTGGTTTTATGTTGGCTAAGCTTTATTATATTTTCAGCTAATGAGCAGTTTGTAGACATATTTTTATTATGTCTCACTAAATGTAAATTAAACTGATATTATTTTGTAAATTATATCATAATTCAATTTGGGGGGGCATAAAAGACATTTGGGGGGGCATTGCCCCCTAATGCCCCCCCATACCGCCGGCGCTGCCTGTCTGGATCTGGTCACCAATCTCTCACTTTTGAAAGGCAGTGTATCTAACTTCCACAACCGTTCAACTTGACTGAACAGCTCAACAGAAGGGGAGGAAACTGTGGTGAACAAGCACTGTGTGGTAGGAAGCTGTTGCTGCAGGTATTTTGCTGGACCCTGGAGTGTCCAACCGAGCTTAGTCTTGACTGCTGCAGGACCACCAGGAGGACCCAGATGCACTGGCTCAATTGGAACGATCAGATCAGCATTATCCGATCCAATCAGGAGGGTTGGCTGAGCACCATCGATGGGTGGGATTGCCAGACCTTGTAGATGCCGATATCTTCTCTGGAGCTGGGTAAATGGGTAGCTGTACTGAGAGAGGCCTAGGTGTTCACCTGTGAATGCGCCTTGAATGGAGAACCTCTTTGTTGGTTGGGAAGCTGGAGTGATCGTAAAGGACACACGTGAGCCTGACAGTATCTTGTGTCAGTGTGAGGTCTTCTCCTTGACCCTGTACTCCCAGGTGGCGTGCTGCAGACGAAAGCAGGATGGTTCTCTCAGAGCCATCATCCAGCACTGCATACGTGTTGAGCACTTTATCCTGGATTGCAAATTGACTCTGACAATCTTTAACAGCACCTGGCTATATCTATTTGGCTGATCCAGGTAGTGAGTCTCTGCTGTTGATGTGATGGTGGGCTCGTTCCCACTCCTCTGGTTGACCTCGTGAAGGACGGAGAGGTGTTTTGACTTACAAAGACGACACGGCTTCTTGAGGTCACAAGCAGAAGCTAGGTGAGAACGTCCGCATCTCCAGCACCTTCTCTTGACTTTAATTCAGTCCACCATCTCTGCTTTAGTAAGCTTAGCGAAACTCTCACATTGGCTGAGGTAGTGTTCTGCCTCGCAGTAAGGGCAGTATATCTTACCCTTCCCTTGGGTTCGGATAGAATGAGCTGCTTGGGAGGGCGTGTCGGACAGATAGTTACTGGAACTGCCTGTCCCATGCATAACAGTAGTGATCTTAACCTTGGACTTCTTCTGCTTGAATTCTCTCTTGTCCTTCTCACTGTGAGCTTGAAGTGAGGGTTCAATGTCCAGGCATCTGACTTCTGCCTTCAGCCACTCTGAAAAGTCAGTGAGCGTTAGCTTCAGTTTATCTGGGTCCTTCCTATACTGTTGACGACGAAATCTCTCTTGCTAGTGCTTGGGGAGCCTGCTTAGAAGGCGCTTCACATTGGAGCCGCAGTGGAGTTCCTCATGGCCTTCACCTCGGAGAGCTTTCAGCATCCCGACAAGTGACTGCACTCTGATGGAGAACTCATCAAGAGCCCTATCATCTCAGATGGGGGGTAGGCGTTCCATGTCCTCTATCTCCTTCAGCACAAACTGATATGGACGTCCATAGCGTTCATCCAGTGCTTTTAGAGCTTCAGAGTAGGGCATATTAGACTCTGCATGAGCTAGCACGAGGCGATGTGCATGTGGCACCTTGACATGCTTCAGCAAGATGGCATACTTGTAATGCTCGGACTGAGAAGGATGAAGGAGTGTGCTAAACGAAAGGCGTAGCTCCACATATTGAGCTCTATCCTCCCTTGGTAAAGTCAGGAAATGTTGGGCCTTCTATATTGGGGGGTGCATGCTGATACCCGGTGGAGGGATAATGGGCCAGCATGGCTGGGTTCCCTTGGTAGAAAGGTTGGGGTACATAAGGAGGCTGATGTATTGACTGGTGCACAGGTAGAGGCATCATCTGATTGAAAGCTGGATTTACATGTAGCGATCTGGGAGGAGCCACATGTGGGAGATGTGATGTATGAGGCTCAGGTGGCACCAGATGTGGATTTCCCAACTGAGGCTCCCTACCTTTCTCGTGTTGGCTGCTGGGTGCGGCTGCGTTGGGCTTACAATTACTTGATATGGGGTAGGACGAGAGTGAGCCATATGATGTGGCATTTCTTAACAAGCCTACTGACTGCTGTAGACCCTGGGGTGACCCTTTGGGATGGCTGGGCTGAAGATGAGCGGCTGGATCATGTTCAGTATCCTGCTTGATATCCTGAACGGCATAGCGTGGATCGAGCGTCTGCCGAGGGGTTTGAGTGACTCGGCTGAGAGGCGGAGGAAGTGTCATTTGTTCTAGCTGGTGGGTTAGTTCTGCAGCTACACTTGGGTGATCCTCAGTTCTGTGTTGGTGAGGAGTAAGGACTGGAGGAGACTGTGGCTCACCTCCTCTGTCTGGGTAGAGGTGGCGTACTGGGGTCTGATGCCGTGATGACCTCCTTGACCACTGAGCTGAGGTCTGAGGGGAATGGTGCTGCAGGAAAAGCTCCAAAAGCTCTGTTTGTTTCTTGGCCGTTTCACTCTGTTGCCGCGCTGTCTCCAAAGCCTGATGAACAATGGCTTCATTTGCATTCTGCATTGGTTGCATTGAGGATGTGCTTCTGGCAGGACTGAGTAGCTCCCTCTCATCTTCGTGCCTGTGCATCTGCGCTAAGCTATGCTGCTCTGTATATTCGACTAAAAAATCATCCAGATATCTTGGGCGTTGCACTGAGCGTTTGGGGCGCACAGGTGAAACAGGGAGGCTGATTCCTTCTTTACTGGTTGCCATATCATTGACTCTATCCGGCTCGAAGGACCATAAATTGTAATGGGGCTCTACTGGTTATGAAAATTAGTCAACGATATGGGGTGTCTAGTCAGGACACGGAAGGCAGAGATATTCGTTTAAGGGTTTAATATATCACTTTTGAAATACAGATGCACAGGCACTATTTCTTATAAACTTTACAGTGTAGGTGTGGTTCTAAAGGAAAAGAAATAAACATCGATGTTGACTAACATAAACACAATTGAGGCTAATAACTCTCCCTAATTACTTAAATAAACAGTGCTAAACATGTCCTGAAACGTGAAATACAATAAGAAAACCATACAAGCTATGCATACAACAGAGATAAAGGCTCACATGAATTGCTAATATTAACTTATCTATACAATATAATTGTAACTTACTTGTGGTCACTGATGCACACGAACACAACCTGAAGCTTAACTTAAACTGAAACTCAACTGACAGCCGATCTCTGCAAGCCAGGGCATGTCGCAACATGTCAGAAAGGGGGCGTGGTCTGAGCGAACACACGTTATACATGCTTGGTCAGGCTTACATCACTTGAGCCTTTTACACATAACCCTTTAAACATTAAAATTCCGAATAAACTTCGACTATTAGTTCTTGCTCTGCTGAGGAGAAAAACTGAGCCCGCTCTTTGGCCACGCTGAGCAGCCAATAGCAGCGTTGCTGATCAATGTTTCTACTATCGATACATATCCCCTTTTAAACCAGCGCATGAACGCGCAATTATCTCAGATAACTCAATCCAGCTATACTAATCATATCCGGCAGGTGTGTTCGAAGAACCTAATTAGCCAGATCATGATTAGCACGATGATATCATCTTGGATGTGTAATTTGATCTCGGATGTTTTAAGCAACGTACGAAGAATGGGCCCCTGGTGAAGTCAGCAAATCCTGTTAGAATTAGAGTAAAACCAGGAGTTCAGCTGCCAAGAAAACAACAATACCCATTAAGACGTGAAGCAGTGGAAGGAATAAGAAACACAATTGAAAGATTGGTAAAGGCTTAAGTGCTGGTTGAAACTACTAGCTATTGTAACACTCCCATTCTACCAGTTGAAAAGGCCAATAAGTACAAATGGAGATTAGTGCATGATTTAAGGGCAATCAATGAGATAGTGGAAGATTGGCCGGCAGAGGTCCCAAATCCGCATACGCTATTGACTAATGTTCCACCTGCTGCTAATTATTTCAAGTCAAGTCAAGTCATCTTCATTTATATAGCGCTTTTAACAATGTAGATTGTTCCAAAACAGCTTTACATTGATAATAGGAAATTAAAGTAACAGAGATTATTTGGGCTTTATAGCAGCTCTAGAATAAAGTTATTGTCCAGCTAAAGTTAGTTTGATTGATTCACTTCCGTCGCAACGATCATTAGTTATTAACTTAGGGGCCGCTAACACGACACTGTTTTAACAGAAAACTCTTAAGTTCTTTCTGCGCAAACGTCAAAAACGCGAACCAGTGAGAACGCTGATGGCATGCACATGCGTATTATGAGTTAAGTCTATAGGTATGCGCGTTTGAATATATGTGCACAGGCGTGTAGTTCTTCCCTACAAATCAACCCTCAACATACTACTTGTCTGGCCTTAAAATTTATAATACAGAATTTTTATCGCTTCCACGTAGCCACGCAAGCCGGAATTATCCCGGCAACGCTTTATCTGTGGATAGGTAAAGGGAGGGGAGGGAGGCCTTCACAGGGAAGAGCCTAGTTGACATTTCAGGACTGCATCAGGATTTATGGGGAGTGTTCCCAGTTCCGGCTGACCTAAATCTATGCAGCCTAACATTGGATTATAAAAGTCTATAATGTGTTATGTGTATGCTAGGTCAAAGAGATGTGTTTTTAGTCTAGCTTTGAACTGACAGAGTGTGTCTGCTTCCCGGACAATGTTAGGAAGACTGTTCCAAAGTTTTGGTGCTAAATAGGAAAAGGATCTACCGCCAGCAGTTGATTTTGATATTCTAGGTATTATCAACTGGCCGGAATTTTGAGAATTTCACTGTAATTGATCTCTGCTCTGCATTTTTCAGCATCCCGTTAGCGGACAAAAGCAGACACCTTTTATACAATATACATACACTATGATGCCCAGAGCCGGATTAACGCAAAGGCAAACTAGGCACGTGCCTAGGGCCCGATTGGCGGGATGGGGCCCAGACAGAGGGACAAAAATAAATAAATAAATAATAAAATGTACAAATGTCCTATCTACAATTTATTTCAATATTTATTAATTAACTAAAAAATAGTGACGATGTTTATCTTAACCATAGACTGTTACATTACTGCAGTTAAACCAATTAATGTGTCCGTTACAAAGCGGGTGCCGGCTTCTGAAAGTATGTGTAACGAACGCATCCATCAGGTGCTGCGAGGCAAAAGCCTAATAAGCACACAAAGAAGCACAGCTCATAATGCAGGTGTGTGAGTTGTCGTCATCTATTTTGGAGTGATTGCAATGTATTCTAAATATAAACTTGTACTGTAGATCAGCGTCATTTCTGGAAAAATCATTCACCGCTTTATTACGAGTTTAAAAGAGCGCGAGCGTCATTAACGTGCCCAGACGAGACGCTTTGAATTTGCGCGTACAATGAATAACATCGCGTCGGGAGCTGACTAGTAAAAAAGCTACAAAATTAAAAGACAAGACGTCTGTATTCTAAGTTAAAAAGCCAACACACTACAACATTTTTAAATGTTTCAAATAAAGGATCTCATATCTATGGGTCTATCTTCTAAATTCTGCTGATGATTAGATTATACCCTGACATTACGCCAATAATATCAGTTTATATATTTTTTTCTGCTCAGTAGCGATCGTGTCTTTCTCTTCCACTTGATTTGTGTGTATAGCATATTTAAGGTAGCAATGCAATATAAAAGCACTTATGCTCATCTACTGAAGTGGGATTCTGGAACTGTGAATAAATTGAATAAAACAGCAAAATAACAACAACAACAATAACATCTTCATTAAACAAAAAAGAGATTACCTTAGATAAAGTTTGAATAATATGTACATACAGTACCGGTAAAAGTCTGGACCCATTACTATTTTTAATGTTTTTGAAAGAAGTTTATTATTATGCTCTACAAGCCTGCATTTATTTGATCAAAAATACAGAAAAAAAAACAGGAATATTCAGCAAGGATGTGTTAAATATATAAAAAGTGATAGTGAAGACTTTTTTAAAACAACTTTTTAATAATAAAAAATCCTGAAAAAAAGTATCAAAGGTTATAAAATAAATATTAAAGGAGAAGTTCACTTTTAAAATGAAAATTCTGTCATCATATACTCACCCTCATGTTGTTTCAAACCTGTATGAATTTCTTTCTTCTGCTGAACACAAAGGAAGATATTTAGAAGAATGTCAGTAACCAGACAGTTTCTGGTCTCATTGACTTCCATAGTATATTTTTTTCCTACTATGGAAGTCAATGGGACCCAAAAACTGTCTGGTTACTGACATTCTTCTAAATATCTTCCTTTGTGTTCAGCAGAAGAAAGAAATTCATACAGGTTTGAAACAACATGAGGGTGATGATGACAGAATTTTCATTTTAAAAGTGAACTACTCCTTTAAGCACCATTTCTAACATTTGATAATAAATCAGAATATTATAAAGTTTTCTGAAGGATCACGTGACACTAAATTCAGCTTTGCATCACAGAAATATAAAGTATAGTAAAATAGAAAACCATTATTTTAAATTTTAATAATATTTCACTATATTATTTTTCTGTATTTTTGATCAAATAAATCCAGGCTTGATGAGCATAAGAAACTTCTTTCAAACACATTAAAAATAGTAATGTGTCCAAACTTATGTAGGGGAGAACCGGGGCGAAAGTAACGCGGGACGAAAGTAACAAAGCGATTTTCTCAGAGCCCTGACTATATTAGCATTTCAAGCTATGACAGCACGTTCAGTACGCAACCATTGACGGAGCTGCCAGATATCACGTGATTTCGTCATCGTTTCCCGCAGTTAGGTCCAGTAAGCAGTTTTCGAGTTCGATAAGTAAATTACTGAAGCGGTACTTTTTTTTCTAATTACAAGATGTGTTTTTCGTTTCATGTCAAACAGTAATGATCAATCTACATGTTATTAAGTGCTGTAACACATCCTGAAGTTTGCCTTGTTAGAGTTTTTCAGTATAAAAGTAAATCGGGTTTAAACGTCAGGAGTTCCTGTCGGGACGAAAGTAACACTTGTTACTTTTGTCCCGCTATAGTGAAAACAAGTGTTTCTTTTGTCGCGCTGCTAATGTGGTGACTTTCTCTGTGTTGCAGCATTTATTAAAACATGTTTATGTCATATTATACCAACAGAACATGGCAAGAGTGAGGGTCAGTAAGACAGATAGAGGTCTGATTCAGCCAGATGTTTAAGAGAGGGCGTTCACATTTAAATCAGCTGATTTCTGTGTCACCATTCCATTTACCTTAGTCACATTTAGGTTTTAGCCATACCTTATAGCTTTTCCACCTCCACCTATGTATTTTCAGGGTTTCCATCCTGATGTTTTAATGCAGATTTTAAATTTATGCATAAAACCTTGATGGAAACATGACTATTGTTACATTATGTTGAGAATTTATATTATGGTAATTTAATTTAATTTTCATATTGTTCATGTTGAAAACACATTTTATAAAATAGATTGACATTGCCAATAAAAAAAAAAATTCTAAACAATTCAAATTTGTACTGTTGGGTTATTTGAAACATTGATGAAACTGAAATTTAAAATGAAAATGTAAATTAACAATTTTTTACAAATATAAAGGCCAAAATATGTTTGCAGTTACATGTTAACAAGGTCATATACTCAGGTATATTTAGGCTAATAAAAAAAACAAAAAAAACAAGAGTAACACAAACAATCTAGCTTGTATATTGTTGTGTTACTTTTGACCCACCTGTGTGTTACTTTCGTCCCAACTGACGGGGTCGAAAGTAACATGAGCAGTCTTAAGTTCAAAGTGAAATTATACTGAAGTCCTTCTACATTTTTACAAAATACCACCTGGTATTGATAGACCACACTTGTGAGTGACTGACCACAGCAAAAATATATCTCTGTCTAAAACATCATCTTTTCAAATTATGTTTTTCTGAAAAATGGTACTTTCGCCCCTGCTCTCCCCTACTGTGTAAGTAAAAATATACTGCTTTTAAAATTAAATGTTGTATAAATAAAAAGGTTAGGAATCATATTTGTTTCAAGTGTTTTTTTATTGGGGGTGGGGGGCCTCCAACATGAATTTTGCCTAGGGCCTCCTAATGTCTAGAACCGGCCCTGATGATGCCCCAAGGATTTAAGCACTCCCCACATGTCTTTAACCAAGTTCTGAAATTAGATTTGGAAGATCTAAGACTGGATAGCACATTGATACAGTATGTCGATGATTTGCTAATATGCTCAACAACGCTAGAACAGTGTCATCAGGATTCAATCAAAGTGCTGACTAAATTAGCACAAGGTGGCCATAAGGCCTCAAAAGAGAAATTGCAGTATTGCCTGCCTCAAGTAGAATACTTGGGACGATTAATTGCACACCAGACAAAGGCAATATCACCTAATCAATTAGAGGGAATAAGCAAAGCACCACAGCCATAAACTGTGGGACAAATGATGACATTTCTGGGGATGACGGGGTTTAGTGCTGATTGGATAGAGGATTATGGCATTAAAACTGCCCCACTACGAGCCTTAATGAAACACGCAGGTCATCAAAATCTTAGAGCACAACTCATGTGGGATTCTGAGACACTGATAGCGTTTGACTCGTTAAAAAAGAACTGCAAGCTGCCCCAGCATTAGCAACGCCTCAGTATGATTAAGATTTCCACTTGTATGTCGCACATAGAAAGGATGGGTTTGCTTCCTCTGTTTTTATGCAGGAAACATGCAGCGGTAGGAAAAAACAACCTATCGTATACTATAGCACCAAATTAGGCTATGTAGCTCAAGGCTACCGACCCATGCTATCAACAAGGTTTACTTTACTAACCTATCCTGATATTACAATAAAGAGACAATATGGAGATCACATGAAGGCCATATGATAGCCCCCACCCCATTGCTTAACATTTTGATTCCAGATGCGCATGGTTTTGACCATTGCGCAAGGGGGGAGATTCTGATAAAGGATTCTGATAATGTCAGAAAAGGAACAGCAACTCCAATAGGCTCTATCCCAGTTCCAGAAAGACCGTTCAAGCATTTAGTGATGGATTATGTGGACATGATAAAATCAGTAAGAGGAATAATATACATAGACAGTTATCGTAGACAGATTTAGCAGATAGGTCGAAGCAGAACCCTCAGCAGACCAAGGAGCACAAACTGTGATAACATTTTTAACCAGAGAAGTACTCCCAAGATTCGGCATACCATCTCAGATTAGCTCTGACAATGGATCAGCACTTATCCAAAGAGCAGTAAAGACAGTAATAAAACAACTAAGGATACAACAAAGACTGCGCTGCTAACGCGTCAACGGAACAATTAAGACAAACAGGTAAAATAATTCCATACTGCCCAGCGGAATGTTTAGCAATGTTGGGGACTCACTATTACCAAAGATTTTACAATCAGAAAAAAGGGTGGGGAAGTGAAAGCAAAAAGCTTGATGTAAGAATAGACCCAACCAAACGAGAAACCCCAAATAACTACATACTAGACACATCATTAGAGTATGAATGCTTTAACAAAACTAATGGTCGACAGGAAATGGGGACATTCCAAGGCAAGTGTGCCATAATATGGCACCTAGACAAAGAAATGTATTATGACCCAAATGTGTATAAATCTTTCAGCTTAATATGCCACAGCAACAGTAAACAATAACATGACAATAATGAATGTTCAAGAGAATTGTGAAAACGCCACATTGACTTTTCCTTTGATAGAACCCCTAGAAAATCAAAATGAAGCAAAAGCTGACTATTTTTGGTTGTGTGGAGGTAAGCGACTAAGAGCCACCTTAGTGGATTGGAAAGGACTCTGTGTCAGAGTAAGATTGGCTCAGGAAGTGGGAATTGTAGACTGGGAACATAATGATATGGGAACACTGGAGAAACTTAATAGGCAAAAACGCAGAGTAAAAGAGCTTATGCCCCAGACCCTAAAGTAACGATAGACTCAATTGGACAACCAAGGGGGATACCCCATTAATTTAAAGCTAGAAATTGAGATTTCAGTAGGTTGGGAATCCATACTTGTATGGATATTACCAAATAAGAACCAAGAATGGATCAAGTATATTTATTATAACCAACAGAGATTTATTAACTACACAGATCAAGCAATGGATGCCTTAGGCCGGGGGTCGGCAACCCGCGGCTCTTAAGCGCCGCCCTAGTGGCTCCCTGGAGCTTTTTCAAAAATATGAAAATGGAAAAAATATTTTTTGTTTTAATATAATTTCTGTAGGAGGAAAAACATGACAAACATTCTTAACCCTTTCGCACGTACGATCTCATCGGTGTGATCAGAACAGTCAGTGCATGACGTAATCAACTGCTAAATTCAAATGTGCTCTCGCCCGTTGGCTGGCGCTGAGCCAGAGACAGGCGCGCTCAGAGCTGTCATATATCACAACTTTTCAGTGTTTTCAACCACATAATGTTTATTTTAGGTTTCAGACGAGACATATAAGTACTAAAAAAACAATACATTTAGAGTAAAATACACACTGATGTTAAAGGAAGAGGCAATAATCCTTTCCATTATAATTAGACACGTTTTATTCATATCATACATTGTGTAAGTAACTTTAAAGTTGACTCTATTCTTCTCCCAGTTCACCAGCCACTTACTTTGATGTATTTCGGGAGAAGTGGATGAATTCACGTGTTGTAAATCCAACAGATCCGATTCTCTGAACTGCGTCTGCGGCACAAACTAAGATGGCAGCGCATACAGCTCAACTAACGCGATCGTTATAAAGGTGTTTAAACAACAAAACACTTCCACTTGCATATATTTGACAATCGGAATATCAGATATTTCATGCCATATCTAACAAATTTGTGAATATTTTGAATAAAAAAGGAAAAATGACATAATTAAGCAGATCATCATTCATTCAGCTCTGTTGTTGCTGCGGTGTGTCACGTGACACGCAATGACGCATCACCTTGGAAACCATAAAGTGACACATTCTAAATAGAGTGCCGAAGTTATGACGTCACTTTGTAGGCCAAAACGCGGAAGTGAGTTAGCATTTTAGCACTACGGGTTCCCTCGCCCTAAAGTCTATGGGTTTTTTGAATGGGTTTTTGCTAAATCGCCTGAAATAAGGTCTGTGGTTAACAAAGCCTCTAAATATTTTCACGTTTTGATCTATGACATAAAACACACCAGTTATAACCTGCTTGTGATTTTTTAAAACTTTATTGTGTCTTAAAAACGGTGGTTGCTAACAAGTTGCTAAAAGGGACTACATCCTTTGGCGGAGACTTTAGACGTCATCATGACAAACATGAAATCTCTCACTAGCCCGCGTTTCAGCTTCACGTTCTTAGAAGTTTACCTTTCAGTTAATATAGCCTACATAACGTTATTTTTGTTTTGTCCCGAGATGCAACCACAAGTCATCGAATGAAATCTCGTTTGTTTTCCGTCCGATGTTATCCAGCGGAGACTCTGGGTTCGTGCCAGATGGAGTAAAAAAGGCTAGCAGTAGCAAGAATAAACGTTTTTCATAACCAAATCAACAGCTAAAATACCTTTTGTCTTTCTCTTAAAATATCTAAAAGCTTGTTTACTTTGCCACTGTTTAATAGATTAGATCCGCTGCAGTTTTATTAAAGGCTAACGTTACGTTGAGAAATGTGTTTAATTAAAATATTCAAAATAATACCTGGTTTATTGACTTTTATTGTAACTTGTTTGGATATAATTATAGAAAGGGTGGGTCCTGCACCTTGTGAACTTGGCTTTTACCCACCTATAATAATATGATTGTATTTGTAAACAGCATTGCCGGTAGTTAAAGCAGGCAATGATATTAATCTTTGTTATTTTAGTAGTAAATGTTAACTATATTTAATGTGCTATATAAACGTGGACAATTCCCAGAGAACACGCTGATATGTATAGCCTTAATGCACTGTAAGTTGACTGTCTGACAAATACACAAATTAAATGTTAAACTATTGCATACTACTTGTATACTATTGTAACTACACTCCAGTCAGCTCACAGTAATGTGAATGTGAGATAAAATTTACTACACAGGCTCTCACATTGGGGCTTGTGGATTACCAGGTAAAAATAGAAAATGTTAACAAAATGAGTATATATGGTTTATTTAGGGAACATATATGGTTTAATTATAATATATTATAATAAGCATTTGCTATTGACAATTCTCTTTAAATTCAACATATATAATTATATACAACTATTATATTAAATGTTTGGAATTGAACTGCGTTATGCTTGTTCAGAGATTATTTGTATAGTTATCTTAAATACATAGAACACTATTATAACTCCTCTATCTCTCCCTAGTTTTACTTACTCGATTAACCTTGTACCTCATGCTGGCCCTTACAATACCGGCAAGTAAACCAGCATCTAAGCTGCACTGTTCATGTCCAGATTTATAGTTGTTCTCTCTTCGATCTATGGTTTTTCTATCGTCTAAGAAAAAGGACATGGAAATTGATACGGCCATAACGTTAGTGCTTCTGAGATTGTTAAAGCGCGTTTTTTTTTCCTGGCGAATTAGCAAATGGTATGCAAACATACAATCAAACATAATAATACAGTGAAAGATAATCTTTAAAGTTTATTTGGGGCACAATGATCAGGCATAATAATCTTAATCACAAAGAAAATAATATTAAGGTTTATGTAAACTAACAAAATAATAAACGAATAAATAAAACATTAACAAAATATTAAAAAAATCTCAGAGAGGCACGCATAAACAAAATTAGTTTCTAACATTTTTTGAAAAACAGAAGGGGCAGTATTTCTCATGAAAAAGTGGATAAGTGTTCATACCATAGACTGTAAAAATAGGTTCATACCATAGACTGTAAAAATAGGTTCATACACAGCGCAGATCATAATGAGCGAGCGAGTGAGTTTGAGGAAGCTTGATGATGACGTTGATCCGCGACCATGGTGTGCTGTAGTCCGTTGATAGCCTACCGTTAGCATTTTATATCCGACGGCTTTATTTAGGCTTCAAAATGTATACATTTTGGATTAACTTGTAAAGATTATCTTGATAGACAAAACGTGTAAGGGTCACAACTCTTTGTTGAACACAGATCTTATTTGTTGCGATTTTCCAAAAGTCTATGGGGAAAATGCATTGCTTTTTGATCGAGGGAACCCATGCGCCGCTAACTTCCGGGTTGGCCTACAAAGTGACGTCATTACTTCGGCACTCTATAACGGTCGCCTTGAAAAACTCACGCTGGGGGGGTCAGTCAGAATATTTTAAACTTACGTGTGAAAGGGTTAAAGTTTTTCAACGTTGTAAAAATAATACACAAATAAATAAAACGTAATACATTAAAATTATAATGGAAGTTAAACTTAAAGCACCATCGTAGAGTAGTCACGTGGTGCGTCATTCTCTCCAGGATGCGCTGCAGGGAAAATAAACATTTAATCATGAATGCTCATTATGTATTTGTTGCCTAGGCTACTTATCATTTTGATACTAGGGGGCTAATAAAACTAATATAGACACTTACAACATGTGTTGCCTTCATTATAAGGCTTATATAAGGCTTTAATTTTTTGCGGCTCCAGACAGATTTTTTTTTTTTTTTTTTTGGTCCAATATTACGGTGACCGGGAGGGGACATGTTCGGTTCACTTATTTTTGTAGTGGCCACAACATATAAACTCGTGGGAACGTGATATTAAGTCGTGGGACGGTGGGAACGTCATATTAAGTCGTGGCCACGAGATAATTTTGTTGAGGTAACGGCATCATGTCGTGGCCACGCGATGCAAAGTCGTGGCCTCGAGATCATATGTTGAGGGAACGATATATTTTTCTCGTGGCCACGACTTCATATTTTGAGAGAACGACATCTATTTGTCATGGCCACGAGTTGAGGGAGCCACAGCGGCCAATACTGTAACCGTACCATAGCATAGACTGGGCTACAGCAGAGATGGAGATGACAGAAGAAATAACATTTTACTTTAAATTAGGAATGTCATATAAAGATATAGTGCGGTCTTTGGCATTAAGACATGGGTACGATGTAAGTGAAAGACACATGAAGCGCATTCTTATCCTTTTTTGTCACACGCATATTTAGGGACCGTCTCACATGCGACATTGGCATAAACGTTTCTAACTTCAATAGCATTTGAAGACAATGACTTACAGTCATAAAACCAACTGTACATTGTTCACCCAGGTCTCATGTATGATGCACACCTTTTATATTTTTTATATTTATGACAATAAACTGCTAAATCATATGCAAATATTGCTATGTAGGCCTATTTCACTACTGTATGGGATCATGCACAAAATATGACAATATTTAAAGCTCAATATCATTTGAAGACAATGACTTACAGTCATAAAACCAACTGTATATTGTTCATATAGGTCTCATGTATGATGCACATTGCACACCTTTAATATTTTTGATATTTATGACAATAAACTGCTAAATCATATGCAAATATTGGTATTTCACTACTGTATGAGATCATATACAGAATATGACCATATTTAAAGCTCAATAGCATTTGAAGACAATGACTTACACTTACAGTCATAAAACCAACTGTACATTGTTCATCTAGGTGTCAGGTATGTGGCAGTGGTGAAATACATAGCAATATTTGCATATGATTTAGCAGTTTATTGTCATAAATATCAAAAGTCTAAAAGGTGTGCATGAGACCTGGGTGAACAATGTACAGTTGGTTTTATGACTGTAAGTCATTGTCTTCAAATGCCCTCCTAGGCAGGACCAGGGCACCTCTGGCAACGATGGAGCAACCCAGATAGCACTTCAGGCCACCGGAAGCGCCTGTGCAGTTCCTCTGGCACCGTGGGACAATCCTAACTTCAAGTCTGTACAACTGAAATATGTTGATTACACTGGAAATCAAATGTTTGAAGTAATTTATCCCTTCAAAGTGATGATCCAACTGGAAAGTGAGATCTTTTACTACATTCCTGACTCCAGTCAAAGGGGGGTGGAGATGTTTGGTCTCACTTTTCATCCAGAGTGTACCTTTGTGATGAAAGCCTATTGATAAGAAAAATGGATGGTCTATTGGCCATGATTGATAGATAACAGAGAGAGGTTTATTCATGAAGATACATTCTGGGACAAAAGTGAAGGTGAGACTACAGTTAGTCCCAAAGTGGGGATGTGTTGGGGAATTTCCCTTGTCTCATGTAAAAGTCTGAATGCAGTAATACCAAGCAGAAAATAGGTCACAAGGATATGAGAATGGAAAAGTACCCAAAAACCTGTAGGTGGGATGCAGGTGTTGGGAGACACTGGAAGAAAAAAGTGTTATATAAGTTGTTTTGAGATGTTCCACCAATAGAAGAAGGTCTATAGCGTACACAAATCTAGCGTACACAAGCACTTGATCATTAAAGATGCTCCATTATTGTTGTTCACCTGTTAGTTTAAAAATACTTTGCACAATTATAAGCAAAACTACAGCCCTGAAACACCCCTGCTTTCAGGTTGATAAATGCAACATTTTTTTTTATAGAGAAGTCAATAAATTATGATTCAGTAAACATTAATCAAAAAAGAATTTCTGTAAATTGCACAGTGAACTACAAACCTTTGCTCTTATATATATATATATATATATATTTTTTTTTTTTTTTTTTTTACAGTTTTCTTTCTTTTTTTGGCTATTAATTAATTACTCTTGGATTCTTCTAGCAAAAATGACATCCAAGAAGTAATAATAATATCAATAATAATAATAATAATCATCATTTTTTATTATGCATAACAATAATACTGTTCTGATTAGCCTACTTTTTTTTTCCATATTAATAGTAGGCTAATAACATGTATAGCCTATACCTATTATTATTAAAAGTTTTGAAAATTGTAACAATGTATTTGTTTCCACAAAAAAAAATCAGAACACATAAACCTCAATAACATATTCATTATTGTTTAGCCACTTTAATTGTGCCAATACTAAATAATAACAATTCATTAGTAATTTAATAAAAAAATTTACGTAAATCACAAAATCTTCAATGGTCTGTGAAAAAAAAAAAAAAAAAAAACTTTAAACCGTTACTTTTTGGTGCGCGACTCGCGAGTCAGTATAAGCAGCTAATGGACTACTAGAGGATCGACGGGAAATATCGTAGGTAAGTCACAAATAAAATGTCGAAATAACTATAAACCTTGATATCTGCGATAATATAATGAGTGTAGTGTGTCATAATAAGGTTTGAGCTCTTTTTGTGACTCTTCTATCGACAGTAAGATCGCAAAATTAATTGGATTCAGAACATTGAAAAAAGGTAAGAAAAAAACAAGAACAATTTGTGGTTTATATTTGTTTTGTTTGTTTTTATCTCTACCTCCTAATTTTTATTTTAGTAACAATATAGTAATAAAAGGTATGATTAGTTGGCTTATGGATATAAGGCCTAAGCTATAATCTTTTTAATTATTTACATCAGTGGTTCTTAACTAAAATTCATTACTAATTCTAGATAATTAACGTTATTCAGTTTCATTTTAATTTCTAGTTAAAAAAAAAGAAGAAATATATAAAACTAAATTGAAGATTTTAATCAAACTCCCTAGTGTTATTTTTGCGCAATTTCTCAGGGACAATGACCCCATAGCGCCATCTAACGTAGGCTACAACCAGTAGCAGCTATAACCGTTTTGAACGCAGAAAACTAAACGGTATAACGTTATTATACATGTATATAATTGGTTGTATTACAAAATGTTTAGGGATAGTTCACCCAAAAATGAACATTCTGTCATCAGTTACTCAAATAGTCAAACCTGTATAATTTTCTTTTACTCTGGACTCTTGTTGATTAATGTGCGTTGTCCCTTTTAAATAAAGAAATCAAATCAAATAAAAAAAAATCTAAATATTTGTAAACCAAGCAGATCTGAAATCATTGACTTCCATAGTAAGAAAAAAAAAATACTATGGAAGTGAATCTTATTAAAGATCTCTTATTAAAATTCTTCAAAGTCAGCAGAACAAAGAAATTATACAAGTTATACAGGTTTAGAAATCAGAGTAACTGATGACAGAATGTTCATTTTTGGGTGAACCAAAAACCTTTATATGCACTGTTCGATTTCTGGTTACAAAATTTCCTATGGCAATACAAAAAAAAACAGAGATTTTTGTTCTTCAACAGGATGGAGCAAATGGAGATAAAAAATATTCAAACACTGTTTGATCAGATGTGCACATATACATGGTAATTATATAGCATAATTAATAGCATAATTTTAGAGCATGATGCAGGACACATTTTTTCTCTCTTTTTTTTTTTTTTTTCTCAGGTATCCAACAAGTGAACAATACAACAAGGTGTGTTCAGCCCTTGTTACTACCAATTCTTGAGAGACAGGACAGGAAAGGGGATATGTAAGAACATGACAAAGAGTTTTTCAATTTCATAAACCCTTTAATACTTCCTTGATATTGTTATCTTGAAGGTTATACATGTTTAATTAATATTTTTCCATTTAAGGTGTAATGGCATGAGATTCTTAAGAACAAATTCAAGAAAGAAAGATCACCCTTGGTTGACATTGAAGAGATAAATAAAGTTTGCAGCAGATTCGGGAAAGTAAAGAACCAGATGATTTCTCAGCGCATCCAACAGACAAGTGTCACCAATAAGGTAACTATATAAGACAATGTGCATATGCAATTTACAGTGTAAAACAAAATGTCAAAGTATCATCAAGTTATGTTTAGCACAGGCTTTATTTTGCTCATATATTGAAAACTCCCTAAAACCCCACTGGAAACTCTCAAAGGAGCCAGTGACAAATTACTCTTCTGTGTTCTGATGTCATTCTGATGCACCACTCTACACCAGCAGCAACATCGAGGGAGTAAATGATGAGAGCATTTTGGGGGAACTTTTCCTTTAATGGTGTGCTATAAATTTGTGTATAATTTACATTTTTAATTACATTTTCCCACTGAGATCCACTTCTAATAGTATTCTTGCAACCAAAACATTTATTATTAGTTTTATGACTATAGTTAGACTACAACATCTTAATATTCAGCTAATTTCACCAGTTATGATGTCACAAAGTCACAGATTTCTTAATGACCAATTCTTTTTTTAACTTTTAGAAAATTTCTGAAAAAAAATTATAATCATAAATGGTATTTTAACTGCTGTATATCATTATACCTTATATAGCATTATCCTTTCTTTGTTTAGGAACCCCGTGCACCCAACCCTGTGCTGTACATGAAGGGATGTGCCTTGGTTGAAGAGTCTCTCCTAGAAATATTGATGGAAGAGGAGAAGGTCTGTGAAGTGGATGATCTGACCATGGCTCTTGTTGTTCTGATGGCAATACACTTCATCTTCAACATTGAGTATGCTGCAAAGATGAGAAACACCCTGAAATTTGTTGAAAAGTTTTTAATGTGCCATAACGCAGAAACTGCGTTTGACTGAATGTGTGTGTGGGTGTAAATACATGATGTAAATACATGGAATGGGTTGTTGTGAACATTATATTTTTTCCCATAATATTCTGAATATATAAATATATAATATAAATAATAATAATCTAATATAAATAATATAAAATATATCACCCAGAGATTAAAATAGCCAATTTTGGCCAATTCAATATATTGTATGAGTGTGTGGGTGTGTAAATACATGATGTAAATACATGAAATGGGTTAATAATATTTATTGTGAATATTCAGTTGCATTCTGTTCGTTTTTTTCATATTCTATATTCTCTATATTCTATTCTAGATTAAATAAGTCTTCATTTGTACTTTCTGTCCTGTGTTCAAATTTGTATATGCCTATATTAAATAAATATTTCAAGAAGAATAATAGGTTGTGTCTGTGTTGTGAAATGGGATTAAAGTAGTAATGTATAATAATAAAACATACATACATATAGTGTGTCTAAAAAGGTTCAAAGTGTGGTTCATTAATGCACCTTTAAGTAAAGGTTCCAATTAACCTTTTCAAAAAGGTTCAAAAATGAACCTTTTCTTCTTAGAGTGTAGGGGAAGATGTTTTTAATGGTGGCAAGGACACAAGGAGTGGCAAAAAAGAAGAGATAGATATGAGGGTGCCCATTGGGCACCTACCTGTAGCAATAAGAAAAAGGTATAAGACAACTGGGAATGGTAACTTTAGATGGCCAGCTGGCATCTCACTTTGTTGCTTGTCTTAATTCTTCTGAGACCTGGAACTTCGACTCTGAAAGATTTCTTTGAGACCCGAACCAAAAAGACTGAATTTGCCACAACACTACCAGCAGAACTGACTCCTGCTCTTTCCTGATTTTTTGTAGCACCAAGGGTACCAGTTTTGGCAGAGGATATGCGTACTCACCAGCAGTGAGCTAACGTGTCCACTCCCAGAGGGGACTGTGGTAGCAAGAAGTAAAGCAGGCAGTGTGGGTGGTCTCCTCCAAGGCAAACAGATCCACCTCCGCTTTCCCAAATATGTCCCAGATCATGGTTACTGTTCTGGGATGCAGGCTTCACTCCCGTGGACTACTCCCCCTCTTGACAGTAAGTCTGCTCTGCAATTCAAGTGGCCTGGGAGGTGCACTGCCCAAATAGAGAGGAGATTCCGTTCGGGCCACAGAAGGAGGCTCCTCGCCAGATTGTGCAGCAAGCGCACACCGTTCTGATGGTTTATGTAAAGAACATGGTGATGATGAAGATGTGGGAGGAAGCTTTCTAATGCCAGCTGAACTGCCTTTAATTCTAGATAGTTTATGTGCCATGCCTTCTGTGTTTATTCTGTTATTTTACAGCTATTTCCTGAATTATTACGATCAAACACCTTCACTGTAAAAAATTTTTTTTAAAACACAAAAAAAACGGTCAAATGACTGTCAGCAATGGCTGTCATACAAAAACCATAAATTGAATGTAAAATATCCAATTTAAATAAAGTGCAAAAGACTTTTACAGAAATCTTCATAAAACTTTTGAACAAAAACACTGAATTTCTACTAACAAACACATTCACTGTAAAAAGTGAATCTCTTGCATTAAACTATATGCATGATTTACTGACTATAAGTCACTGCATCAGCAACTACACAGTTACTGGCAGATAAATAAAGCAACATGCAGCATAACATCTGTGTTTCTCTGCTCATCTTTGACTGAAGCACGGTCTTCAACACAATGGTGACCCACAAAACAGACCATACAGAAACACTTACATCTCTCAAGATCTCTGCATCTTCACTTATTACAATCCAGACTTTATTTCTTTCATACTAACATTCTTATTGAGAATTAACAGAGGTTTAGAAGTTGATGTTTTATTGAAAAGAATAAAGTTTGATGTCACCATTTTGGTAATCAGGGTTTGCTTTAGTTGGGCTCTTGATCCTTCAGTTTTTAACTTGAGTTTTTCTCCAGCTGCTTTAACTGTGTGTCTCTGATACATATTTGTTATGGTAGGAATCCAAGAGAAACTCAGATCAGAGTCACTTTTGGTCAGTTTTAGTCCTGATAGTCATCATGCAGTGGACTCATTTACTGATACCTGAAGTCTAATATCTGATTAAGTCGCATGCATGCCAATACTGTGCTGTGATACTCTGAAAGATTTTATTAAGTCATTATACAGAATTTTTTTTCAGGATCATATAGACTGCCAGTCATTTGATTTTTTAAAGATTTTTAACAATGAAGGTATTTGATCGTAATAATTCAGGAAATACCTGAGTATTAAGGTTCCCCCACAGTTGCAATTTCCAGGAACCTCAAAAGGTTCTTTTTTTTTTTCAACAGTGTTTTTTTTTTTTTTTAGTTTATTTAAATTAGAATATTTTACTTTAATTTTATGTTTTTTGTTTGGCAGCCGTAGCTACCAGTCATTTGACCAGTTCTTTACAATCTTTTTTTCTTTTTTTACAATGAAGGTATATGATCGTGATAATTCAGGAAATACCTGTAAAATAACAGTGTTTTTCAGTTTATTTAATTTAGGATGTTTTACTTTAATGTAACAGGTTTTTTTTTGGACTGCCAGTCATTCGACCGTTTTATCATTTAAATGTTTTGTTATTTTTTTATTACAGATTATATTCATAATTTGACATACATTTTTATGTAATTTAAGAAAACAGAAAAAATACTGTATGATATTATTTATAATTTTACAGAGTTTTGAGTACAATTTAAAATTAATGTAAAAAAATCACAGTTATTTTCTGTAAAATTAGGATTTTCTTTTACAGGGCAAGTAAAACCGGATGGTCTGATTCCAGCCTTTTGCCAATAAACATTCATTAAATGATCAATTCTAGTCTTATTTTTTGATATTTTGAAGCAGAAGTGGCTGCTTTATAATAAACTTAATTATTTTTCTATGTAGATTCTATATTCAGAAACTAAGTTTTCAAACTTGAAACCTATTATTTTGTTAAATAAGATAAAACATTACATGATTACAGTTTCATCTTGTGTCAGCAAAAAACTAAAAACAAAAACTTGTACAATTGCACAGCCTACAGACCTGTCACTTTATGGATGAGTAAATTCTTAGCCATGTCCTTTTTGTAAGTTATGGAGTTTGCTATTGTTAAATGTTCCATTTAACTATTATTATGTTATTATTATTATTGTTAACTTTAATAATTACTGTTGTTATTGATTTTGAAGCTGTAAGAGAGCAATAATTAAAAGAAAAAGGCGGTTGGTATCTCCCCATAGAAACATCCCTGCTCGGACCCGTAATAAAGTGACTTTTATTTTGAAACGTGCAACTTCCGGATGACGTCCGTGTTTACGATTGAACGCGTTTACGTTGCATTTTAAAACATTAACGATAATATCTTCCAGTCAGAGATTTATTTACAGCAAATGATTACTGGTGAGTAAGTTATAGCTACTTACTATTAGTGTATCTGTGGAAGGCTGTAAATATTTATCTTGATAATCCGATTGATCTATCAATCTGTCGATGGATAGATTTGACTGTGGTGTGGTGTGTAACGTTAGTGTTTGTAGATGGTCCAGTAGAGTGTCCTGAAGACTCCAGCCCCTTCTCTTCCTCCCCCTTTTGATCCAGACCCTTATAATGTGGCCCCTCTACACCTATCATCAACTGCTAGCCTTCCTCCTCACCTTCCTCAGGTATGATGTCCTTTTCCTACCACCTTCTGGTCTGTTCTTGCTATGGTAACGTTAACTGTTAATCAGTTTCTGCCTGCGTTACTGAGAGTATCTAGCTTTTCTTTAATATTGCTTTAATATTGCTAGCTTTTCTATAATATTAATATAACATTTTCTACCTGCGTTGGCTGAAAGTCTGTGTGGGGGTCCCTGGATCTGTAGTGGATGAAAAGACCTTTACATGAATGATTCGGTGACGTGTCAGGCACTGTTTTATTGTGCATAATAAGTATACTGAACTCTGTCTTGTTTGCCATCTTAGATGACGTAGCGCAAAGTTCTCATGTCAAATCACCAGAAACATACCCGGCTAAAATGATTTTGTTAATACTTTTGGTGAAGAAAGACGAAGATGAAGAAATATTGACGAAAGCCACAATATTAAATGCCATGGATCAATATTTACTGAATACTTTACAATTTTCAGATTTGGAGCCAAATTATATGAGGGTGAAAATGACTTTAGAAAAATGGCATCATGTTTTTTTTTCATACAGAAATTGGTAGGTCGGCTAGTAACCTTTTATAAGGGAAAAAGCACTTTTTGTGTTCGCCCCGAAGTTTGTATGCCTGTACTTTGAGAAATATTAAAGGTATCTTTTCGATGCTGGTTCTTATCAGTTGTTTCTTTTGCATACAGCGAATACTTGTATTCAAAGAGGAATGTCTGACTAACAAATAGAGACTAGAAATGTATCCTGTTTCCTTTTATCAGAATGATTGCATAGAACATGCTTGTCAGACTGGCAAAATACACTTAAATTAACAATAGTGTATTCAGTAGTTTTCAATAGTGTATTCATACGTTTCTTTATTTGAATATATATATATATATATATATATTCTAAGAGTTAAAATACACAGTATCGTAACTACATGCTTGAAATAAGTTTCATGGCAAACAGGGGAGTGTGCTTTCTCTCCCCAAACATGTGTATTCAATAAACCAATATTTGCCTCACCTGGATTGTCTAAAGGGATAGTTCACTTTGAAATTTAATTTTGGTATGTTTTAGCTTACCTCAAGGGCATCCAAGATGTAGGTGTCTTTGTTTCCGCAGTAGTTTCAATTTTTATATTTTTAGGTCAAACCGTTCTTGTCTGTCAGTCATATAATGCAGGTCTATGGTCACCACCTCAAAGAGCATGCACAGATAAGTCCAAATTTAATAATTCCCCAATCGTAAGTACACATTGATGGCCTAAGACACGAAACGAGCGGTTTGTGTGAGAAAACGAACAGTATTTATATAGTTTTTACCTCGTTTTAAACCAAAATCTATATTGATATTGCGATATCTGTAATACTTCTTGAGTTACAGGGGAAACAACATTTCTAGTTTCAAAATTATTTGTTCTTCAGACATTTCTCTTTAAAATAATTTTTTTTTTTTTTTTTTTACTGTAATGCAAAGTGACCCACATATGGTTTTTGATCACTGAAAATGTGGACAATTGAACAATTTTGTCATGGAGCCACACTGAGACCATATTTCTAGTTCTAAATCGTAGGATCTTGAGTTTGTTAAGAACCAGGATCTATAAAATGTGAAGATATCTTTTATATTTTTTGAGTTATAAGCATGCAAACTTGAGGTGGGAAAATGCAAAAAGAGCTTTTCCCCCATTTTTGGACTGTCACCATTGCCGTGTAAAAGGATTGCTAAAGTCATCTGATTAAAAATAAATAACGTCTCAGATCATTATCTATTCTTGTGTAAACTTAATTTAGCCAAGGCTGCAAAGCCCACTCTGTGTTACAAATATGTTAGACCTATCACTTCTGCCACTAAAGATTGCTTTAATAATCTTCCTGATCAGTTTCATCATCTCCGCATCCCAGATAGCTTAGAAGAACTCGATATTGCGACAGAAACTTTTAACTCTCTCTTTTCCAGCACTTTAGACACAGTTGCTCATTGCGCTTAAAGAAGATTAAAGAAAAATAGTCCAACGCCGTGGTACAACAAGCACACTCGGGCCTTAAGAGAGCAGCCAGAAAAATGGAGCGCAACTGGAAGAAAACAAAACTAGAGGTATTTTGCATTTCATGGAAAGAGGGCACGATTGCATACAGAGAGGCTTTAAAAGCTGCTAGATCTGCTTATTTTTAAACCCTATTAGAAGAAAATAAACAAAACCCTAGGTATTTATTTGAAACAGGGGCTAAACTAATGAAAAATAAAGCTTCATGCCCAGACGTTTCCAAGCAGCACAGCAGTAATGACTTTATGAACTTCTTCAATTATAAGATTGATAATATCAGGGAGAAAATTATAACTATGCAACTGTCTACTACAGTATCGCATCAGTATCGCATTGTAGTCTCCCTAAGGAAAAATTAGATTAATATATTGCTATAGGAGAGGAAGAATTTTCTAAACTCGTTAAATCATCTAAATCGACAACATGTATGTTAGACCCTATACCAGGGATAGGCAACTCCGGTCCTGGACGGCCACTGTCCTGCAGAGTTTAGCTTCAGCCCTGATAAAAACTCACCTGCCTGTATCTATCTAGTAATCCTGAAAACACTGATTGC
This sequence comes from Leuciscus leuciscus, assembly GCF_965113295.1. NCBI lineage: Eukaryota > Metazoa > Chordata > Actinopteri > Cypriniformes > Leuciscidae > Leuciscus > Leuciscus leuciscus. The sequence goes on along the minus strand of NC_138728.1, from coordinate 24,014,630 downwards.
CTTGTTCAGGTGTGTTTAATTAGGGTTGGAGCTAAACTCTGCAGGACAGTGGCCCTCCAGGACCGGAGTTGCCTGTCCCTGCCCTATATCGACTAAGCTACTGAAAGAGATGCTTCCAGAGGTCATAGATCCTCTTCTTAATATCATTAATTCATCTTTGTCATTAGGATACATACCAAAAACTTTTAAGCTGGCTATGATTAAACCGCTTGTTAAAAAAACACAACTTGATCCTACAGAATTAGTCAATTACAGGCCGATCTCGAATTTACCTTTTCTATCAAAGATACTAGAAAAGGCAGTATCTTCACAACTACGTTCCTTTTTAGAAAGAAATTATATCTTCGAGGATTTTCAATCAGGATTTAGACCGTATCATAGTACTGAGACAGCTCTCATTAGAGTCACAAATGATTTGCTCTTATCATCCGATCGTGGTTGTATCTCTCTATTAGTGTTACTCGATCTTAGTGCTGCATTTGACACTATCGACCACAACATTCTTTTAAATAGACTCGAAAATTATGTTGGCATTAGTGGAATTGCATTAGCATGGTTTAAATCATACTTTTCTGACCGTTATCAGTTTGTAGCAGTAAATGAAGAGGTGTCTTATCAATCAAAAGTTCAGTATGGTGTACCACAAGGCTCAGTACTAGAACCGTTGCTGTTCACTCTGTACGTGCTACCATTAGGAGATATCATTAGGAAGCATGGCATTAGTTTTCACTGTTATGCTGATGATACGCAGCTCTATATTTCATTACAACCTGTCGAAACTTACCAATTCACAAAATTAACGGAATGCATAGCTGATATAAAAAACTGGATGACTAGCAATTTCCTACTACTTAATTCTGAAAAAAACGGATTCCAATTATTGGATAAAAAACGTCCACACGTAATAACCTAGAATACTGTCTAACACTTGATGGCTGCTCTGTCAAGTCTTCGTCGTCGGTTAGGAACCTGAGTGTGCTCTTTGATACCAATCTTTCATTTGAAAGTCACGTGTCTAGTATCTGTAAAACCACATTTTTTCATCTTAAAAATCTATCTAAATTGCTTCATATGCTCTCAATGAAAAATGCCGAACAATTAGTTCATGCGTTCATGGCATCAAGACTAGATTTTTGTAATGCTCTACTGCGTGGTTGTTCTGCTGGAGTTCTTACCAGAACCAAAAAGTATGACCATATTAGCCCGGTTCTGTCAACACTGCATTGGCTCCCTATTAAACATAGTAAAAAAAATAATAATATTGCTGATTGCTTACAAAGCACTAAATGGTTTAGCTTCCCAGTACTTGAGCGAGCTCTTAACGCATTATAGTCCTTCACGTCTATTGCGATCTCAAAATTCCGGCCAGTTGATAATAGATTTTAGAATAGCAAAATCGACTGCTGGCGGTCCTTTTCCTATTTAGCACCAAAACTTTGGAACAATCTTCCTAACATTGTCCAGGAAGCAGATACACTCTGTCAGTTCAAATCTAGACTAAAAACACATCTCTTTGGCCTAGTTTACACATAACACATTATAGACTTCTATAATTCAATGTTAGGCTGCATAGTTTAGGTCAGCCGGAACCGGGAACACTCCCCATAAATCCTGATGTACTTATTACATCATAAGAAGGATGGCGTCTACGCTAAAATTAGTCTCTCTGTTTATCCGAGGTTTACCGCAGTTCGCCGGATCCAGGTCGTATCCAGATCTGATGAAGGACCTGCGCCTGGACACGGACAACGCAGTCCTGAAGTGTCAACCAGTCCCCCTCCCCTGTGAACGCTTCCCTCCCCTCCCTTTACCTCAGTACAGATAAAATGTTGTCGGGATAATTCCGTCTTGCGTGGCTACGCAGACGCGACAAAAAAATTCTGTATTATACATTTTTAAGGCCAGACATGTAGTTTATTGAGGGTTGATTTGTAAAGAAGGACTACACGCCTGCGCACATATAGGCCTATATTCAAACGTGCATACTTTTGGACTGAACACGAAATGCGCATGTGTGCGACGTCTGCATTTTTTAGGTTTGCGCAGAGATAACGGATAATCGTTTGCACCTTCGAACCTATTTCAGGGAGTGCGTTCTCGAGACACCAGGCACTGTTTTGTGTGGATTGGGCGGCCGGAGCGCGTTAAGGGTTTTCCTGTTAGAACGGTGTTGTGTTAACGGCCCTTAAGTTAATAACTAACTAATGATCTTCGCAATGGAAGTGAATCAATCAATCAAAACTAACTTTATCTGGACAATAACTTTATCCTAGAGCTGTTGTAAAGCCTAAAAAATCTGTTACGGTAATTTCCTATGATCACTGTAAAGCTGCTTTGAAACTTTTGATAGTGTCAACAATTTTAAAAGCGCCATATAAATGAAGGTGACTTGACTTGACTAATGATGCTGACATTTTTCTAAAGGCGCAGTGATAATTAATGCGATATGGCTCAGCTTGTCAGTGAACTACGGCTCTGTGTAGTAAATGCCGCTCCATCTGAAAGCAGGTGATGGCGATTTACTATTAATCAAGGAACCGGCTTTACTGACGAGATGCGCATAACAATGTCATGCGATATATCGCCCAGCCCTATAATGTGGTATTTGCCTTGTCATTATTGGTGCAACATTACAAAATGTGAAAAGAGTGAAAGGGTGTGAATACTTTTGCAAAACTATAAGAGTGTTCACAATAAAGAAATGGAAAATGTTTTAAAAAGAAGGAAAATCTAGTTTAAAACGCACGTGGCAAGTTCTTAGAAATGCATGCTTTGTATTAATGTTGGTTTCGTGTGGTTTTGAAAAGTCTAATGATTCATGTATAATCATGCAGAAATGAAAAACATTGAGGAGTTACAGTAAGTGTGTGTTGACCCATATACATGAAGAACTAAATGATGGACATCGTGTTTATGAGCTTGCATAATACATGTACTCATCTCCATTCATACTGTCTATTCTCCCCACTCTCTCCAGCTATGTCCTGCTTCACTCGTCACGTAAGACTTTTAGTAATGTGAAAGTGAGCATCTCAGCACAATGGACACCGTCAGGATTGCAGCAGAATGGCAGCGCTGTAGCTTTGTCTCCTGGAGTGGTACGCATATAATACATACTTCCCAATTTCTCTTACTTGTTTCATTTCCCATTTTTTTTCAAATTATTTCTTTCTATATAAAGAAGCAACATTTTCCCTAGCCTGATAGATAATGATGTTAGTAATGAGTATTTCCAGTAATTTTGTTGTTGAAAAAAAAAGTTACTGATTACTCAAATTTGAATCTTAAATCAAAAAAAAAAATATAAAAACAGAAAATCAGAAGAAAAAAACTTTCGAGAAGTAGATTGCAGCCATTAGTGCAATGCACAGAAACTGTATAAGGTCTTTCACATTTGTTATGGTTTAACATAGTCTTATTCAAAACCAAGTTTTGGAGAAAATGTGCTCTGCCAGGTAGGGATGACACAACACTGTATTGATGCTTGTCTTTTGAATGCCTCACAGTACTGTTTCAATATTATATTTCACATGAATACTTTTGTGAAAAAGGCAATGAGTCTGTGAAAGGGCAACACATGGTCAAGCATTAAGTCAGTACACACTTTATTCTTTCTGTTTGGCAAAAATACAAACTAACATTCTCACAACTTGCAATATAGTTGTACAAAGCATTGGAAAAGTCCAATGCAGACTTTTCAGTTTTTAATATTCATTTATAATAATAATGCTACTCACTTATTTTTTGTTTTTACTTTTGTAGACATGGGAGGATAACAAACTGTTTGCTGATGTGGGGGAGGCCACTTTGTTTTTGGGTGCTCTGGACTCAATCTTTCTCTTCTCTTATGCTGTGGTAAGTTAAAAACAGTAATATTTTGTGTGTTTGCACTTTTTACTGTTTTGTTTCTGTATTTTTTTCTGTTTTGTGTAATTGCACTTTTTACTTGTGCAATTACACAAAACAGAACAATAAAGCTTGAAATAATTTTTAAAGTAAGAAAAGTTAGGTTTGGAGTCATTCTTTTTATGAATATTAACTAATATTAACAATTGTATGAAGTGTGCCTTATCTTTCTCAATCCCATGATCATTGAAGTGTATCATTATGTCAAATCCACTCAGCTGCAAGTCAGTGTTCAATTTTTCATTAATTAAATGCTCCACATCAATCCAAAATATTTTTGTATGTATGCAATGGAAAAATAAATGAAAAATAGTTTCCTTTTCACCTTTACAGAAATTACAAGAGTAATCAATATCTAATTTAAAGCGTTCCAGCATGTTTTACTGGATATATTCTATGGATTATTTCAAAAGAGACTTATTTTACTTTGTTATTAATGTAAAATGTATCCACTGTTCGCCAAGCATTACACCAATTTACATCTTTAAACACAGATGACCAGAAAAGGCGAGCTGGAGGATAAACAATATCATTAAATATATTTGTAATGCAATTATTTGAGACTCTATTTTGTCAAATATTTGTATTGTAGAAATATGTTACCCATGATATCTGTAAAATTTAGATCTTCCTCCTGTAATGTATTTCTCAGAAGGATCAATACTTTCCAGAGGATTGAATCCAATACAACAGCAAAATCTTTAAGTCTAACTGGATGGAGAAAAAAATCTCTAAAAGTCATTGTTTAAAAGCTGACTAACTAATATAATATTATTTTCTTTGAAGTTTTAATTCAAATAGTATCTTTGAATTAAACAGTGTGATATCATCTATATCGACTTTATATTGTCACCGGCCATCAAAAAATCCTTATCAGTCGTGCACTAGCATATCCTGCTAGGCTGCATCAAGCAGTTTTTGTTTGGTTTTTGAAAAGTGAGTGTAATAAAAAGTGAGTATGTGATAATGTCAAATCGCATATAAAACAATAATTGTGATATTGTCGTAGAGGATCGCACACATCCCTATGTGACAGTGATTTGTTTGCTTTTCTTTCAGGGTTTGTATATCAGCGGGGTGATGGGCGATCGGTTCAACCTCCGCTATGTTCTGTCATTTGGTTTATGTGGATCAGCAATCACGGTTGGTATACTGTAATTAGAGCTGTGAAACAATTCAAATATTTAATTGTGATTAATCTAATATTTTATTAAGTTGAGCTGAATGCATTAAGTATAAAGCAAAGAAAACCTCTCGGTTACGTTTGAAGCCCTTGTTCCCTGAATATTAGAGGGTGCTATGGAAACACCCACCAGGTGGTACAATTGCTTGAATTGATATAGAATCAATGCGCCAATAGTGCAACAGTTGGATTCCGGAGGTAAAATTTCCATACATTATCTCCATGGTGGAATTGATTTGTAACAACAACTTATAAATGGTAAATGCTTTTGTTGAAGTCGTTAGTCCACATTTTCAACTTTTTTTTATAATCATGTTTTACAATGAAATTCTTGGTAAAAAAACGACATTACCCAAGATTCTGCAAAGAATCTCCACCAATCAGAGAATCGAAATAAGCAAGTTGCTGCAGAAGAACTCCTTAGTGTTTGATCAAATTGTTGATCAAAAAAGCACAGTTGAACTGTTGTCATCCAAAACGTGGAACGCACAGAACTGACTAAGCGCAATCAGCTAATTAGCTACCGATCGTCAGGACAAGCGAGGGTCAAAAATCCCAAAAGCTGTCATGAAGCCTGGACAGATAAACCTTCATTAAGAAGAACAATCTGTGGAGTGATGGCACGCACATGTCCTTTTAAAGTACTGATGATGCGGTGCTTTAGAGTGCAACTCTATCACCATCAGCCAATGAGAAAATTGTCACTCACACCTGGTTGGTGTTCCCATAACGTCAGCTACTGACACAGTGTCGAGCGAACCTATGAAAGGGAACAAAAATTCATGTCTTTATTTAATTACATTCACCCTCTCTTCTCTTTAGGAATTTATTTTTGGCACTTTGACAGAATGGCTTCACTTTTATAATGTGTACTTTTATTGCGTTTTGTGGGTGATAAATGGACTGCTGCAATCTACAGTTTGGCCCTGTGTGGTCGCCATCATGGGCAACTGGTTTGGGAAATCTGGGTAGGTGTCAGTATTTCTCCTCATCCTGTAATACACACACATGATTCCAGAAATTCGTGATTATATAAAAAAAAAAACATTTATGAATGACTTCAGACTTTCATGCAAACATGCAGAATTTTTATGCAAAAATATCTGCAACTTATCATCCTTGATCTAGTTTAATTAGGTGCTAAATGCGTTGAAATGACACTGTGCTGTGTGTTTTTACGCCAGTGCAAACTTGCCTCCTTTCTTAGTCAATTTATTTATTATTACATTTTATGTAGTAAATTGAGTGCTAAAACAATGAAGATAGCATGTGCCAACCCTGGTGTAGTTGCAAAATTCAATTATCTTTCAAATTATGAATATGAATATAGTCATGATAAAGGGTATTTATACTAACAGATGATGCACATTACACTAACAACTGATGCAGGTGCGCAAAAAAAATATACACCCAATATCAAAACAATATTGGCATTGTGAATGTGAACCCGTCATTACACCATGATATACTTGTCACATGACATGGCATTCTTGCACACGTGGTGGGACACATGATCAAAAATGTATTTCACCAACATACCTAATGTGCAAGTTTCCTTATGGCAGTAATTTTGCTTATACATTTTTCATATCTTCCATCTGCCAGCCGAGGCTTTGTGTTTGGACTGTGGAGTGCATGTGCATCCGTGGGGAATATTCTGGGTGCGTTTCTTGCCTCCAGTGTCCTGAAGTATGGCTATGAGGTAAGAGCACAGTACATTACTTCATTTGAGATCACGTCAATTAATGTTCGTTCCCATGAGGAAAACAGCTTAGTAAACATGCTAAATAACATCTTAATGTAAATGTCAAAATTCAAAAAGATTTCTGTGAAAGTTAATCTATATTATATTATATTATATTAAAATTCATAAATGTTTGTGTGAGGGTTATGCTTAGAGGAGGGGATCATTTGCTGTGTATACAAACAATATAGTCTTGAAAAGTGTGTTTTTGAATGTGTGTATGTGTGTTTCAGTATGCTTTCCTCGTGACATCAGTGGTGCAGTTTGCGGGTGGTGTGGTGGTGTTTTTTGGCCTGCTTACATCCCCAAAAGAAATTGGTAAGTTCATTATGGACGCTGCCAATTCTTTGTTTCTCAGTGTTTCAGTTTATCAATGTCTCTTTTATTTCTTACATCCATGTACAGTTATAGGATTAATTTACAAAGCGAACGTGCAAAGACTTATTCGAAATACTCATTCGAGAATGAGATGAAGTTTTTCGGCCTACCCTACATTTTCCGCCTACGTTAGGTTACCGCCTGACCTTTCCAATGTGATTACGTAATGCGTGAAGTCGTGGAACGTGAAGGACGAGCATTTGTGGTTTTTTGGTTGTTGAAAATGACAGATGGTTTGGCTAAATAAGAGCCTTATTCCTCGGCTGGGATCGTGTAGAGCCCTTTGAAGCTGCATTTAAACTGCAGTTTGGACCCCGTTGAAGTTCAATATATGGAGAAAAATCCTGGAATGTTTTCCTCAAAAACATACTTACAAAAATGATTTGCACAAAAATTCACAAAATAATCTTGCTACCATTTACAATTAAATTACAGCTGAAACGTTGAAGGGATGTGTAACAATAAAAAGTATTTATCATAATGTACTTTTCGATCTTACACGATCTTGGGAGCTGATTGAGACGCACCCCATAGTTGTATGTAACAGCAGCAGCTCTGGGCATGTGAACAAAAGCACACATCTTATTGGTGTTTTTGCAGTGTGATGGGAAAGAGATTAGATCCATAAAAAAATCTTTCACATTAATGACATGTGTCTGTGTCGGTCTGATCAGGCACAGATAACGACACAAGTCGTTCATTCATATCCAAATGTTTATCATACTAAATCAACTCTCGGCTCCAATCAAACTCTCAAACACCATCAATGTCACTTAGAAGCTAGCCAAATTAGACAGATACACATTGTTTATTCATTAACTTTATTCAATTTATGTAGCATTTCATAACTGAATAATACCTACCTGAAAAACTTATAGCACTATTTATTTAATTTGTATCTTTGCTCTGTTGTATTTATTTGTGCTATTGACTTATTTGTTTATTTGGTCTTATTTTATTTCTGACTGTTTATTTGTCTTTAATATTTTTAACTATATATTAGTTAAGCTAATAGTTTTTGCTATGGTGTTGAAATTGGAATGGAGAATAATGAAATTTCACTGGTATCTAATATTTTGTTGTCGTAACAACCTTATTTATTCAAATACAAGGTTACATTGGTCAAAAACAATGTAAACAATGTTTTATTTTTGGTGGCGGGGCCAGTAGAAAAATGTTTTTGCGTTGATCCCACAAATGGGCCCCTGCAATATTGAACTTGATGTAAAAGAGTGTTCTCATCTGTTGGTCTCTTTTTAAGGACTAAGTGACCCCTCTGAGACAGGTCTGAGATCAATGACAAGAGACTCAGACAGTCAGCGTCCTCTGATGAGTGATGATGAAGATGAGTTATGTGAGGAATACTCCTCCATTCAGCAGCAGGAAGAGGAACCTGAACCACAGCCCAAAGCCATCGGCTTCCTACAGGCCTTCTGCCTGCCTGGAGTCCTTCCCGTCTGTGTCCATTTAAACACTTCCTTACTTATCCTTATCCATTATTGTCGACTAGATTTGAAATGTATTTATTGTCTGTCTCTTGCAGTATTCCCTGGCTTATGCATGTCTAAAGCTGGTCAACTACTCTTTTTTCTTCTGGCTGCCATTTTATCTCAGCAATAACTTCGGCTGGAAGGAAGTTCAGGCCGACCGACTATCTGTGTGGTATGATGTGGGGGGAATTGTTGGTGAGTACCCAGTTTGGTCCTAAACAGATGTTACCAATCAAGTTTAAAGGCCAGATTTACTAACAGTAACAGTGGACACAGTTATTTTTGCGGCTGAGTTTCACTTTTTCAGGTGCAAAATTTATGGGAGGAGAGTATTTAAATGAATCACGCAAGGTGATTTACTAAGGTTTGCACTTGTCAATGTACTGGTGTTTGCGCCATTATTTACCATCCAAAAAAAGCATGTCTTAAACCAGACGTTACCTACAGATGGTGGACAACCAGAATGCCTATTACCGCCGCGCCAGCTGCCGCGGCGAAATCACCGCGGCAAAAATAAACCAGCCGCATTTCAAAGTCGTTCCCGAAATGACCGCCAGGTGGCGCAAAGGGACATTGTGCAAAACAGCAGCAATTGCCGTATTTTAAAATTTAAGTGGGTTAAATATAAAACCCTAAGCCTAATAGGCATATTGTTCATATATATAAATAGGCCTATTAGGCTACAACAGAATAGAACCAAAGATAGAATCAATTTTAGAACTGAAAAAATAGAATCAAAAGTTACAAATAGAGACAATATTAGGAGCAATGACGCTGAATATTTTTACTATTCTATTGAGGAATTAGATAAATGAAGAGCTCTCGTGAGCGATACAATTGCATAGTAATTTATAGTGATTTCAAAAGCAGTCCTTAAAAAAAAAATACATGGAGTAGTGTGGCATAATTTTTGAGAGATTACGCGGAACGCGTTTTAGTTAAGATCCTGGTTTCAATGCCCTTATATAGGCTAGGCTACTGCTTAAAAAAATGTCACAACGTGTTTTGAGATTGTTTTGAATTAAAAATTGAAGTTTAAAATGTAGTGTTTTGGCACACCAGGTCGAGTGGGGTTACGCATTGTTCAAAAATCAGGTTTTATTCTGGCATGTTGAATTGGCGTTAGAATTTTTTTTCGATTTTAGATTTCGTTAGATTTTTTTTCTCATAACAGCTAAAATAACTTAATATATGCCTTGTCTTAATATGACCTACTTAATATAGGCAATAGGCATATAATAGCCTATATAATCAATTAGCAAAACTTGGCCACTAAATATTTAATTTTCAATTATTTTAATTATCACAATTAAAGTTTTAATTTTATTAAATTGAACAAGCAGCATTTAATCAAATATTCTAAAAGATGTATTATTAATAATAATGTTATTTCAACATAATATTTCGTTTTTTCGACATAATATGTGCGTGCAACAAGCAAGATGTGTATTTGTAAATCCGGTGATGCGTGCATAGATTTTTATCAATAAACTAGTGTTTTCTGACAGTGTCGACTGCAAAGATGAAGTTGACGATCGCCATATTTGTAGTGAACGCACCTAGAGAGAAATGCACGTAAAGACATAATCAGAGAGTAGCCTTTTTCTTTTCGTTTTAAATTATTTCGTTTGAAGACATTTCAAGCTTTGTGTATTTGATGTATTTATCATGTCTGTGTGAGGCATACACTGAGTTTCGTTAAGTTAGGAGGATGAGATCCGCTCCAGCTGACGTGCAATGCAAGTGACCGCGCGGGCGCCTCCATGATTAGTGTCTGTTATATTTGCTTCTCTTACTTATCTCTTAAATCCAGCAATTGGTTGATGAAAAATTGATTAAAATTAAGATACAATTTATAGAAAACGAAATTCACTTTAAAGAAAGGTTTTCTACTAAACAAAACTTAATGAAGTGGCCAAAATCATGTCTGACCCACTCCATATCCATCTCTCGATATAATGCATCCTATCTTACTCGTGCTGTTCACTTTTCATATTCAACATAGATGGAAAAAAATAACATTAGAATATTTTAACAAATATGATACTAAATGAGATTATTTAATGGCTACAACAGTATAGTAGGCCTATAGACTCTATTTGTACAAATTGCTGCACATTCATTTAATTAAATGAAACCTTGTAACGAATTCACACTGTAGGGTAGACTGTGTACAGTTGAGACACCTTAAATAACTTGCGTTCGCAGCAAGCACAAGTTGTGATTTTTGCTGTGCACTTGCATATTAGTGTCAGCTGGGAAGGAAATATAGAGACCAGACCTCTTGGAACTTTAATTGAATACATAGCGTTGGTAAAGCATACTGAAATTACATCCCTACAAATGTATTAGGCCCTACTGAAAATAAATGTATCAAATTTAAGCAAAGTAGCCTAAATGTTAAGACTGTAAGCCCTTTGCTTTTTTCGTAGCCTATAAAGGATTCTTATAGCCGACTTTGTGTTAATTTAATCTGTAGAGGATTTTTTTAACTCAAACATTAACACTGAAATAAATGAAACTAAAGTATTGTAAATTTTTTGGCACACCACGACGAGTGGCGCTATGCATTGTTCTAAAGCCAGGTTTTATTCTAGCATGTTGAATTAGTGTTCGACAAACGCGGCGGCGCGTTCTTTTGAATGAAGAGCGCTTCTCGCTCGTGTGAGCGAACACACACTGGAACGTTAGGCCATGTCGCAACGAGTGAATCGTGGCCGAGTGGTTGAATTTACGTTACGATCATTTAGATGACACGGGTTCGAAACCCGAACTAACTTAGACTGATATTTTTATATTAGCCTATTAATGCATTGTATAGTCTATTGTTGATGCAGAGAGATTTGTCTATAGTTCTAAAACATAGTTTTTTGCTTATAGCCTATTTACAAAATAAAATCACCATGCATTTCCATTTTACACCAAGGAACAAATATTATACAATGACTTTACTTCTGTAACCTATAATAATTCCAATCGTAATTTCAAAAGCAGTTCTGTTAAAAAAACACACACATATATATATATATATATATATATATATGACGTTTAAACGACAAACAATAAAATCAGAACCAGTATTCTGTTGCGTTCATGGTTCTAGTGGCAGTAATGCATCCACGGCTTTTCAAAATGTCACAAAGCGTTTTGAGATTGTTTTGAATGAAATATTGAAGTTTATAATTAAGTGTTTTGGCACACCACGACGAGTGGCAAACTCTTTGTTTTGTTTTGCAAACTCAGCTATGGGGGGTTTGGAGAAGGCAATAGTTGCTTTATCGTGGGGGTGCAGGACAGAGGTGTTAATGTTCCGTCTTTCATATGGAGAGTGTCGGAGCCAGCCTGAGCCTGATGAGCAGGCAAAGGCAAAATTCTAAGGATTAATCTCAAAATCTCCAAAAGTCCATAGCCTATGTACAGTAGGCCCTATATCTTATTAAATTATAAATATTGTAGTTTTATTGATTGTATTTAAAGGTTTTCCACACACAATTTCAATTTAGCAGCTCTTTAATTCGCGACCCACCTCGTTTTATTGTAAGGTGAATTCAGCAAGGCATGTTGTATCTTTGAAGGAACAAAAGCTATTTGTTACAGTTTTTTCTTCGTGATTTGTGTGGATGACACACAGCGGCATATACAGTATTATCAGCTGTATGGTGTTTTTTTACGCTGAAATGCTTAATTTCGAGAAAGACCCGCCGCGCGCAGTGAGGGAGACCAAACTTACTAAAAAAATATCCAGCGCGAGAGAGGCAAAGAAAAACGCCTGTTCTTAATTTATGTTGCTTTGAACTTTTTTCGTTTTGTACCGTTTTAATTTTTTAATTTAGCTGCAATTTCTTTGACAATAGAAATTTAAAATGTTGCAAGAATAAGATTCTGTGTTTCTTATTTTGCATCACAAAGGGAATAAACTATCGATGCAACCCTGTTTAAATAAATAAACTGTCCCGACACTTTATTCATACCTTGAAATGTGCGATGGGTTTTCAAACTTAATTAATTTTCTTTTACATTTTCATTGTTTATTTTTTAATTGAAAGCAATACTGTATTGAAAGTATTTTTCTGATTTGTTCGATCTGTTTTGAAAAATGTCTTCCGTTGCTATGGCCGGGTATCACTGTCAGTCATCTCAATCTCGTGAATGATTCACACACACACCGAAAAATAATTTAGCAGATTTATATTTTTACATATTCAATCAGTCTCATTTTTGTTCAAATAATGAAATATATATATATAGGTAGGAAACTTACCTTTTAAAATGCCGCAGTTGCTGCTGTTTTGCCCTGTCACTTGCGCCACCCGGTAGGCTATAGCCTATTTCGCGAACGACTTTGAAATTCGACTGGTTTATTTTTTCTGCGGCAGTAATAGGCATTGTGGTTGATTATTTATTAAAGAATTCAATTGATAATCATAACAACAAGTAAGCCTATTTAATTCTGAATATAACAAAGAATGCTTAAACCGACTAACATCGGTTAGTAACTGCAAGTCCTGAAAATGTTTTAATTTTAACGGTAAATTATTTTAATTTATTTCACTGTTATGTTTCAGTTAATAAATCTACAAACACATTAAAATAACACGAAGTAAATGACAAGTAACCTATTGACATAGCCTTTCTAAATTATAGAAAAACTGGGCACACAATGTTAACGTGTGTCTACTTTTTTTAAATTTAATGAATTTGAATTCGTTTAAAACCACAAGATTTATCTTGAATTTATCTGTGACCTCAGCTCAGATTACTGCCGCGGCAGATTACGTCATTAAGAGAATAAACTGACACTTTTCAAAGTCTGTGATTACAGCGCCACTCAGCGGTAAAAGGCAGCAAATACACATCCCAATTTTGCCGCCGCGGGAACGGCGGCGGTAAAAGTCTCATTCTGGTTGTCCACCATCTGTAGTAGATTACGGTGGTCATTTTGGGAATGATCCAGCTGCGTCTGTGTTCTTTAATTTGCACGTTCTCAGCAGATCACATTCAGAACTTTCCACTCCCATCGGTGCTGTTTTGGAATTGCGCTCTCGTGCTAATTTGTCCTGTTTAGTAAATCTGCCCCTTAGCATTCTCTGATCACTCTAACTGAAAGATGTTTGCTGTTACCAGTGTTTATCTCATCATTGGAATTACTGATGAAATTATTTATGTCACTGATAGTAAACACAAAACAAAAAATGCACATCATACAGTAGTAACAGTAACACACTGATCTTTTGGTATCTTTCTGTGTGGTATGAATTGGCCTTTACATCTTCACAAAATTATGTAAATGCACAAGTCAACCTGACCTAAATAACATGCTAGTCAGAATGTGTGAGTCACGCTGATAATGGCTCTTTCCGTAACAATGCGCTAAAAAACACGGACAATGTATAACGAAAGCACGAAGAATTTACACTATTGTAATTGACACAGCGATGAAATGAAATGGTTCACCGAAGCAGACACAGTGTACATTCCCACCAAGCTGAGGGGAGTGCATGCCTATTATGGCTTGTGACAAAAAGAAGCACCATGTGTCTATCATCCAGCAGCTCCGTGATGTCATTATGGAGGAGTGGAAGAGGATCCCATCAACAACCTGTGCAGCTCTGGTGAATTCCATGCCTAGGAGAGGATTAAGGCAGTGCTAGATAACAATGGTGCTCACACAATATATTGACACTTTGGATACAGTTTTGACATGTTCACTTAGGGTGTACTCACTTCTGTTGCCAGCTATTTTGACAATAATGGCTGTATGTTGAGTTTTTTTCAGAGGACAGTAAATATATACTGCTATGCAAGCAGAACATTGACTACTCTAAATATATCCAAGTTTAATTTCCATAGTATTGTCCCTTGAGAAGATATACTAAAATGTTTGCTGAGCCAGAGCTTTTAGTGCCGACGCCTCTCCAGCAGCGAGATAGTTTGCAAACGTCTGGTCAATTGGGGACATCGACACATAGCCATGTTCATGCATCCCCTCGACATCAGTGTAGTTTGCCCGCTGCTGACGATGGATACGTGCAGAATATGGGTTCTTCCACGCCTTCTTGATCTCAGTATGCAGATCAGGAAGGAATCCTGATCATATGAGGCGCATGCGCACGCGGCGACTCGCAGCTACACGTGTCGGTGTGCTTGTTTGTGTTTTGTCAGTTGTTTTGTTTTGTTTTTCTGCGTCTCAAAATAACCTTTTTCACTCAACACTGATGGACGCGGAGATTTGTTCTATACCCTACCAGAGAATGTCTAATAGGAAGAGAATTGGCACTCTCTGCTTACTTCCGGTTTCTGGACTGGCTGCAGTGACACGTCTCTGTCCATGCGGGGGCGCTCGCAGGCGAGTGCAGAATGAATGGAGGTCTATGGCGCTATACCCATCAAAATCCACTTTTCACAGGATATCATTTTTTGTCTAGTAATTTGAATGTTGTATTCGAAAGGAGATGCAAAGAAATTACACATTGCTGGGTGTTAGATTTTTTAGAGTCACTTATTTGCTTTAAAAAGTCTTTTAAAATGTCAATTACGTCATACACATCGTACGACCAGAGATACTGCTTTACGGCAATCCTTCAGTCACTTTGGTGCTTTCGTGCTCTGCACTTTCTTTTCTCTCGAGGCATCGATAACACAGCTGACAGGTAAATACACGTGCTAGAAGAGTTTTTGTTTTGTTTGTTTCTGGTCCCGCTTCGGATGCGACGATGCCATCAAGCGGTATCTCTGGTCGTAATCAGTCCTTCACTGACCAATCAGCGTTCATTAGCTGAATGCTAGCGTGTTACGGGCAACAACAACTCAGCCTGTAAGAAATCGAAAGGACATAAGTACTCGTTCATTCAATTTTCGACCTATAACCCATGTTGAACTTGCAAAACCTACAATAAAATTTGAGATTTCTCAACGGCAATCGGGTGAAAGAGACACATTTAGCCGTCTAGCCCCATAGACTCCCATTCAGTCTGCACTCGCCCGCGATCACCTCCAGTGGAATTCTAATGGAACTGCAACCAAGATCGATACAATGGGGCTAATAGGAAGTGCCAAGGCTCTCCGTAGACGGGCTCTGACCCTACTGAAAAACTGGAAAAGGAGAGGCTTGATGGAGAAAATGGGGATTATTGTTTTACTGACTTTAATCCACCTTAGTTTGTGTGTGTTTGAATCACCTCAGGAGTCGGTAAGAATCCAATATTCCCGGGAGTTTCTTTTACAATGGTACAAGCCTAACAACGTGAAACAACCCACGGGATTTGGCTATCCTGATTTGGGAAGTTTTCCACCTGTTGCTGTTGGACAAAAACAAAATCGCTCACGACAAAAGGATTCTACATTTAAAATTCGGAAGAGAGGACGGAAAGGAGGTGTTCGTCAAAAAATGAAAAAAACAAATTCTCTCTAAAATTCCTCTCCCTACAATTTTGTTAACAAATGTGCAGTCTCTACGTAAAAAGACGGATGAGCTTCAAGCTATGGTGAAGTTCCAGCATGACTTCAGGAATGTTTGCGTGATGGCGTCGGGATGAGACGGCAACCGGTAAAGCACAAGGAGGTGGGGTATGTCTGTATATAAGAGAAAGCTGGTGCAAATATGTGCACGTTAAGGGGAGAGTGTGCACGAAAGATATCGAGTTATTGACTGTGGCACTAAGACCTCAGTACTTGCCCCGGGAGTTTCCTCAGCTGTTCGTTACGGTAGTTTACATCCACCCCCGAGCAAATGAGGATAATGCGGTAAGGGAGATTGAACGTGTGTGGTTCATGAACTGCAATCTGCATCTCCCGACGCACCCCGTTTTATTCTGGGAGATTTTAATAAGTGTTCTTTGAAGAAATCACTGGGCCACTTTAATCAGTATGTAACTTGCCCAACACGTAAGGATTCAATTCTGGATTTGTGTTATGGGTCGATTAAAGGAGCTTACAAGTCATTCGGGAAACCACCTTTGGGAACCTCCGATCATAATATGGTTTTACTTGTCCCTAAACTGTTTGGAAAAGTAATTAAGACGAAAGTCTGGTCTGAAGATGCTACGTTACGTTTAAAAGGGTGTCTGGATTGTACAGATTGGACTGTTTTTATGGACTCTGGTTCAGACATTGATCAAGAAACAGATGAAATCTGTAGTTATGTGACATTTTGTGAGGACATATTAATACCTGTGAAATCGTTTAAGAAATTCCCAAACATTAAACCGTGGGTTACAAAATCACTCAAGATTCTTCTGTCAAAAAGAAATAGGGCTTTCAAAGAGGGAAATACTATAGAGCATTATATGCTAAAAAGAGAAATTAAGTGTGAAATAAAGAGGGCTAAAGCAGTTTATAAGGAAGATCTTGAGTTCAAATTGAAAAATGGAAATTTAAGTTCTGTTTGGGAGGGGATGCATTTAATTACAGGTCAGGATAGTAGGAAAATAAATAATAGAATTAGTTTGAACGGATTCAGTTCAGATGCAGCTTTATCACAGGATTTTAATGATTTTTATAAGAGATTTGATACGCATGATTTTAAATTAGAAATTGAGGATTTGAAAAATAAGTGTAGGATAAACAGAGATAATGTTGGTGTCCCTTTTGATGTAGGAGATGTGATAACAGTGTTTAAACAATGTAAAATCAGGAAGGCACCGGGGCCTGATAATATAGGGGGTCGTTTACTCAAGGAATGTGCTGAGCAGTTAGGACCAATATTTTATGACATTTTTGCCTGGTCCCTAAAAATACAAAAAGTACCTGCACGGTGGAAGCAGTCTACTCTGATTCCATTGGCAAAAAAGCAGAATGCACAGGTATTAGACGATTTTAGACCTGTGGCGCTTACATCCTTAGTGATGAAATGTTTAGAAAAATTAGTTAAGAGAGAAATCATGCCCAAGACTGAGAGTTCTCTAGACCCTCTTCAATTTGCGTACAGAAATAAGCGAGGCGTAGAGGATGCTGTCGCAACTCTCTTACATTTAGTATTCCAGCATTTAGAGAAGCCGAAAACTTTTGTTAAATTACTTTTTATCGATTTTTCATCTGCCTTCAATACCATTCAGCCACATATTTTAATTGATAAACTCATTGAAGAATTTGGGTTGGATTTTAATTTGGTAGGCTGGATTTTAGATTTCCTTGTGCAGAGAACACAGCGAGTCAAACTAAACGACTGTTATTCTGAATGGTTGGTGTCATCGACTGGGTCACCTCAAGGGTCTCCACCTCTCTCCCTTATTATTTATTTTGTACACTAATGCGTGTAAGAGTAGTTTTGGAAATAGGCACATCTTAAAATTTGCTGACGACTCTGTAATCGTTAGCTTATTGAGTGAGGAGGATTCTACGCATGGTCCTGTGGTTGAGGATTTTACTGTTTGGTGTCAGAATGCTTTTTTAAAACTTAATGTTCTGAAAACTAAAGAGATGACTATTGATTATAGATTGAAGGGGAAATCAATTGATGATAAGCAAATAAGTATTAATGGAGCGGGTATCCAGAGTGTTGAACAGTACAAGTATTTGGGTACTGTATTAGATTGTAAATTGACGTTTTCCGCAAATGGGTCAATGACGTGGTGTGTCAATTCTGGTGTCCCAAGCATATTCATAATATAAAATGTATACATTTTTAAATGCACTTCATTAAGTGACTCAACTTCCCCCTCTTTAATTACTCATGTGAGAATTCATTATAAATAATTAATCTTTAAGGAACTATTGAGCTCAAAAGTCTCAAAATGTAATTCCGGGTAACTGTCCTGGCTTAAAATCTGAATACAAAAATACAACAAAAATAAAAAAAATATAAATAAAAGTATTTAAAATCTACTTGGGCATAATTGTATTGATGTTTTCAATGATTCCTACAAATATAGTGATAATACTAAGCTTATTGACATTTTTATGACAGAACGACTTTTGTCCCCAAATTGTGATTTCTCTAATGACTCTAATGTCAGTCCTGGATAACAGACATCAATGACCATTTTGGACCATAATGCATTTTGGTATGTCATGTGACATAATATTGTATCAAAAAGAAGACCCTGAAGGAGCACTAGAACATGTGCAAAGGTCAGGAAGCGTCTCTTAAAATGTCGATATTTTGATATTTCGGTCACTGGTGCACTTTGTAGCAATATCATGTGACCTTTTGGATAACACTAATAAAACATTTATAATGATTTTATATTAAAAAACGTAATCGGTTACTAACGTAACCTCGGTTCTCTCTAGAAGAGGGAACGAGTATTGCGTAAGTTAGCTTACGCTACGGGTAAAGTCATCTTTTCTCGAGATATGAAGCCAAAAAATTATCCTTAATTTTTATTCATTGTCAACGCAGTGCAGCAGCTAGCAGACCTAGAGCAGGCTATCTAGCGCGCTCATTGGCTGCTCCGCGGCAACTGCAGCAGCCTACCAGTGAGCCTGGCGTGACGTCACGCCCTCACGCGTCACAGCCCGCCAGAATGGGAGTGGCTTAGCGTATAAAAGGAAGGCTCGGAGGCTGATACCCTGGTTTTCGTCGACTGAAGCGACAAGAGCTCGTGGCGCGAGCACGGCGGGTTACGCAATACTCGTTCCCTCTTCTAGAGAGAACCGAGGTTACGTTAGTAACCGATTACGTTCTCTTACGAGAGGTTCTCTCGTATTGCGTAAGTTAGCTTACGCTACGGGAACCCCTTTTCAACGCCGTGCGCGCCCAGCATCCACTACATGAGTCCCAGGGGAAACCCGGGGAACACTGATAAGTGGGAAACAGGTGGCCGACAGTTTATTAGTGGGCCAGCACATGTTCATAAGCACACATTAGGGGGTGCAGAGCGGCTCGGCCGGTCTATACTGACATAACCCTTTCTAGTGCAGCTCAACCAGGAGAGCTAAACCGAGTGAGTAGCCCGCGCACAAAAGTGTGGGCAGGACATACACACGACTCAGACTGATAAAAGTTTAGCCTGCAGGGCGGGGACTTCCAGGTTATAAAACCTAACAAATGTAGAGGGGGAGGCCCAGCCTGCCGCTGTACAAATGTCATGAATGGAAATCCCGCTGGACCAAGCCCACGATGAGGCCATGCCTCTGGTGGAATGAGCCCGGATGCCCAAGGGGCACTGCAGGTTTCTGGACGCATAAGCTGCCGCGATAGCGTCCACTATCCATCTGGACAGACTGTGTTTCGAGGCGGCGAGACCCTTGGTGCGCCCTCCAAACGAAACGAAAAGCTGCTCCGAGCGCCTGAAAGCGGCGGAGCGCGTGACGTAATTCCTCAGGGCCCTGACAGGATAGGGTTGGGTATCGTTTAAATTTGAACGATTCCGAGTCCGATTCCGATTCCTTGTTTCGATTCCGGTTCCCAACGATTCTCGATTCCGATTCTTTTAAGAGGCAGGGTCAAAAAAAGTTTAAGATATTTTAAATGAGCTTAGCTAACCAACGGTCTTTCTGAAGAAAATAATCTGACCTTCTCCATCAATTTGAATTCTATGAACATTTTACTTTTTATTAACTTTACTATGAATTTCTCACAGGGCTGTTTTCAACTACAATATAAATATCAAATCTATGAACTTGAATATTATATAAATATTATTAATTATGAATATATTTTCACAGGGGTACACTTTCCTCAAGAGAGCTTTATTTTTGAAAACCTCACAAACATTTACACATGACAGTGTATGATACTGCAGGTACTTAAACATTACCTTGCTCCCACTGATGGGCTAACCTGGTGCAGAATAGAAAAACTATTAGAGACAACTTTTAAAACTCAGTCCAGATTAGCAGCAGGTATATTATAAAATTAGGAACAGTTCTTGTTCAAGAAAATTATCATATCCGCTTTCTCAGGCAGGATGCGTGAGCGTTCTGGACAAATTGTATCTCCTGCTGTGGAGAAAACACGTTCGCTCGGAGTAGATGACGCTTGAACACATAAATGAGAGAAAGCGAGATTCGACAGCAAAGGATAAGTCTTTTGTTGGTTCCACCACCATGCAGCAGGGTCCTCAGACATAAGGACCAGTGGAACTTCCTTGTATATCTGCAGCTCTCTCTCCACTTGTTTCTTGATGGACATGGAGCTCTGCTGTGACACTATGTTCTGTGCCTCTTCCTCAGCAAACAGTTCCTCCAGTGGAGTCTTCCTGGGCAGTTTGCAGGGAGGCTGTTGCTAAAAAACAAAACAAAAGGTTCATCAGTATTATTTATCACAAAAAAAAGGGAAAACCTCCATTAAAGGCATGATCATTATTTAAATTGAAAACCTATAAAGTATCAGCTATTGTACACTTACACTCTCCTGCTCATCCTCATTCTCAGACTGCATGGTGTCCCCATCAGCTCCACCGTCTTCCTCTGTTGACTACAAAGAACATAATTAGCATTTTGATTTTAATAGCTGAAAATGACAGTTGTGTGCATGAATGACATTTCACCTTTTCAATCAGATTTCTCTGGATCTGGTCCCAGATGGTGTCATCATCATCCAATTTATGTTTAAAGCGTGGATCCAACGCAGTGGCCACTTGGAGAAAGTTCCTGATCTCATCATTCTGCAAAACACGTGTTCTTTAAATGTTTTAACAAGCCACAGGATATTTCTATTCTAGAACAATTTCTTTCCAGGTGCCCTGCCTCAGTCACTTACCTGGTAGCGCTTAGATAGGTTTGCCCAAACCTGCTTTTTAAGACTTGACACAAAGACTGTGTCTCCCTCTTTTACAGCCAGGTGTGCCTCAAGCTTTTTCAGGATAGGCAGAATCTGTCCGCATGTGGGACTTTTTTCGGAGGACACGCAGAGTGTTGAGGTGTAGAGCACCTTCATCAGGTTGATGAAGTCTTCAGCTTTCCTAAAATCCTCCAAGTCTGTATGTTAAAGAATTAAGAACACATAGATTGGAGTAATACAAATATTATATTTTTTTCTTAACAAAACACCTAACATATGCACTCCCTAGCAGATTTAGCACATTCACTAATACTGTTCTTTGAATTCGTATTCTGTGTGTACTGGCATTTTTTGTCTGAACTTTTCTATCTATCTCTACCTGTCCCTATCCATATTTTTTCTCAGCCGTTGATCCAAGCTGGCTGCCTGAATTGCAGGGTACTGCTCTGTGAATCTCTCCAGCATTAGGTACAGAGAGTTCCACCGTGTTCTCACGTCAAGAATGAGTGAGTGTTGGGGCAGCTCTGACAAAAACAATAACATCAATTTTTTAAGTCATATAACAGATGCTTTTTCATTCTAGGAGACAAACAATACTTTTGTACAATTGTATTCAAATACTGTAGTACTGCAGAGCTCATAAATAATAATAAGATAGATCAGACATATAAAGTCATTACGTGTCACTGTCAATGCACAAGAGTTAAATAAAGTGAACTTTGACTTACGTAGAAGTTGTTGCTTCTCTTTGAGAACCACCTTGGCCATTGAGCACCTCTTCAACCACACAACAATGGTTCGGACCTTGGCCACCCACTGACTCACTGAATTTAGGGAGTATAGACTTTGTGCTGCTAAATTAAGTGTATGGGTGAAACAGCACAGTTTTACAAATTGCAGGCGCTTAATAGCCACATCCATGTTGGCAGCATTATCTACGGTGACTGCTACAATTTTATCAGATATGCCAAACTCTGACAGAACATCACTAATTTCCTCTGCAACAACACAACCGGTCTGTGCTTTGTACACAGCCTTTGTTTTTAGCACTTTTTGCTGCATTTTGCCCTCTTCTATGTAGTGTGCTGTGATGGTGAGGTAGTGGTCCTGTGTGATGCTACTCCAGCCATCACATGTGAGTGCAACAGCGCTGACTTCACTGAGCTCTGTAATAATGTTTGACTTCTCAACCTTGTACCACGATGGGATTAATGTGTTTGAAATGTAATCCCTGGAAGGTGGTGTGTATTTTGGGTTTAGAGTTTTCACCATGTCCCTGCAAACATAAACAAACATGTTATGAAACGCGACCCTAGCTCAGTATCAATTAGCTTAGCTCTATCGTTATTGCTTAACTAACCTAAATGTTGGTGATTCCACCTCTGAAAAGGGATGCAGCCTTTTCACAATGTGTGCAGTGACCTTTCTGTGGCACTCTTCCTTTTGTTGCACTGACATCTTCCCCCTTGCCGCTATGGTGAACGGAGTAACGTTAGGCTCAGCACATCGCGGAGTACTGGAGTCATCAGCCTGGCTAACTGTAGCAATCTCAGGTTGTAAATTGTCTATGAAAAAATACGTGGGCTAATTTGTTAGCTGCCTCAATGTTGGCGCAAGAGTCAAGACATATTATTTTTTGTATGTATTGTTTTACTTACCGGATTCGGACTGCAGTGTAGTCACTGTGGTGCCAGGCTGGGGGTCGGAGCCAGAGGAAGAGGCAGCGGAGGACGGTCTGCGCAGCGCGTCAAATACAGGGCACACATTTACTTGCACTCCATGACCTCGGAGGTGCTTTATCATGTTTGACGTGCACCCTCCTATGCACGAAACAATCTTGCTGCAAATGTTGCATTTTGCCGAGATTTCGTTTTGTTTCGAAAAGTGAAGCCACACTTTGGACCGCCGATGCACGCTGTCCATGTTCGATCGCTCGTTATACCAAAACTTCCGGTGGACGCTTCTTCGTTGGTGTTCAGCGGTTTCTTCTTCCGGTCGGCGCCGGGCGGACTGTGAATCGAAACTTTTTTTTCTCTTTCTTTTAAGCTTTAGGAATCGAAACTAGGAATCGAAATTAAAACTTTTGAACGATACCGGGAAAATCGCAAAGCTAGTCCCGGTTCCAATCGATACTCGATACTCGATACCCAACCCTAAGGAGGTTACTATCAACCTCGCTGCCGGATGCCGGTAGGGCTGAGAGGGAAATGACCTGCGCTCTGAAAGGAGTGCCCATCACCTTGGGGACGTAACCATGTCTCGGTTTGAGAATGACTATTGAGTCATAAGGTCCGAACTCAAGTCACCCACGCGTTTAACTGAAGACAGAGCTATCAGAAAAACGGTTTTGAAAGTGAGGTATTTCAGATCCACAGTGTCAAAGGTTCGAAGGGATAAGCTTTCAGGGCCTCTAGGACCAAAGACAAATCCCAGATCGGAACCGAGGGGGGCCGCGGGGGATTCATCCTCCTGGCTCCTTTAAGGAAGCGGATGATGAATTCATTCCTTCCTAATGCGCGGCCGCGCGCCGAGTCGGCGAACGCTGCAATAGCCGCAACATAGACTTTGAGCGTGGAGGGGGCCTGCCCGCGTCCAGCAGCTCCTGAAGGAACCACAAAACCCACGAAATCCCACACGCTTGTGGGTTTAAATTTTTCCCCGTGCACCACTTGTGAAACACAGACCATTTTGACGCGTAGAGCCGTCTCGTAGAGGGGGCTCTAGACTGCGTGATCGTGTTCACGACCCCTTTTGGCGAATCAACGAGTATCCGTTGATTCTCCACGCATGCAGAGACCAGCGCTCTGGATGGGGATGCCAGATCGAACCGCGGGCTTGAGAGAGAAGGTCTCTCCTCACCGGAATCGGCCATGGGGCTGAGTCTGCCAGCCGCATTAATTCCGGGAACCATGTCTGGTTCTCCCAGTGCGGGGCTATGAGGAGCACTGAGTGGCGCTTTTCTCTGATCCTCCCGATCACCTGGGGTAACAGCGAGATCGGGGGAAAAAGCGTACAGCGGGAGGCTGGGCCAGGCTTGGGCCAGCGCGTCCTCGCTCTTCGAGAAGAATATCGGGCAGTGGGCGTTGTCGTCTGCTGCAAAGAGGTCGACTTTCGCTCTGCCGAACAGGTGCCATAGAAGCTGGACTGTCTGGTGGTGCAGAGACCATTCCCCGGGGGGAACGTTGTCTCTGGACAGTCTGTCTGGGCCGACGTTCAGGTGACCGGGCACATGCGCGGCTCTCAGCGAGCGCAGCGAGCCCTGAGCCCAAACGAGGAGGCGTTCCGCCAGTGCGCAGAGGATTTTGGATCTGATCCCGCCCTGACGGTTTACGTAGGACACCACTGACATGTTGTCTGTGCGAGCTAGTACATGGTGTCCTCGCAGGTATGGGAGAAAATGTTTCAGTGCATTCTCGACCGCTAGCATCTCCAGACAGTTTATGTGAAGGCATTTCTCCCGGTCTGACCAGAGGCCATAGACAGGTCTGCCCTCGAGAAACGCTCCCCAACCTAGGTTGGAGGCGTCTGTCGAGATCGTTTTCCGGTGCGAGATAACTCCCACTGTAACTCCCCGTTGGTACCATTCGGCCGCCAGCCAGGGCTGCAGGGCTGAGACGCAGCCCTGATTCACACTGACTCGCGAGCCGCCGGCAATCCACGCTCTGCGGGGCGCTCTCGCTTTCAGCCAGCGCTGAAGCGGGCGCATGCGCAGTAGGCCCAGCTGAAGCACCGCTGCAGCTGAAGCCATGTGGCCCAACATCCTCTGAAATGCTTTCAGGGGGAAACACCTGCCTTACTGAAAAGACGCGGCGAGATGTCGAATACGGCGCGCATGCTGTGTCGACAGTCTGGCCGTCATAGCCACCGAGTCCAGCTCTATTCCCAAAAAAGAGATCGACTGACTGGGTATTAATGAGCTCTTGGTCCAGTTGACCGAGAGACCCAAGCTTTTCAGATGGCTGAGTAGCGCTAGTCTGTGGGATAGGAGTTCTTCCTCTGACTGCGCTAGAATCAACCAGTCGTCCAAATAGTTCAGAATTCGCATGCCCTGTGTTCTCAGGGGAGCGAGGGCCGAGTCCATGCACTTCGTGAACGTACGGGGTGCTAAGGACAGGCCGAACGGGAGGACGGTGTATTGATATACCTGGCCGTCGAAGGCGAATCTCAAGAATGGCCTGTGACGGGGTATAATCTGAATCTGAAAGTATGCGTCTTTCAGAACGAGAGAAATAAACCAGTCCCTCGGGCGGATTTGCGCGAGGATTTGTCTGGTTGTGAGCATTTTGAACGGCCGTCTCATGAGAGCTTTGTTCAAATATCTCAGATCTAATATGGGTCTGAGAGCTCCGTCCTTCTTGGGAACGAGGAAATAGCGGCTGTAAAAGCCTGTCTCGGTCAGAGAAGGATGCACTCGTTCTATCGCCCCCTTGCGCAATAGTTTCGCTATGTCTGTATGAAGCAGATGGGCTGCTTCTGTATTCACTCTCGTCTCGGTCCGTGCTCGAAAGCGCGGGGGACGGCGAGC
This sequence comes from Leuciscus leuciscus, assembly GCF_965113295.1. Classification (NCBI taxonomy): domain Eukaryota; kingdom Metazoa; phylum Chordata; class Actinopteri; order Cypriniformes; family Leuciscidae; genus Leuciscus; species Leuciscus leuciscus. The sequence continues at coordinate 23,988,740 of NC_138728.1, read as the reverse complement.
GAACTGCAGCGAATAGCCCCGTTTCACAATGTTCAGCACCCATTCTGACACGCCCGGGATAGCTTCCCACGCTTCCGCATGCATAGCTAGGGGTCGAATGGCCTCTGGGTCCCGGCCGCTGCACTGCGCGGGATAGGGAACTCGTAGCAGAGGAATTTGCGCGGTGCGCGCGCTGTCGATGCTGGGGAACGGGAGCTCGCTGATAGCGATAACTGGCTGGACTGCACTCAATGACTCGGTCACTTGGGACGGAGAACGTTTTGCAGTGAGAAACCCGTGACGCGAGAGCGGCGTGGGTGTTAATGTGTTTATCAGTAAGTGTGAGCGCTCGTGGGCGGGCACAGGGCTTTCATTCATAACATGGCCAGTGTTGGGGAGCTTTATGTGATCTAACCCCCGGGGCAGCTGTGTGACAGAGCGGGCAGTGGGTAGGTGTGAGCACTGACTCGTGGGCACAATTCCTACGCTTATCACTCGAGCGGCGCGTGCCCGCTTTGTGAGAGTGAGCTCTGTGAGAGACACAGGGGAGATCGTGCTTGTGTGTAGGGGTGAGCACTAGGGCTGTGGGCACATTTCCTACACATTTCACACCGTCGGCGTGAGCCGAATAACCAGAATTAATACTCTTTTTCAGATTTCTCTGGGTCGCTGCGCGAACGGCGTTTGTGTGCAGGCGAGCGAGTTGTGTAACTGACTCGTTGGCTGCAAAATACACATCTGCAGTCGCCTTTTTAGGTGACTGACAGCGCAAAATGCTTTGAAGGCTCAAATGTTTAGACCCTCATAGTTACTCAAACACCATAATGTGAGCGGGAGGGTGCGAGGGGCGGGTTCACTCTGCATGTGAGAAGCTGGCCGCGAGCTCGGCATAAAACACTTTTGCCGCCAGAGCCGGACTCGAACGCGGGTCTCTGGTGCGAAAGCCTGAGATTCTGCCACTGAGCCACAGGGGGAGAATACATAGGCTATCGGTTCGCGCGAGCATATTATAGAGCGTCGTCATGTTTCGTGTCGGCGTTAGTTTGCAGGCGTGCGTGCATTGTAACAGGCTCGTTTACTGCAATATTAATATTTCCAGCCGCCTGAACTCAGAGGGGACTGAGAAATGTGTGAGGATTGGAGATTGGCCTGGCCTCAGCGGGGCTACAATTACTCTCTCCTACTTTCGCCGGAGAGTGAGGCACGCGGGGTGCTGAACATTGCTCGTGACCGTCCGCTCTAACATCCCTTGAGAACGGCGCAGTTTGCGCGGCACAAGCAAAGGGAGAGAGCGCGGGAAGCGGGGCGAGTAGTCAGAGAGCGTCATGTTTTGCAGGCGTGCGTGTATAATAAACAGGCTCGTTTACTGCAGTATTGATATTACCAGTCGCCTGAACTTGGGAGGGGACTGAGAACTATGTGAGACATGGCGGTCAGTCAAGCCTCGGCGGGACTCACACACTCTCGTTTCTCCTTTCGCCGGTGAGTGACGGGCGCGGGGGCGGTAGCTTTCTTGTAACGTAAAGAAAAACTAGCCCCGTGATCGTCCGCTTCTGCGATCCCTTGTGAGCGGCACGGTGTGCGTGGCTCGAGCAGAGGGAGAGAGCGCGGGAAGAGGGGCGAGTAGCCAGAGAGCGTCATCATGTTTTGCAGGCGTGCATGTACTGTGTAACAGGCTCGTTTACTGCAGTATTGATATTTCCAGTAGCCTGAACTTAGGGGACTGAGAAATATGTGTGAATGGATGTGAACACTCTTTTCTCCTTTCGCCGGGAGACGGGCGCGGGGTAGCTTTCTTGTAACGTAAAGAAAAACTAGCCCCGTGATCGTCCGCTTCTGCGATCCCTTGTGAGCGGCACAGTCTGCGCGGCTCGAGCAGAGGGAGAGAGCGTGGGAAGAGGGGCGAGTAGCCAGAGAGCATCATTATGTTTTGCAGGCGTGCGTGTACTGTGTAACAGGCTCGTTTACTGCAGTATTGATATTTCCAGTAGCCTGAACTTAGGGGACTGAGAAATATGTGTGAATGGATGTGTAACACTCTTTTCTCCTTTCGCCGGGAGACGGGCGCGGGGGGCGGGGTAGCTTTCTTGTAACGTAAAGAAAAACTAGCCCCGTGACCGTACGCTTCTGCAATCCCTTGTGAGCGGCGCAATTTGCGCGACTCGAACAGAGGGAGAGAGCGAGCCCCGTAATCGTCCGCATCTCTGACATCCCTTGTGAACGGCGCAGTTGCGCGGCTCGAACAGAGGGAGAGAGAGAGCGGGGAGAGGTGCGAGGCATTTGAAACAACGCCTCGTAGGAAATTTCTCTTTTAGAAGCGAGAGTATGTGTCGCAGCGGTGAACACACACAGCAGTAAAAGGATATGACGCCGGATAGCGTAGCAGGCACGGATGGCTGAAGGCGGCGAAGACGGCCGGCTTCCTCAGACGCTTTCCTAGGCTTGCAGGCGCTGGTTTCAACGGCGGCGGCTTCTCTCAGAGTGCAGCGATGCGGAGAGCTTCGCTGAAGAGACGAAAATCAGGGTATCAGCCTCCGAGCCTTCCTTTTATACGCTAAGCCACTCCCATTCTGGCGGGCTGTGACGCGTGAGGGCGCAACGTCACGCCAGGCTCACTGGTAGGCTGCTGCAGTTGCCGCGGAGCAGCCAATGAGCGCGCTAGATAGCCTGCTCTAGGTCTGCTAGCTGCTGCACTGCGTTGACAATGAATAAAAATTAAGGATAATTTTTTGGCTTCATATCTCGAGAAAAGATGACTTTGCCCGTAGCGTAAGCTAACTTACGCAATACGAGAGAACCTCTCGTAAGAGAACGATCTATTTGATCTAAAAGGTTACCTTAAGTGATGATAGCTAAGTTGTAGTTTTCCATAGGTGGTTAAGTTAGTGCCTGATTATAAAGAAAAAATATTGGTTTTTGTCATTCCTGGATAACAACATGTCATTCTTGTATAACAAAAAACCTCTGTTAGCCAGGACATGTCATCCGTTATCCAGAATGACATATGCACAACAATCTAGTTTTTAATTAACATTTGTAAACTTTTAGGCAAAGTTATTATTGTTATATTATTAACATTAACATTATTTACATAATTGTATGTTTTTTTGCCATATTTTAGCTGTCATTCATCTTGATTTCATATGATTCAATGAGTCACATGGGTCATTATCAATGAATTTAACTTTTTTAAATCATTAAAAACTTGTCAGTGTCTCTTACTTTGTTTCAAGTTTGAGTGTTGGAAAGGAAAAAATGATACTGAGGATGGTTTTTTATGGTAATCCTGAAAAATATTGCAGAATGTCCTTCCGTCTAACGTCATTCCGGCTAACAATGACACAGGCAATTCATTTAACCCATATTTGTGTGTTAGATTACACAATTCAGTTTTTTGTTGAGTTAATGATAAAACAAGTCTTATTTACTTTATTGGAAAACATTTTTAAACATTTTCCAGCTTTTTTTTAAATTTGGTTCTGAATTTTGAGTTATCAGCAGCCAAAACTGAGCCCATGTCTATATGAAATCCCAAATTGATTATATTAATTGTGATTAAAATGTAGTTTTACGAGCACTAGTTGTACTGATATCCATAATTGGAGCTCAACAAACATTTGTATATGCCAACAATGGTAGAAATGTAATTAATTTAAAAATTCATTACGTTACCCAGGAATGACATTTTCATGGGGAAAAAGATCTGATTCACCCAAAAAAGTGGTTAATTACATTCTTGAAATGTGTACATGTCATTGCATTACATACACAACACTCTAATAAGTATAGAAAGTCCTAAAATTAGACATTTTTTGGCAGTTTTATTTTTTTTCCACATCTTAATCCTTATCCGTCATTCACCCAAATACTGATGCTTTATGTAAGAAGGGGCAGCAAAGATTGTATTGCTTACGGAAACTGAGGTCATTTAATGTGGATAAAACATTGATGTGCATGTTTTATAGATCCTATATTGAGTCATTTTTATCCTTTTCATTGTTGTGCTGGTTCAACTCTCTGAATGTGAAAAATAAAAACCGTATTGAGAGGATGGTAAATCAGGGAAACAAAATAACAGGGAGGCAGCAGATGACTATGGCTCAGTTATACCATAGACAGGCTTTGGGTAAAGCCGAGAACATTTTGTTAGATGATTCTCACCCCTTGTATTCTGAGTTCCATCTTCTCCCGTCTGGTAGCCGGTATAGAACTCCGCTTAGTAAAACTAATCGGTTTAAAAATTCATTTGTCCCCTCAGCTGTAAAGTTTTTAAATTCTAGGTAAATGTATTTATTGGGTACCTTTTTTTTCTCCTATTTTCGTGTATGTGTGTGACACTGTTTTATGTGTATGCTTGTTTGCTGCAACCAAATTGCCTTCGGGAAATGAATAAAGATGAACTGAACTGAACTGGAATGGAAGGCTCACGGGAGCTGGGGAGTTATGGTCAGAAAGGAACCGCTCATCCAGCCTGCCGCAAACAAGTCCTTACTTCACACGCTCCCACGGCAGCTGAAGCACGCTCCATAACACCCAACAGCTCATCATACGCAGGGCAGGGAGGCTGTGAGGGTTCAGGTTGTACCTTTTCTTCACCCTCTCTCAAACTGATTGGCGAGCTCCATCTGTGAACCCCATGATCCGAGTCTCCGCAGTGCCTCAGCACGAGCGGGACCCGAACCACTGGGCCCAGATGCCTGTCCCTCTTCCCTCGAGAAGAGGGCCAGACGAGAGCAGAGTTTTCTAAGTGGAAAACTCTCACATTCTGCACAATCAGATCCCTCAAGAGCTGATTGTGCGTGCTCTTCACCCAAACACTAAATGCACAAGTCGTGTGTCATTTGGTGTCAGAAACGAGATACGGATCCACACACTTCTTGAAACGCGGCTTGTTTTCACTTGCCATAATTCTTACCTTTTTCAGGTAATTGTAAATCAGACAAAACAGTCCCTGAAGATGAAAAGAGGATGACATGTTCTCTAGGCGCCCCTTTTATATTCTGTATGATTGCTAATAGTGTAATGTTGCACAGCTGTTTTTAACCTTGTTTTACCCCTAAGCAAAGAATGAAGAAATACTTTGCTCTGAGTATATTGGCACCTTTAGACCTGAGGTAGTTTGCAAACACAGTTTAAGGATTTTGCTCATCTCTTCTAGGAGGAACAGTACAAGGCTTGATCTCCGATCTTTTGGGAAAGCGAGCTCCTGTGTTAGTAGTCAGTTTGCTGCTGGCCATGGGAGCATTAGTGGGATACAGCCGTAAGTTTAGAGAAGACTAATTCATATTGTCTTGAGAATCTGAGTACCATTTCTGTCACTTTCTTTTATTGCTTAATTTGAGAAATGACAGCTGAATAAATGTTTTTTTGTAACTTTTTTATTTCTTTCAATGCTTGTTCAGACTCCCCAAATGACCAGATAGTGAATGGAGCTCTTCTAGCAACAACAGGTGACACATTATAATATACTGAAACAATTTTTAATTATTTAATTTTTAACTATTAAATAAAAAAATTAAAGCTCAGTCAACAGTTATTCCTCCTCCTTATCTAAGAATGTATTAACATTGAATATTTCGGGATCATTTTATTTCAGGTTTCCTTATTGGAGGCCCATCAAACATGATCAGTTCAGCAATCTCTGCAGATTTGGGCCGACAGGAGGCGCTGCAGAACAGTCAACAGGCTCTGGCCACAGTCACAGGAATCGTGGACGGCACAGGCAGCATTGGAGCTGCGGCGGGACAGGTAATGCATCTTCTAAAGGCATTCTTTAAATTGTTCTCTTTGGTTTTAGACCATTAACTTAGAGGTGTCAAACCTCAGATTATTATAGAAGTTTAAAGTCAAGTCAGGTCACCTTTATTTATATATAGCGCTTTTTATAATACAGATTGCATCAATGCAACTTCACAGTGATAACATGAAAATAATACAACAAAGTTTGTTTCTAGAAGAAAATTGCGTCATCGTCCACCCTAAGTAAGGCAGATCAATAATATTGTTGAATATTAAATGTCCCCAACTAAGCAAGCCAAAAGCCAGGGCAACAGTGGCAAGGAACCAAAACTCCATCAGGTGACAGAATGGAGAAAAAAACCTTGGGAGAACCCAGGCTCAGTCGAGGGCCAGTTCTCTTCTGGCCAACGAGCGAACAGTGTATGATTATGATCCAGGCAGCATTACAGGTCAGAAGTCAGATTGGTTGTGTCGATGAGGCCTTCACAGGGCTGATGAGGCTGGCACTTCAGGGATGTGTCATGGATGGGTCCAGGTGCAGGTAGGGCTGTGACGGTATGGGATTTTTTCTTACCACGGTAAAGAAGCAACAAATCTCGCGGTTTGGCGGTTAACCGACACCCCCCCCCCCCCCCCCCCCCCCCCCCCCCAAAAAATAAAAAAATCACCCGCAGCCGCGTCACACACTGCAGACGCGATCAAGAACGCATGTAGCTTGTAAATGACAATGGAATAACATAAAGCAGTATTATTTATTAACAAATAAACAAATTAACATTTATATTAAATTGTAAATATTAATAATTAACTAATTAGGTAGGCTTAAGGCCGGCGACACACTGGCTGCGTGGTGTGAGTGTGGCGTTTCTGTTGCGTGTCAGCTGCGTGGCTTTTTCCATGTCTTTGCACATCAGAAACAGCGCTGCTGCTGCTAGGTGACATATAAGCCTCATTGGTGATATATTCGACATATGGGGAGAGAGTTGTGGAAGGCCTATACTTAATGTTAAACATAAATATATAGCAGCAAATACAGCGTCGGCAGTATTGACGGCAAAATAGGCTACAGAATATTTCGTTCTGTATTGACAGGTGCAATATTTGAAAAATCGATAATATATTTTTTTTATTACATTTATATCTGCATTTATGTCAAAACCTAAACTTTCAAACATCAAAATGTAATTTATTAATATGTATTCATGTCAAAATGACATACAAACATCTTTTCCTATTCTATTTTACCAGGAAACGTTTCCAACAGGCTTGCGTGAAAAATAGGCGTCGGTTCTATTTCTAGCATGCACGCGTTTTCCGCGCGGCTCGTGCCGCAACTGAGACGCGCGTCTCACGCAGGCAGTGTGCAAGCTCTAACCTGTTAACATGGGAGCCGAAATAAAAACGGACACGCCACACAGCCAGTGTGGCGGCCGACCTAAGGTAGGTGTGCTGCACTTAAGTCCAGCAAACGCCACAGGATGGTTAATTTTTCTAAGATGTGGTCTTAAGTTAGTGGTATTTCCTCGCGAGACGGATACTTTTGTGCGACAAATACGGCATATTGCCTTGTCCAAAGACACAGTATTTGGCTTAGACACTAGATTCGTGGCTATTTTTTTAATAATGTCACTCAGCTAGCGCCGTCAACTGTTATTGCCTATACCACATAAGAGAGATCGCTACTTGCAATTAAAATCTAACACCAACTGTTTACGTTATGCTTGTCTTTTATGCCTGTGTTTGTTTGTATTTAATTGAACATTATCTGTAAACATCACAAGTACTGAAACCTAGCAGTTAATTAATAATAATCAGACACACACAAAAAATAAATCCCCCATATGTTTAACGGACTGTCCCTCCTTTGCGCAGGAAGCGTTTTTTTTTTTCTCCAGAAGCCCTTGAACACGGGATTCGCAGAATACAGTAAATTATAAGCAAATATGAATGTGTTTATAGTTCATATTACACACCATATGCACTCCTTTAACTTTCAGCAAAAAGAAAAGAAAAGAAAAGTGCGGTGATGACCTCACACCGCGGTAGGCATCTCATTAACGTGATATTGCGGTGATGCGGTTATCGTCACACCCCTAGGTGCAGGTCCACCATCTGATCTGGATACAGACGGGATCCATCTGACTTCAGTAAACAGGGAGGGACTGGTTGACACTTCAGGACTGTGTTGTCATCGTGTCCAGGCGCAGGTCCTTCCTCGGATCTGGATCCGGCGGACTGCGGTAAACCTCGGATAAACAGAGAGACTAATATTAGTGTAGAGGCCATCCTTCTTATGATGTAACAAGTACATCAGGATTTATGGAGAGTGTTCCCGGTTCCGGCTGACCTAAACTATGCAGCCTAACATTGAGAATTATAGAAGTCTATAATGTGTTACGTGTATGCTAGGTCAAAGAGATGTGTTTTTAGTCTAGATTTGAACGGACCGAGTGTGTCTGCTTCCCAGACAATGTTAGGAAGATTGTTTCAAAGTTTTGGTGCTAAATAGGAAAAGGATTTACCGCCAGCAGTCGATTTTGATATTCTAGGTATTATCAACTGGCCGGAATTTTGAGATCGCAATAAACAGAATCTCTGTTTTTTCAGAATTAAGTTGTAGGACAGGGGTCGGCAAGTAACTTTGGCCGCGGGCCAATATTTTTTTTAGCCAGTAGATGGCGGGCCAGCTACACGGAGTAGGCCTATGGATACAAATTAAATACTCTTATATAGGCCTATAATTGTGGAATATGATGTGTCCGTCACGTCCGTGGATCATTCATTCAATCTTTTTTTTTCAAATTAAAACCAAAAATAAAAAGAGGAAAACGACTTGTTTTTCCATTATTTATTTCCTGAACTGAAATGAAATGGAAAAAAACGAATATAAGGACGGGTTTTCTGATTTTCTGATTGTGCTCAGATCAAAAATAGAAAATATGAATTACTGGATTAGACAAATTTTAATTTTAATTTTTAATTATTTCATTTAACACCTTATGCATATATCAAGGAAATCATTTTAAACAGATCAAGTACTATTGTGGTAACAGATTACAGCCATTTTAATAAAAGTGTGAATAGCAATCATGCCTCATTCCGTACAGTCCGACTTTTGAACTTTATTCCTTTTTTTTAATTATTATTTATTCGGGGACACACACATACACACCTAAGGTTTAAGGAGGTCTGCGCGGGACTGTTTTTTTTTTCCGTCCCGCTCCCACAAGGTTCTATTCAGCAACCGCTTAAAATATACTCGGTGTTCACCCGCTTTATTTCCCGACCTGACGGTTCCGCAAAATTTAGATCTCGTTTCCATAATCTCACATTCAAATGTCTCTAACGGAAAGGAGGAGATTAAGTAGCCTATAATAATTATAAATGCTATACAAAAATTGTGTTCGTGTCAATATAAATAGGCTATTTTAACATTGTACTGTCAGCAGAGAAAAAAAATGCCACAGAAAAAAAAAAATATATATAAATAACATAAATTAAATAGGACAAAGCCTATCACTCAAATTTCTAAGCAACATAAACGAAAATCATATTGCCCTACTAACGAAATGAAGTAGGCTATTTTCTGCCGAACTATTTCAAACATCCTTGCAAAAAAAGAATGTTGTTGACTGACAATGGTTTCAGTCCCAAACAGCTCCTCAGAGATAGGTGTACAGGCGGTCAGAATTAAGTGCGGATACGCTGTCAAAAGATGTCGGGAGTGCGAGTGGGCTATTGTCAGTCAGACCGCCCGCTCCGTCCAAAGTACACCAGAGTTCTGACCGCTAACGTCTTTTGACGCGCGAATGGACACAAAGTGGTCAAGCGTATAACTAGACGCGGCAGGCGCGAATTTGACGCGCTATTCACGTCCGGTGTGAACGCACAGTTATACTTTAAAATGTAATCCCGCGCCGCATGATTCCCTATGGGTGTTTCACACAGTATGCAGCGGTGAAATCGCCGTGCGACTACGGCTTTTCTCAAGTAGTGGAAGAGTTTTGTGCAGCATTTAGGACTTCCAAAATAATCCGGCGGGCCAGAAAATATTGCAGGCGGGCCAGTTTTGGCCCGCGGGCCGCCAGTTGCCGTTCCCTGTTGTAGGAAGTTGCTAGTCATCCAGTTTTTTATATCAGCTATGCATTCCGTTAATTTTGTGAATTGGTAAGTTCCGTCAGGGTGTGAAGAAATATAGAGCTGCGTATCATCAGCATAACAGTGAAAACTAATGCCATGCTTCCTAATGATATCTCCCAAGTGTAGCATGTACAGAGTGAACAGCAACGGTCCTAGTACAGAGCCTTGTGGTACGCCGTACGGAACTTGTGATCAATAAGACATCTCTTCATTTACTGCTAACAGTCAGATAAGTATGATTTAAACCATGCTAATGCAATTCCACTAATGCCAACATAATTTTCGAGTCTATTTAAAAGAATGTTGTGGTCGATAGTGTCAAATGCAGCACTAAGATCGGGTAACACTAATAGAAAGATACAACCACGATTGGATGAGAAGAGCAAATCATTTGTGACTCTAATGAGAGCTGTCTCAGTACTATGGTACGGTCTAAATCCTGATTGAAAAATCACGCAGACATAATTTCTTTCTAAAAAGGAACATAGTTGTGAAGATACTGCTTTTTCTAGTATCTTTGACAGAAAAGGTAGATTCGAGATCGACCTGTAATTGACTATTTCTGTAGGATCAAGTTTAGTTTTTTTTTAACAAGCGGTTTAATCATAGCCAGCTTAAAAGTTTTTGGTACATATCCTAATGACAAAGATGAATTAATGATATTAAGAGGAGGATCTATGATCTCTGGAAGCATCTCTTTCAGTAACTTAGGGGGTCTAACATACACGTTGGGGTCTAACATAGGGTCTAACATACACGTTGTCGATTTAGATGATTTAACGAGCAATTTTAGCAAATTCTTTCCCTTTTATAACAATGAATGAATCGAATTTTTCCTTAGGGAGACTACAATGCACTCCTTGATGCGATACTGTAGTAGACGGTTGCATAGTTATCATTTTCTCCCTGATCTTCTATCAATCTTATAAGTGAAGAAGTTCATAAAGTAATTACTGCTGTGTTGCTTGGAAACTTCTAGGCTTGAAGCTTTATTTTTCATTAGTTTAGCCACTGTTTTAAATACATACCTAGGGTTTTGTTTATTTTCTTCTTATGGGGTTGAAAGATAAGCAGATCTAGCAGCTTTTAAGGCCTCTCTGTATGCAATCGAGTTCTCTTTCCATGAAATGCGAAATACCTCTAGTTTTGTTTTCTTCCAGTTGCCAGGGGCGTCGGACTGGGGGTAAAACCAGTACTGATTACCAGGGCCCCAATGGGAGAGAGGGCCCTTGGAAAGTCTGGAATATATTTTATTTGGAACATGGGGGCCCATCAGGACTGCCTATGCATAGGGCCCGTGATCTTGTGCTACGCCCCTGCCAGTTGCGCTCCATTTTTCTGGCTGCTCTCTTAAGGGCCCGAGTGTGCTCGTTGTACCACAGCGTTGGACTATTTCCTTTAATCTTCTTTAGTGCTGGAAAAGAGAGAGTTAAAAGTTTCTGTCGCAATATCGAGTTCTTCTAAGCCAGGGGTGACCAATCCTGCTCCTGCCAATCGACTGTCCTGCACAGTTCATCTCCAACCCTAATCAAACACACCTGAAGCAACCAATTAAGGTCTTCAGGATCACTTGAAAATTAAAGGCAGGTGTGTTTGATTAGGGTTGGAGATGAACTGTGCAGGACAGTCGATTGGCAGGAGCAGGATTGGGCACCCCTGTTCTAAGCTATCTGGGATGCTGCTGAGATGATGAAACTGATCAGGAAGATTATTAATAAAGCAATCTTTAGTGGCAGAAGTGATAGGTCTAACATATTTGTTACACAGAGTCGGCTTTGCAGCCTTGGCTAAATTAAGTTTACACTAGACTAGATAATGATCTGAGATGTCATCGCTCTGCTGCAGAATTTCAACGGCATCAACATTGATTACGTGTGATAATATTAGATCTAGAGTATGATTACGACAATGAGTAGGTCCTGACACGTGTTGTCTAACTCCAATAGAGTTAAGAATGTCTTTAAATGCCAATCCCAATGCATCTTTTTCAATATCTACATGTATATTAAAATCACCAACAATTAGGACTTTATCTGCAGCCAGTACTGACTCTGATAGAAATTCAGCAAATTCTTTGATAAAGTCTGTATGGTGCCCTGGTGGCCTGAATACAGTAGCCAGCACAAATCTCAAACGTGATTTATCATTTACACTATATATTGCTACATTAAGCACCAACACTTCAAAAGAATTATATTTGAAACTAGACTTCTTAGTAATTCTGAAAATCTTACAAAAAATTACAGCAACACCTCACCCTTTGCCTTTCAGACGAGGTTCATAACAGTAATCTTGCGGGGTGGACTCATTTAAAGTAATGTAATCGTTTGGTTATAGCCAGGTTTCTGTCAAACACAGCACATCTAGGTTAAAGTCTGTAATCATATCATTAAGAATAAGTGCTATTGAAGTAAGGAATACCATCTCTTTTTAACAGGTCAGGTCTACCCCAAAAACGTTTCCAATTGTCTATGAAATCTATATTATTTTGCGGACACCACTTAGACGGTAGACGGAAGAGCAGTGTTTTGTCCCGCGACTGCAGCGCCTCACCGTCACCCAATTGCCCTGCTGCACAGGCTCTAACACAGCCAGAACCGAACAATGTACAGAGTTCACTAAGTTAGTCGCATCCAAAGCAGTATCTAAAGCCCTTGCAATTAACCTCGATTAAAGTTTGGATGCGTGTCTCTAGTTCTGAAATCTTCCCCGTCAGCTTTACTATCTCCCTGCATTTATCACATGTAAATCCTGTGCTGAGTAGGGTGACCAGACGTCCCGAAAAAATCGGGACAGTCCCAAAGTCTAAGCGGTTGTCCTGAATCTTCCGAATCCGGCCCTAATTGTCCTGTAAATTATAGCCTACTAAAGCAAAATCTTGAGTAGTTATTGTCTGATAAAACATTAAAAACTGTCCGTGGAGGTTGAGTCGTCGTGCAGCCAGCCCCCGCCGGCTGCTCATTGGCTGCAGCATCTTTTGTTTCTTTTGTTGAAGTTCTACAAAGATACCGTAGGCGCGAATGAAGAGAGCACAAGTTGCAGCAGCCGTGGGGACAGTGAATGTGCAAGCAGCCAGTGGTAAAGGAGTGATTGATTGGTCCAAGTGGTTGAGTGGTTGGTCCTGCGTTTCCAGGCTAGCGGCACTGTCAAGTCAAGTTTATTTGTATAGCGCTTTTCACAATACAGATTGTATCAAAGCACTTTCACAGTATTAAATTAAAATAATACAACAAAGTTTGTTTCAAGAGGAATTTATTGATTGATAAAATAAAATTAAATATCCCCAAAATATCCCCAACTGAGCAAGCCAAAGGCAACACTGTGTGCAAAAAAATACTTGGGCCTAATGTCTGATGTCGGGTTACACAAAGCAAATCATCTACAGAGTTATTTATTTTTCTTATTTAATGACCGACAATTTAGTTGTAGGCTAATAATAATTTTGGCATAAGGCTTATTAGCGTTAGGCTATAGCCTGAAAGGTCTGATTTAAGCACTGTTACAACAGTCATTGTTGTTGTTCTTTTCACAATGACATTTGAGTTCATGATTTTAATGGGGTTTTTTTGTGGCAGACTAAAGACTAATGACAGACTGTTGATCTTTGAATAAAAATATGTTTGGTTCAGGTTTGAAATTCATTTAAAAAATCACATTGAAACAAGATGAGGCACTTGATTATGTTGTTACCATCCAAATACAGAGGATATGAAGTGCAAGTGACAATAAGAAGAGAAGATGACATGACTCACCGTGTTTGTTGACTGATCCTACTCACCTAAGTTGCTTGATGAACTCGTAAAAGGCGCGAACGCGTGCGAGAAAAAATAAATGGACGGATGGCACGCTAACAAGCTAGCGAATTACTAGCGTGTTGTGCTAGCAATAACGATTTAGATTGAAGCTAGCGATGTCAGGTTAATGTGTGATGTTGAGTAAGCTATGTTTAGCAGTAAAAACAGCAAGGAATGATAGTAAATAATGATTCAAAACCGAAAGATATACAAAGCTTACAGACGCAAACCAACACAACAGCAGCAGCAGCAGCACAGGAGCAACGAAGCAGACAAGAGCAATCGCAATGGGTAACTATGGTGAGAGCAGGAAGAGTCTGTCTTAAAAATAATAATAATTATTATTATTGAACCTTGCTGTATTAATGTGGCTCATGAAGTCCAGAATAATCCTTATGCTGCTTTAATAACTTGTACAAAACATTATTAATCAATGCCATAGTCCTCTACTCATAATCCAATCAAATGCAAAAGGAATAAAATCAAGTCCCTATTCCACTGTTTAGATTCAAGATGAATGGCGTGCTCAATTCCTTTTAAGTTTGATTTGGTTGCTCTTCGGTCCAAGGTAAAACATTTAAGAGGCAGTGTAGAGAAATGATTCTCTGATAACCAAGGCACTCCTTAATTAAAATGTCTTTATTACAAAATTGACATGTCCTAACTGGACGTCTTTAAAAAGCCCACGCGTAGCGCCATGGAGCCTTCTTCAGGGCATAATGAAGCAGATGAAAAACTGATCTTATAATGACAAACACACACAAGTAGAAGCAAACACACAGGTGCTGGCAATCAGTGTTAAAGGTCTACAGATAATTACTAGGACACACCTCTCACACGGTTCTCAGCACTGAAGCTATAAATCACAATAATAAACAGAAACACGGGCAACAAATAGCATGCATATATATTCATGCATACATTGCTAGGGCACGCCTCTCACATGGTTCTCAGCACTGAATCTGTTGATCACAAAAATAAACAAAAAACACACAAGCAACAAATAGCATGCATATACATTCATGCATATATTGATAGGACACGCCTCTCACATGATTCTCAGCACTAAAGCTGTTGGTCACAATAGGCTTGTTTGAGATGAGCAAAATCTGCGCAGAACCGATCACCGGTGATCAGCGCGAGATGCATGCCGGTTAGAAATGTGTCCGAGTGCGGACCGCCTGGCTCTGATGTCATGCTGACGTATGTCAAAAATCTCTCGCGAGCGCAAGGCGCACGTGTCGGATTTTGCAGTCGAGCGCAGTTGCTCTCCACCGACTGCGCTGATCAAAAGCACGATGGGAAACGACTTGCTGACGACACAGCTTAATGCTCATTGGTTTAAACAACTGTGATGTATTGTTCTCTTTTAAAATGTTTGATTTTAAAACTCTAATATCAGGTTTTATGTGTATATGTTATGTGTGAATATTCCCAAACTATCTGACAGTGCGATCTCTTTGGGTTATGCAATAAAATTTTTATAAAAAAAGAAAATAAAAACACATATGTCTGTATTAAAGAAAAAAAATGTTGATAAACATGTATTTGGAATGGAATTAAATAACAAGTACTTTGGGTGTCTTGTTCATTTTATTTATTTTCATATAAAAGCAACATAACTTGAATTACATCCAGTTTATTAGCAACACTGCACAAGCGTGAATCCCGCGATATCCATCTTTGATCTCGCAATGGTCAGATCCACTACGAGAAGAGAGATCTGTCCGGCTTGCCTGCGCTTTTTTCACTCCTCCCCTCACTGCAGCCGCCTACTCTCGCATACATTTCAGGCGAGGCAAAGCGCATCTCAAACAAGGCTATTGTAAGCAAAAAACACAAGCAACAGGTAGCATGCGTATATTCATGCATCCACATGCATATACATTCATGCATACATATGCATACACATATACATATACAATACATATGAAAAATAAGTAATCACAAGAAAAACAATATTACAAAATCACAGAAAAGGTCTATAATCTATCTCCTCATTTAATCCTGGATAGTCCATTGCTTTAAAACTCCATATCCAAAAGGTTTCACGTTGCAATAACCGTTTTAAAATGTCACCTCCACGTATTGATTTTTTAATAATTTCAATGCCCTGAATTCTCAAAGATGATGGGTCACTATGATGTATTTCTTTATAGTGTTTGGCCATAGGGTAATCTTCGTTGTTGACTCGGATTGCGTATTTGTGTTCATAAAACCGCTCTTTTAGTTTTCTTTTAGTTCTGCCCACATAGAAACACCCACATGGGCATTGTAGGCGGTAGACCACATATTCAGAGTTGCAGTTAATAAAACCATTAGTCTTAAATTCTCTCTGCGTTCTCAGATCACAAAAAAATCTTACTCTGAATGACACCCTCACAATGACTGCAAGACCCACACCTATAGGTCCCCCACAATCCTTTTTCTAACCATGTTTTTTGTTTAGGACCTGGAAGGTAGCTTCTTACAAGTTTATCCCTTATGGATGGTGCCTTCTTGAACACAGTCATAGGCGGCTCTGGAAAAACGCTTTTCAGAATAGGATCACTTTGAATTAACCCCCAATTGGACTTAATTATTTGTTTCATTTCAAAGGCACTACTACTATATTGGGTAACAAAGACAGGTCTAAAGTTGTTTTTACCCATGTCTTTCCTCCTCTTTTTCTTTTTTAGTAGTAGGTCAGAGCGTGTTGTGGAGCGTGCTTTTATTCTTGCTTTTTCTATTATCATTGGTGAGTAGCCAAGCTAATTAACATCTCAAAAAATACATTAACTCAAGACTCTGTGAATGTGCTATCAAAAGGATTGACTTTTTTCGAAAAGGTGGACCTTTTTAGGTTCTATAGAAATCTTCATTTGAAAGTATGGTACCATCAGTCGAATAAACTCTTGAATAGCACACTTGAATTGAATTTTGATACCACTCGTGATGTCAGGAGACAGTTTAAGCCTAAGTCAAACTTTATGCCTATGAGTTCTAATCCCACTTTGATTGCTTTTACCAAAAATGTTTCTCATGACATAGATAATATGTTTGACAAAAGACAGAACAGAATAAAACACAATCTCTCAAAACGCGAAAGAGATGCACTCTAACAAAGAATGAGCAGATAATAATAAAGCCTGCTGACAAAGGGGGTGCAGTTGTAGTAATGGATAAATGTTCATATATTATTGAAGCTCAAAGACAACTAGGAAATAATATTTATTATGAACAACTGCAGAGAAATCCAATTGTAAAAATGAAAAACGAACTGAGGGACATTTTATCTTTTGGTAGAGACCAAAAATGGATCTCAGACAATGAATTTGCTTTTCTAATGAATGAGAATCCCCAAATGCCATGTTTCTACATGTTGCCTAAGATCCATTAGAATTTAGAACAACCTGAGGGTAGACCCATTATCTCAGGCAATGGATCTCTGACTGAGCCCTGCTCCCAATTTGTGGACTTTTTTATAAAACATTTAGTGCGGGATCTCCCTTCTTTCATTGAAGACACTACTGATGTGCTATGTAAACTTATGAATATCACAGATGTTAGAAATTGTTATTTGGTGACTTTAGATGTAGCCTCCCTATATACCAATATTAAACACCAGGAAGGCCTATTAGCCTTACAACATTATTTGTTACATAGTTCGGAGACGTCACCACCCAACCATTTTTTACTTTCTCTCACAGAATGGATTTTACACAATAATGTGTTTCTTTTCCAAGACAATTTCTTTAGACAGCTCAAGGGCACAGCGATGGGTGCATGTTTTGCTCCTAATTATGCCAATTTATTTTTAGGTCACTGGGAAGAGCAATACATATATAATCGATCTAGTAACAAATTCTGTGATAAGATAGTATTTTGGGGACGCTTTATCGATGATATTCTTTTTCTTTGGTCTGGGAATGAGGAAGAACTTTTGCAGTTTCATGAGTACATCAATACAACTAACTCAAATATAAAACTGTCAATTGAACATTCAAAAACATCTATTCATTTTTGGGATTTGACTATCTCTATAGATGACAATAATCTCTTGTACACAACAATATATAGGAAAAGCACAGATAGAAATACTTTATTGAGGGCTGACAGCTTCCATCCAAGGAGCCTGAAAGATAACATTCCTTTTGGACAATTTCAGCGTCTTAGACGCATCTGCAACAAAGACTCTGATTTTGAAATGCAGGCTCAAGATATGACATTAAGGTTCAGGGCTAGGGGCTACTCACCAATGATAATAGAAAAAGCAAGAATAAAAGCACGCTCCACAACACGCTCTGACCTACTACTAAAAAAGAAAAAGAGGAGGAAAGACATGGGTAAATACAACTTTAGACCTGTCTTTGTTACCCAATATAGTAGTAGTGCCTTTGAAATGAAACAAATAATTAAGTCCAATTGGGGGTTAATTCAAAGTGATCCTATTCTGAAAAGCGTTTTTCCAGAGCCACCTATGACTGTTCAAGAAGGCACCATCCATAAGGGATAAACTTGTAAGAAGCTACCTTCCAGGTCCTAAACAAAAAACATGGTTAGAAAAAGGATTGTGGGGGACCTATAGGTGTGGGTCTTGCAGTCATTGTGAGGGTGTCATTCAGAGTAAGATTTTTTTGTGATCTGAGAACGCAGAGAGAATTTAATACTAATGGTTTTATTAACTGCAACTCTGAATATGTGGTCTACCGCCTACAATGCCCATGTGGGTGTTTCTATGTGGGCAGAACTAAAAGAAAACTAAAAGAGCGGTTTTATGAACACAAATACGCAATCCGAGTCAACAACGAAGATTACCCTATGGCCAAACACTATAAAGAAATACATCATAGTGACCCATCATCTTTGAGAATTCAGGGCATTGAAATTATTAAAAAATCAATACGTGGAGGTGACATTTTAAAACGGTTATTGCAACGTGAAACCTTTTGGATATGGAGTTTTAAAGCAATGGACTATCCAGGATTAAATGAGGAGATAGATTATAGACCTTTTCTGTGATTTTGTAATATTGTTTTTCTTGTGATTACTTATTTTTCATATGTATTGTATATGTATATGTGTATGCATATGTATGCATGAATGTATATGCATGTGGATGCATGAATATACGCATGCTACCTGTTGCTTGTGTTTTTTGCTTACAATAGCCTTGTTTGAGATGCGCTTTGCCTCGCCTGAAATGTATGCGAGAGTAGGCGGCTGCAGTGAGGGGAGGAGTGAAAAAAGCGCAGGCAAGCCGGACAGATCTCTCTTCTCGTAGTGGATCTGACCATTGCGAGATCAAAGATGGATATCGCGGGATTCACGCTTGTGCAGTGTTGCTAATAAACTGGATGTAATTCAAGTTATGTTGCTTTTATATGAAAATAAATAAAATGAACAAGACACCCAAAGTACTTGTTATTTAATTCCATTCCAAATACATGTTTATCAATATTTTTTTTCTTTAATACAGACATATGTGTTTTTATTTATTTTCTTTTTTTATAAAAATTAAATTGCATAACCCAAAGAGATCGCACTGTCAGATAGTTTGGGAATATTCACACATAACATATACACATAAAACCTGATATTAGAGTTTTAAAATCAAACATTTTAAAAGAGAACAATACATCACAGTTGTTTAAACCAATGAGCATTAAGCTGTGTCGTCAGCAAGTCGTTTCCCATCGTGCTTTTGATCAGCGCAGTCGGTGGAGAGCAACTGCGCTCGACTGCAAAATCCGACACGTGCGCCTTGCGCTCGCGAGAGATTTTTGACATACGTCAGCATGACATCAGAGCCAGGCGGTCCGCACTCGGACACATTTCTAACCGGCATGCATCTCGCGCTGATCACCGGTGATCGGTTCTGCGCAGATTTTGCTCATCTCAAACAAGCCTATTGTGACCAACAGCTTTAGTGCTGAGAATCATGTGAGAGGCGTGTCCTATCAATATATGCATGAATGTATATGCATGCTATTTGTTGCTTGTGTGTTTTTTGTTTATTTTTGTGATCAACAGATTCAGTGCTGAGAACCATGTGAGAGGCGTGCCCTAGCAATGTATGCATGAATATATATGCATGCTATTTGTTGCCCGTGTTTCTGTTTATTATTGTGATTTATAGCTTCAGTGCTGAGAACCGTGTGAGAGGTGTGTCCTAGTAATTATCTGTAGACCTTTAACACTGATTGCCAGCACCTGTGTGTTTGCTTCTACTTGTGTGTGTTTGTCATTATAAGATCAGTTTTTCATCTGCTTCATTATGCCCTGAAGAAGGCTCCATGGCGCTACGCGTGGGCTTTTTAAAGTTGTCCAGTTAGGACATGTCAATTTTGTAATAAAGACATTTTAATTAAGGAGTGCCTTGGTTATCAGAGAATCATTTCTCTACACTGCCTCTTACCTATTACACTGTATTTTCTTTTTCACTCTGAAATATGTCACACTGCCAAAATTATATGTATTTTAGTTCTATGTGTGATATTTATTTTGTTTTTAAAGGCATTATTTTCATTATTATGGACCCTTTTCACATTTCCAGGGTTCTCTGAAGCAGAAATCATCATAGTTGGGCAAACTTCTATAGTGGTGAATGGGAGAGAACAGCAAATATTCATTTTTCCCGTTTGCTCTAATAGCTAAAGAAAAAAACTGCGTTTTCACGACTTTCCAAAAGAGAAGAAAAAATAGAGAGACACTGATTACAACAGTCAGAAGAGAAAAAGATATCAAATTTGCCATCACTCCCTCGGCCATTGTATTAGAAACACCCGCGCAGCAGCGTTAATTATTTTTCTTTGTCATTTACTGACAAGGTTGAATTATTATTATTAGAAAATAATGGACACGGCCACGTAAAGCGAATTATTTTCTAATAATTCAATGGACTGGGAGTCAGTATTTCTCTAGTAACAGAGGCTTGAGCCATTTATAGCAGTCTAATGCAGTTATTAAAGAGTGAGAGAGAGAGAGAGAGAGATTAAGCGGGTGTGAATTACCTGAGAGTCTGCGCATCTCAACAGTGTTCGGCACCAGCGTCTCTACAAATAGCAAAACTGTAAGTTTATTTACTTCAAGTACAGCGCCGTTATTACTTATAGCTTTTAAGTTGCAAAACTATTTTATTTATAAAATCATCAGAGCAGCACTGACAACACATTTCTGTGCAAGTGTGTGTCCTTACTGTATGTGTGAATTTGAATGGGAGAGTGAGAGTGGGAGACTAATGAGAGTGGGAGATGTGCTTTCCATACATCATAAAACGTTATTTTGTGGCAAAATACATTGAAATAATTTGACGTTTTTATCCTTCTATATTTAATATAAGCTTGGTCAGTGTCATTGTGGATTTTGGTTCTTTTGCTGTTGTAGGCTGTTAAAGTACTTTGAAAAAATGTAATAAAAATTAAAAAACATAGTTGATACTAGATTTGTTGACTGAGTAAATGTCATCAAAATCTGTGAAAAAGGTTCCATTTATTGTTGTGTTTTTGCTGCAAAAAATTGATGTATAAGTACTAATTTTAAAAATGTCTCTGTCTTTTAGTACCTGGTGTCACTTATTGAGAGCAAATTTGGATGGATGTGCGTCTTCTATTTCTTCATAGTCATGGTAGGTAATTGTAAT
The DNA here is from genome assembly GCF_965113295.1 of Leuciscus leuciscus. Taxonomy (NCBI): domain Eukaryota; kingdom Metazoa; phylum Chordata; class Actinopteri; order Cypriniformes; family Leuciscidae; genus Leuciscus; species Leuciscus leuciscus. Next base: position 23,967,467 of record NC_138728.1, on the reverse strand, counting down.
GGAACAGTGAAGCACTAAAGGCACATCTTTTCATTAGACAAAAACTATTCAGTGAACAGTGACTCATTTTTAATTGTCAAATTAAAGGTGAAGTGTAATTTGTGTAATTAGCATCACCAGACTGAATCATTAAAACAGGAAATGGACCAAAAATATGAATGACTCATCCTGAACCACACAGAATTGTGTCCAATCAAATGCTCTCTAGAATAAGAATGTACCTACCTTTAAAGGAGAACTTGGTAACTTTTTTAACTTAATAAAACTGTCTAGAAATCATTTGGATGGTTAAACAACCTGTTCTGGTGATATTGGTGACTTTCCCCGCTCCCCCCAGCGTTCCCAGGCGGAAAACCAACCTTGCAACTTGCGCACTGCCGTCCCGGCAAAGTGAAATTGGAAGTCTCGTGAGAAGCGAGAACTAGAACGAGAACGAGCGCGAAACACAAATTGCTTTACGGCAATTCGACATAAACACACACGCATGTATGATGTATTACCAGATTACCCACCTCGGTAGACATAGCTCCACGCGATACAGTTGGCTTGCTCCGATCAAAACAAACGCACATGAGCAGCGGTAGAGAGGGGGAGGAGGCCGCCGCAAGTGAGTTTTTTACGACTGTGTTGTGAAATATACGCCCCCCCACAGCTGTAGGGGGAGCTCGTGGGGAAAACATGCGACAACAAAAGGGAAAATCAGCGAAGAAGTGACTAGAGTTCGCTAGAGTTACAGAGTTCTCCTTTAATACCATTTACCACTGACTAGCAAGCAGAAAATCATGCTTCATAATATGCAACGAAAAATGTAATGAAAACGTATCGGCTATACTTTTAAAAAAACTAAAGGAAGGGCACAATCTCTTTACTGTGTCCAATCCAAACTTCCTGTTTCAATAGGAAATACATCAACACAAGAAAGAAAACTGTGCTCATCAAACCATTTCATGGATCTTTAAGCTTGTAAACGATTTGAACACTGCGTAAATGAGCATGATCTTCTCCTTAAATGTGCCATCTACTCTAAAGTCAATGTTCTGAAAGCTTAGAAGGCTGAGACTTTAACATTTGTCTTTCTCTCATCCACAGACAGGGTGCAGCGCGCTCTTCATCATTCCACTCCTCTTCCGTGAAATCCGCTCCTTATGCCGAGACAGTCAAGCTCGAACACATCAGCTCTGAGGTCATTCGGGTGACTTCTTTTGCCTGAATCTTCATTGAAAATCTGACATTTTGAAAATACAGACTTGCTTTTGTAGCACCTCTTATTTAAGTTTTTTTTCTCGAAAACAGAAACCTCACATTTAGTCTGGCTACTCTACATCAAGTAATTGTTCAGACAGGCAGCAATTCTGTTTATTTTTCCTGTATTCTAGTCTGATCAGCAAACAAGAATAAACCTATCCTCAAGTAATTTCATTTATGAAGACAGTGAATGTTGCTTAAGGTCTGTTTCTGTTTTATTTCGGTGTATTGCTGTGCTGTTTTTTTGGGGGGTTTTTTTTTTACCATTTGTTTTTTAAATTCTAATTTTATAATTGTTAGAGGGCAGGACCCTCTTGAGTTTAATTCATGGTGATTGTAGCCTGATTAAATTGTTGTATTGAATGGTTGCTTGAACTGAAGAAATAGATTCATAGCATCATCATGGGGTTGTAATTTATGTGTTAAATTTGCACCAATTTTTAAATTCACACTGAAAACACTCAGTTACACTTTAGTATCACATAAGTTAAGTGTATTATGGGATGTTTAAATGTAACACTACAGTTCAGCAATTTGATGTTTTGTTTCAACTATTGGAACCTGTACAGGTATTGCTCAAATGTTTGAATTATGTGATCCATTGTTCCTGCATATATATACCTATATATAAGTAATAATAAATTCAGGCAAACATCATGTCTTTATTGATTTAACACATTAGAGTCAATCATTGATTCAGTCAAGGACTGATTAACAGAGCTTGACTGTTTTTACTGAGCTGTATGTCAATGTCAGTAAAGTGCACATGCGTCTCTTATCATCTTGTCCTAAATTAGTTGTATTCACTGTAGTTATTGTTTATCTTCTTTTTTCAGTCAAGTGGCAACTGTTCAGTGGCAAACATTTTTGACATCCAGTCAAAACTATCCCTTATGAAACAAAAATATATGGGAATATACTGAAAAATGTAATTAAATATGATAAATATATATACATTTCCATATATGGGAAACTGGCGCTTATATTTTCTAATATACTGTAATATATGCATGGACCATGTATGGTTACACGTTCATACATGCAGTCCTGGACCACTAATGGTCTCTAAAATCAACTTAGGCTTACGATGCTGGTCAGAATTATTGGGACTACTAAATATGAACGAAGTAGCCTGTGAAAATAAATCTGTATTGTTAATCTTTTTGACCTTTTATTCAAATAATTCACTTTTTTTTTTTTTTTTACCTTTTATTGAAGTAAAACAATTGAAAGTCTCATTATGTAATACATGTTTTACTCTAAATACATATTGGCCACAAATTAATGGCACACTTTTATTCAATACTTTTTGCAACCTCCCTTTGCCAAGAAAACAGAGTTATCATTATAGGTAATTCCTGATGGATTTGGAGAACACCTGACAAGAGATCAGAGAGCACTCCTTACAGAATCTCTAGAACCTTCAAATTCCCAGGTCAATGTTGTTGCACTGTTCTCTTCAGTTCAGATCAGGGGATTGGGATGAAACCCATTTTTGTGTTGATACTTGTTTTGAATCATTGTCTTAACCAGGGGCCTGTTTCAGAAAGGAGGTTCAACCAATTCTGAGTTAAAACTTGAACTCTGAGTTGACTTACCCTGAGATGGGAAATTCTGAGTTTTCGTTTACGGAACAGCTGAAATGAGTTAGTTCAATCAACTCCGAGTTGACTGACTCTGAGTTAAGCGCGTGCACCACAACTATAAAAAGCCATTATCAATGGAGTGCAGATATTATGAGTCACCATGGCAACAGCGCCAGACAAAAAGAGGTCTGCATATTTCTCACCAGCAGAACTGGATGAGCTTCTGCAAGCATATGGAGAGTACGAACACATATTATTATTAAATATCAGCTCCGGCAGCGAAGGACAGAGAGTTAGCTAGGGAGAAAATAGTTGCTCGAGTCAATGCATAACTTTACATTTTAATTACTGTTATACAGTGATGGGTGTAATTAATTACCAAGTAATCTAAATACTGTAAATTACAGAAGAATTAAGAGTAATCCCTTTAATTTAATTAAAGTAAAATCTGATGTAATTGCATTAGACTATAGAACAATTCTGTATATTTAAAGCCACACTAAGTAGAAATTGTGTTTTTGTCAAACAGCGATCCCTAGAGTCGCTGTGGAATACTTGCACTGTCGTAAATTATATTATAACATTTTTACATGATTGCAGCTAAATCACAAGTAAATAGTCTATAGTCTAGGCCTACTGTATAATTTAATTTGTGTTGTTTTTATTGGAATGTAAACATTACAAAATGCCAGATAACATCAATTAAGTTAAATGTACGTCGCATTATTTCATAACATTGGCCGTTATGATGTCATTAGACATGATTATTGCAATTTATCATAATAGTTTGCAAATTGTGCTCGTTTACACTATTTACAACCTCTACGTTAGGCTTATTTATGATAACTATGTGAGATATTGAAAGCTGTTCTCATGATAATCGCAGGAATCAACGTCAACAGCGTCTGATATCCCTCAGGACTACGTGATAAATACACCTCACAACACCTGAGTTCAGCTGGCAAACTAATTTGTGAGGCATAGCTATCTGATTTATCAAAACGATTCCATTTACACCTGGTCACATAAATGTATTTTTGCGAAACGGATTTAAATTCGATCTTCAATTCTCGCGCTATATGCAGATTTAATGGAGTGCACGTCACCGAGATATGAGCTGCATTTTATAGATCATCAGCTAAAATTTCAAAATCAAAGACCGCAATAAGAGAGAGCAGTAACAGCCCTGGTAAGATCATTTCGTTTCTTTACTTTTAATGATGAAGATTGTGTGTTAAGCGTATGCGACTTACTTTTACTTTGATTTGCGATAGTTTGCACGTTGGCTTGATGCAGTTGCTCATCTGCGGTGATGCGTGTTCCAGCGCGTCGTCATATCTGGATATAACATAATAGAGCCCTATACAACGCTCTCACACGTTTTTTTTTATTTTTATTTAGCATTTTTGGGAGGAGTACAATTTACATATGTGGTTTCAACAACCATATGCATTTACACTTGTCCAGTTTCGTCTGGAATGCGTCTCAGATCTCCTCCTGAAGTGGTTTGAGCGGTCGGATTCAAATCCGTCTCAAATGCGTTTCGGAGGGCATTTAAACCTGGACTTTTCACGATCGGATAGCTATCCGATCTGAGAAAATGCATGAAGTGGCCAGGTGTAAACAACCCCCATGACAAAAACATACGCACGAAAGCCGAAAACAAACGCTGGTTGGCCTCTCATGTCCAAATTTGACGAAGTGGTGGGGGAAGTGACGTATGCCGTAAAGCAGTCGAATTTTGTAGTTCTTTTTGTGCTCTTGTTACTACCCGAACACCGAAGTTACATAGTGCCAGTAAAAGCGATGCAGACCCTGTCAGGCTATGGCAGACGTGTCATTCAACCTATTGTAAGTTGATGTACCATCACAAGGATCTTGGAAATATATTATGAAGGTTGAAAAGTTACATAGTGTCGCTTTAAAGTCTTTACTTTACAGTTAGATTTAAAGTATCCTCTCCTTGAGAGAAAGAACATGTTATCTTAATGTTTTGAGAAGACTCTCCTCCTCACCAAATCCAATCTTGAAGAAACTGTGTCTGTGTTTGTTAGTATTCTTGGTTACAGGTTAAGGAACAAGCGGAAATATAGTGGCCAAGCCCCTGAAGCAGCAGCAAGAGCAGGAATAGTATAAACAGCAGAAATTGAAGAAAAAAGAGCTGGTTTAGAAGTATAGGTGAAAATGAACTCAAAATGAACAGAAGTTCAGATGAGAATGAACATAGAATGAACAAGACATACATGAATCCAAGAGGAAGAAAGATTAGTACAACGTTGAATAATAAAGGAATCGACATGACACAACATTACACACAATTTTTTTAAATCATGCCACATGGGGCTCGAACGCGTTATCTCTGGGTCAGAGACCTGTCACTCATATCATTGCGCCACTGGGAAGTTGTGTTTTTGGCAAGATGAAGAAGGTCCAATAGTTCAAGTGAGAAGCAATTCAAAATGAATAATTTTTGTATAAATTTGCTGCATGTTGTATTTATCGAGTTCGTTCACATATAGGCACCATGTCTGGAACAGAAGCAACTTTTCCACCACTTAAGGCCACAATACCTCTTGCGATCTGGGAATGTGCCACACAGCATTCAAACCCACAACCGGAATGGTTCATGGTTCATGCTAACCAATTAGCATGCTAAGCTAACTACCATAAGGCAACAAATACAGGTCAAATTTGTAGAAAAATATATCGGGAACGGTATCAAAAATCTAAAATCTGTTCAGTCACTTCTGTGTGGCTCGGTCCAAAGATCATCTGAGCCAATTTTCAGAAAAATTGTACAAAATTTGAATGAGGAGTAGCACAAAAAATTGAACACTGTACTTTTCAAAATGGCCACTAATGTAATGGCAGAGTCTTATTGTAAGATATTGATTGTGATTACCATAATGAGTGGAATCAGGTGTACTAAGTTTCATTTTACATCTATTTACATTCACATCTACATCAAAGGGTTCAAAAGCTATAACCCTTTTAATGTTGCATTTTTGAACTGGTGGTGGCGCTATAGAGTTGGTCCTACAGACTCAAACATTGGTCCAATTACTATTCATTACAATCACTACAAGTGTGGAAGGTCACGACGTGCCTAAATTCAGGGTCTGAATGTCAGAACAACTTAAACCAAGAGAGGATCAACAACAGCAACATTTTGAAGAGGTGAAATTGAAATATTACTCTAACCACAAGGAATTAATTACAACTTTTATGTATAATCCCAGTGGTATTCCATGAACAATTAGAAAGATAATAGAAATAAAACAGTGCACTGTACAGTATCATGAATGCCTCCATGATCTTGCTGTTCATTATCTGTCAGATTTTCTGCACCAATGCGTACAGGTTCAGTCACTACTGTTAATAATAATGTAGCCCCTATTTTTATAAACATATTTGATTATTGTACGTACAGTAAAGGAGGTATTGTCAAAATTTCACCTGTAGAAAGTCAGTCTGGTCATTAGGAAAGCACTACAGCCTTTGGAACATGACAAAATACTTTAGGTGAATTACAGTAATATTTTCATAAACTTATTTGATAATTGTACGTACAGTAAGGGAGTTATAGTCAAAATTTCACCTGTAGTAAGTCAGTCTGGTCATTAGGAAAGCACTACACCCTTTGGGATATATATAAAAAAAAAGACTATAGGTGATTAACAGTTTATTTCATAAACATATGTAATAAACATATGTAATAATATGCTCATTACATAAACATATTTGATAATTGTACAGTAAAAGAGGTATTGTCAAAATTTCACCTGTAGTAAGTCAGTCTGGTCACTAGGAAAGCACTACAGCCTTTGGAACACGAAAAAATACTTAGGATGAATTACAGTAATTTTTATAAAAACATATTTGTCAACTGTACGTACAGTAAGGGAGTTTTTGTCAAAATGTCACCTGTAGTAAGTCAGTCTGGTCCGTAGGAAAGCACTACAGCCTTTGGAACACGAAAAAATACTTAGGGTGAATTACAGTAATTAAAAAAAAAACATATTTGTCAACTGTACGTACAGTAAGGGACTTTTTGTCAAAATGTCACCTGTAGTAAGTCAGTCTGGTCCGTAGGAAAGCACTACAGCCTTTGGAACACGAAAAAATACTTAGGGTGAATTACAGTATTTTTTAAAAAAACATATTTGTCAACTGTACGTACAGTAAGGGAGTTTTAGTCAAAATTTCACCTGTAAGTCTGGTCACTAGGAACATGCTACAACCTTCAGGTATTAAAAAATCCCTTTGGTGAATTAATGTAATTTTATTCTAAAAATAGTAATGTACATTATGTACAGTGAGGCAGGTTTCCTAAATACAATCATTATAATGCACTTTTTATTGTTGCTAAAGTACAATCAATAGCATTAGAACACATAATGTGAGAGAGATTTGCTGGTACATCTGTACTTTGCAAAAATGTAGTTGTCTGTTTGCACACAATGAAAAAAAATATATAACTTTTTAGACGGTCCCTATCTTCTTTACCACACACATTGAATGTTCACTGAATTTGTATGCCATTAAAACAATATTTGCCCATTTTGATCGATTGTGGAGAGTGTTGTAGTTCACCATCTTTGTCCTAAAGATCATGTAGCTGCTTTTATTTTGCAAAAATGTGCTTTATTGCGCTTGTTATTGAGACAGTTTTTAAGCAAAAAAGTGCGAATGTGTGAATATAAAACCAACTTTACCTAAGTACTCCATGCGGTCTAGGCCATGTTATTTGGCGTTATGCCAAATGTGATATACTTCATCTTTTCCATTTGTTTCAGGTGTTTTTCATGTAATTATAATTTAATGTGATTATTTACAGTGTGCACCATAATGTTGGAGATTTCAGCCCTTCGTGAAGTGAAAGTGTTGGTGTGTAAAAGTTGATTATTATGTGAGTGTTATTTTCTCTAATTTCTCACAAGTGAAAAAACAGTAAGTGGGTAATATAAAAATGTACTTATGTTGTTTTGTTTTCTTTGAACAGTATTCCCACTGCCGTATTGTATTGTATCGAAAAGTTTTGATAACGGTCGTTACTCTTATTTCTGATTTTCCTTTCCTTTCCTTTCTTTGCATTTTAAACGGTTGTATTACTGCATTGCCGTGCTACGTTCACACTGCAGGCTGAAACGACCCAATTCCGATTTTTTTGCCCCTATGCGACCTGTATCTGATCTTTTCATGACAGTCTGAACGACACAGATCCGATCTTTTCAAATGCGACCCAGGCCACTTGGGTATGTGGTCCAAATCCGATACGTATCCGATCTTTTCAAATGCAACTTCAGTCTGAACGGCCAGGTCGCATGTATCCGACCCGCACGTCATTGATACGCGACAAACGTCATAAGTCTGCGTTGAAGTAGTCGTCGTTTCGAAAACAGACTGCATATTCGTCGAGCTGAGGTAAATCTGCCCAACGGGTCGACCTTGACGAGCCTGTTAATTAAAAAAATAAATAAAAGCCCATGGCCACCATCATTATATATCCAATGTGAATAAGAGTAGACTAACGTTTATGTTAACTTATTTGTGCTGATATTAGATAGGTCAGCGGCTGCTGTCTGGCTCTTGTGTAACGGTCGCTGCGCGCGTGTGTGTGTGTGTGTGTGTGTGTGTGTGAGTGAGTGAGTGAATCACAGTTAGTTAAAGTTTGGCTACTTCCGCAAACAACAAGTGACCGTTGAGTACTCTTTTGCGCATGCGGGTCACTTCTGGGTCATTTCACGTTCACACAGGAGATCACGTTCATTCAGGTCGCATTTAATTGGAAATGTGAACGGCCTTGCAAAAATAATCAAATTTTTTCAAATAATCGAAATTGAGCCATAAGCCCTGCAGTGTGCACGCAGCCTAAGAGTCTTGTGTTTATCATACACAAGTGGACTGTGATATTTAGCTGGTTTTAATTGTCACCAGCTCTGTGAACCTCATTCATTTAATTTAGTTTTTTTTTCTGCTCTTTTCTGTTTATTTTGTGAACATTTAAGAACTGGAACTGTTTCTTATCAATTAAATTGATAAACCACATTTGAAAATCAGTAGTTTTTATTTTATATCATTAAAGGAATAAACTTAAAGTAGATAGAACCCCAAAATGTGTTCCTGGTGGTAAGCCTAAATCCCCGGTCACTCATTTTGGTACCAGGAGTGGGGTTGTTTATTCGATCTGATTATTTTATTTTTTTTGACGAGTGTAACAGGTACAGAAAGTGTACTGTTTAAATGTATGTATAGTTTATTAGAATTCTCACAAAATTGTTTGTTTACATGCACCTGATATGACTGCCTAAGTGAAATGAGTACCTTTCCCTTTAATTGATGTGATGTCATGAGTCAATACAATTTCCTGTTCTGTCCCCTCCTCTTCCTCTTTGCTTTGGTGATGCACTGAGAGGTGAGGTTATTTTGGGCTCTGATAATCTTTTTTAATCCTAATTTTAATTGTTGCTTTTATGCCTATATTTTCACTCTAATTTATGTGTATAATATTATTTTATCTATCTGTGTGGTTATTTTTGTCATTTCATCCCATTTAAAGTATATTTTTGCCTCTGGGCCTAAAAGTGAAATGAGAGCACATGTGACGAGTTTACATCACATTTGTTTTATAGAGATGAAGCGAGGGCGAATCTCACTAAGAGGCTGATTATATTTGTTTTATATCAGGTATGTTTTCTGTTATATGCATTTTATTGTTCTATGTGATTTATTCCTCTTTGCTTTGGTGATGCACTGAGAGAGATAAAGCGAGGGCGAATCTCACTAAGAGGCTGATTATATTTGTTTTATATCAGGAATAAAAGATCGGTGAAACTGCGAATGCTGTCTTGTTCTTCTCATACCACCCAAAACACAACGCAGACAACAGACCAGTTACACGAGCAGTATAGTTGGGTTAGACAATACGGTAGTGGTGAATATTTTGCAGAGACTGAGGACGTCTGGAGTGTGGAGGATCGCTGTTGTGGACGAGATGGCCAGTGTTGGACTGATCGTGTTTCCAGTGTGTCAGGCGTGACGGCTGTTGAGGAGACTGGTCCAGCTTGACAGGGTTCCTGTTGTCGACGTGTTAGCTCCCAGGATTCCACGGCTGCATCCGGAACTGTCCACCAGCACAAGGGTGTGTTTGAGCTACCAAAAAGGACTGCGAAGGTTGAAGATTGCGCCAGAAATATTTATCTTGAACTGAGTTGAGTTAATTCTGAGTGGATGCTATTTGACCTGCTTGTGTAAAAAAAAGTCTGAGTCTGAAGAAATGCCTGAAGAGGAGATGCACGTCCCTGTCGTTGGGGCTGTGGGACATGACGTCATAGAGCAATTGAGGGGGCAGATTTAAAGGGGTCATATAATGGTACATGCACTTTTACAAGTTGATTGCACTGAAATGTCTGTTGGCAGTGCCTGTACACAACCATCCTATCATGATTAAAATCCATCCAGTGGTTTTGTTTTAATCTCCTTATATGTTTGACCATCTATGAAATCAAGCCGTTCGATATTGTGACGTCATAAGATCGTACGCCCCTCCCGTGATTGTGATTGACAGCCGTGCTTCAACACAAGACCCGCCCTGAGCAAGCTGTGACAGCCGTCGTCATAGTAGTCCGCCATTGTTGATATGCTGGAGTAGAATGGCGTCTACACGATTGTGGTGTTCTGTTCTTAGATGTAATAAGGAACACAGCAGTCATTTGGATGTTCCTAAATCTGAGCCGTTATAGATGCAGTGGCTGAGTTTTGTTTTTGAAGAGATATGCCCAAAGGATTGACGCGGGGATTCCCTCACGGGGATTCCCCACGATCGTCCATGCTTTCATGTTTACGCGAATCATTTCACACCAGACAGCTTTACAAACGAGAAAAAACGGATCGGTACCAACGTGTTACTGCTGAACCTCCAGAAGATGTGAGTGTAATGTTTTATTAACCTTTATATTAGTATTTATATTAATCTTTGCGAAATTTGCAAACCTTGCTGCAGGCTTCACGATGAATGCATCGAAGGTTTACACTCAGGGTACATTACAGCATGTTTTCTATGTACGACGTTCTCAATATAATTCATAATCCCACGTTTATAATGAACAACGCGTGGTTATTGTGTTACAAACGGTGTACGCACAGAACAGAGGGGCGGTGTGAGCAAAGCTCATACATTATCATTTAAAGACACATGCACTGAAACGGCGTGCTGAAAACAGAGCTGTTTTTGACCAGGTAAAATTAGTGTTTTCTTACAATACTAATGAGAATTTTTAATTAAAGTATATTACAAACTTTTAATTTAGACCCTAAAGAATCATATTAGCTTGTACAAAAATGGCATTATATGACCCCTTTAAGTTAAGTGATTGGAGGAATTAGAGGACAATGAGTGACGTACAGGCGCGAGAGATCACTTCTGGCGCTTTCCGGCGCTTGCGCAGACCGAAGCGCCCGCGCCTTCAGATCACTTGGACGTGGCTGTGGTTACAAGAGATAAAAACGATATAAATACTGTTCGTTTTCTCACACAAACCGCTCGTTTCGTGTCTTAGGCCATCAATGTGTACTTATGATGGGGAATTGTTTCATTTGGACGATGGAGAATTGTTTTAATTTGGACTCTGTGCTTGTGTTTTGAGACAGTGACCATCGACCTGCATTATATGACTGACAGACAAGAACGGTTTGACCTAAAAATATCAAAATTGAAACTACTGCGGAAACAAAGACACCTACATCTTGGATGCCCTTGAGGTAAGCTAAAACATATCAAAAATTAATTTCAAAGTGAACTATCCCTTTAAGCTTTGCAGCAAAGCAATCCCCAGGTGGCTTGGCAAACGAGGAGGGAATTTTGCGTGATCAGTTTGTGGAGGGTGTGCGAGATGCTGCGTCAAGGCAAGAGCTGCGTAAACTAATCAGAGATAAGCCCCACTTGACCCTGCTTGAGGTTCGAAAGGAGGCTGTTCTTTTGTCCATGGAGGAAAGCAGGCCAACCAGAGTAGCAAATAGTCGACCAGTCCATTCAGAATTGCTTGGTCAACTGGGTGATACTTCTGTCGGGTCTGAGAAACAAACTTCTACTCTGTTGAATGATATTTTACAGGTGATTTCCCAGCAGGACAAGCGAATAAGTGAGCAAGAGCAGACTATTTCCGAGCTCACCAAGGCAGTCAAGGAGTTGACTGTGCAGCGTTCAGTTTCTGTTCCGCAGAATTATGTACCCGTATCTAAGCCGCCTCTCAGGTTTACAGAAGAGGGAGAACTTATCTGTTTCAGATGCAACGGGGTTGGGCATATCGCTAGACATTGCACCGTGAGACGGGGTGGGAGACCCAAGAGTGCTGGCAGGACAACTGAAGGGCAAGAAAAACCAGGTCCTTCTGTTGCAGGCTGTCAGGCAGCACAAGGGGTAGTATCTGGTTCACCACCTCTGGGAACTGGTCGGGACAGGTTCTTTGAACAGGCTGTTGGAACGTGCCCGATGGTGGACTTGAAAATCAAGGGTGTGCCAGTGTCATGCTTGTTAGACACTGGTAGTCAGGTCAGTACTATTACTGAGGGGTTCTTCCGAGAGCATCTATTTGGGGATGATCGAGATGTGTTGTCTACCTCAGGTTGGCTAAAGATCACGGCAGCCAACGGTTTAGACATTCCCTATTTGGGTTACATGGAGCTGGATGTGGAAGTTATGGGGATGACCCTGCCTGAATGTGGTTTCTTGGTCGTTAAAGAAACTCCTAGTCCGTCGTCGGTGGCCGTGCTGCAGACAGATTGTTCATGCTGAGTTTGACACCATGCTGGGTGGTAGGCTGGATTCGGACTGGAGGGCAGTTTTCCAGCAGGCACAATCAGTTGAGTTAGTTGAGCGAGTTTCATTTGCACGGGTCGTGGGTAAGACTCCTGCTCATGTGCCTGCTTGGTCGGCAGCTTCTGTCCTGATTAAGGGGATGGAAACCAGTAAAAAGGATGGTTCAGCGTGGTTGGTAGAACCAGCAAATACGGCCTTACCAGGAAGTTTAGTTGTAGTACCTACCTTGATTACATCAGAGTTGTGTGTCCAGTGAGAGTACTTAACTTGTCTCAGGAAGATCTTTGGCTTCAGCCTAGGGCCCATCTAGGTATGTTGTCTCCAGTCGATGGTTATAGTGTGGGTTCGTCCTGTGAAGTGAGGTTCCAGCGAATTTCCGCAGACACAGAACAGGTCACTATGGGTGAAGGTCATGGTTCTGAGCCTCATGCCCAGTCAGTCTTGGATCACATTGACATGGGAGGCACACTTGAACAGCAGGTTCAGTTAAAAGCTGTGCTGGGCAAGTATTCAAGCGTGTTTGCCATGGAGGACGATGATTTGGGTTATACAGATAAAGTTCAGCATGAGATACAGTATATCTGACTGATGACGTACCAGTGAATCAGCCATACCGGCGAATTCCACCAAATCAGTACCAGGAGGTCAGAGAGCACATCACCAAGTTGCTGAAAAAGGGTGTAATTCAGGAGAGTGGGAGTGCTTACGCCTCGCCTGTGGTACTTGTGCGCAAAACTGATGGGTCGCTACGGTTGTGCATAGATTATCGAAAGCTCAACGCCAAGACGAGGCGTGATGCATTTCCACTACCCAGAATTGATGAGAGCTTCGATGCCCTCAGGGGAGCGAAGTTCTTTTCAACGGTGGACTTGGCCTCTGGGTATCATCAGATTGCGGTGAGTGACCGGGATAGGGCCAAGATGGCGTTCACCACACCTTTTGGTTTATTTGAGTACCGGAGAATGCCGTTTGGGGTCTGCAACGGACCATCTACCTTTCAGCGGCTCATGCAGTCTGTTATGAGCGATCTGATCTTTCAGGTGTTGATTGTGTACCTAGATGACATTTTGCTGTTTTCACAGACCTTTGAGGAACTTCACTTGCCCTTTCATACTCGAGACTGATGCGAGCCAGAATGGCTCAGGGGCCATTCTGTACCAGGTACAGGATGACAAGAAGCTGGTAAATGCATACGCAAGCAGAAGGTTGCGTAACGCAGAGAGAAACAATCGCAATTACAGTAGCATGAAGCTCGAACTACTGGCCCTTAAGTGGGCTGTAGTCGAGAAGTTTCGTGGCTATTTAATTGGGTCTTAGTTTGAGGTGATTACAGATAACAATCCGCTTTGTCACTTGCAAACTGCGAAGTTAGGAGCGATCGAACAGAGATGGGTTGCTCAGCTGTCTGTCTTCAACTTTGAGGTGAAGTACAGGCCAGGCAAGAGTAACGCTGCAGCTGATGCTCTGTCTAGGCAGGAGTTTGCAGGGGAGCCCGAATCCGTTCTTGACGCTGAGTGTGTAGCGATTTGCAGTGTTTTTAGCCGTGGTACAGCTTTGGAACCTGGACTTGAGTGCTGTAGGTTAAGGCAAATACGTGTGCTGGAGGCTGGAGAAGCAGTCGCTAGTCTCCAAGGTAACACTCATATGCTTCCTGGTTACACTAGGGAACAGCTGGTCGAGTTTCAGAAAAGTGACCCTGTTCTGAGGGAATTTAGAGAGTTTTGGAACACGAAAAAGAGACCAGATCACCAGGAAAGAAAGTCTCTGTCCAGGTCTGTGAAGTGCCTTCTGAAGCAGTGGAGCCTCTTAAGTGAACGAAATGGGTTGCTGTATCGAGTAGTAGATGGCCCTTCTGAGGAATGCTGCTGGCAACTGTTGTTGCCGGGTTGTTTGAAGAAAACAGTACTGCAGAGCGTGCACGACGATATGGGGCACCAGGGCATTGAGCCAGGGCCGTGCACAGGGGGGTGGCCCGGTGGCTAGAGCCACTGCCCTTCTGCCCTCATCAGCTGAGGTGCCCCTCTCGCCCCCCTCCCTAACCCTCCAGAAGATTCCCATAAAAACTTTCTGTTATCGCTCCGCTAAAGATCCACTGATTCCGCTAATCCGCTCTGTGTTTTCCTGATCGCTCCGCAGCGTCACTCATAGACAAGCACTCGTAGACAAGCTCTCCGACAACAGTTTCAGAATAGAATGTCGTCCCATTCACAGGTCGATTACAAATTACAATCCACATTACAGACAGTAGTCGATCCACAAAATTAGTATTTTGATAATATGTTTTTGTATTTCTGTCGCAAAATGTTTTGCTCCTGGTCTTCAAATAGTGCTAACAACTCGTGCAACATCCATGTTCTTGGAAGAAAAGCAAATGTGTTTCATGCCATTAGCCGCCTTGTAACCTACTATACTAAGGTACTATTCATTTAGATTAGAACACATTTAGATAATATATAGTATATTACCTTTTTATTATGTTATATTAAATATATATAAATATATTAAAATATTATAAATATGATGTATGTTATAGATAGATACTAGTATATCAACTAAGGCAAATGATTATAATGGGAAATATATTTACAGGAGTTAAAGTGTGAAAAACTGTCTGCTAAATATTCTATACATAATGATTTACCCTCTGGCTTTCTAGAACTTTGATTCAATTTTTGCAATGTTGAATAGGCTTTGTCTACAAAATCTGCAGACAACAGAAAATGTTATTTATTTATTCGTGATTTATTTATTAGTGTTATTTAGATTAGATTAGATCAGGTTAAATAATTTGATTGAACAATAATTATAATTTTCACTACTCCCAGTGTATGATTGCAGAACAATATATGTTTGAAAATTGATGAAGCAACAGATTTTGTGTGAAAATAAATTAGAAAGGTGGTTTGTTTAAAAATCGTATTAATGTATGAGGTGGCAAGGAGGTACACACGGGGTAAAACCAGCACGGTAAGACACAGTATTGATAAAAATACTTAAGCTAAATTAATATGCTTTTAATAATGTCTAAGTTGATACTTGTTCAAACCAATCACTTTAGCAAAGTTTATACAATTTTTGGAGTTATTTTGATAAATTAAATAATAAATGTTTGTTCAATAAATATAGGCTATCTTTCATAATTTTCATTTTAAAAATACAGAAACAAGATTCTTGAGATCTTTGTATTTAAATTGCTACATAAGTCTAAAACATTAAAAACATATATAAAATAGTAGATTAAATTAGCACAGAATCAACTTTGATCAAGTCAATGATCAGCCAAATTTCCAAGTCCATCATCAAAAGCGTTTATGAAGAAAAGTGCTGAGCAGAATTTGTGCCATCGAGTGGTAAAAAAGAGAATTAAGTCAAATGCGCATTTTACCCCGGTGTGACTTTATAACTGTTGTAACCTGTATATCATTTCAATTTATACTTTAACTGTATAATATTAAATTAAATGTCTATACTACTTCCATAGGATGAGGCAGCTCAGAGAGTGAGAGCCCACTGAGCATCAGACAGTTAAACTGGCACTGACATTGAATTATTTAATTGGAAGAGTAATTATAACAACATAAATTGATTTTGCACTAAATTCTAATTGTAATCTTATTGCCCATATAAAAGAGTTGTTTTTAATTTTCTATATTAAGATGATACTGCCTCATTCAAACTCCTTATAGTGCCCCCTTTTTTGGTTTAAGCCACTGCCCCTCAAAATGTCTGTGCACGGCCCTGCATTGAGCGGACCTTGGGGTTGTTGAAGCAAAGGTGTTTTTGGTCCGGTATGTATGAGGATGTGGAGGAATGAGTAAAGAAGTGCCAGCGTTGTATCCTTACCAAGAGGCCTCAGCCCAAAGTCCGTGCCCCGTGAGAGCATTCTTGGCGACCAGACCCCTGGAAGTGATTGCAGTGGACTTTACACTCATAGAGCCTGCTTCTGATGGGCGTGAAAATGTTTTGGTCGTTACTGATGTTTTCACAAAGTTTACACAGGCGTTTCCCACCAAAGACCAAAAGACGGATACCACAGCAAAAACCTTGTTGAAAGAGTGGTTTATGAAGTACGGAGTCCCTGAGAGGTTGCACTCCGATCAAGGTCGTAATTTCGAGAGCGAGGTCATTGCTGAGCTGTGCAGACTCTATGGTGTGAAGAAGACCCGAACCACCCCTCTCGAGATATTGTCGACAATTTGAGTCATCCATGGGTAAATACAATGTTTTGTAAATATATTGTTGTTTAATACCATTTGTGGATGTATATTTTGTGTTGATTCGGAGAACTGTCATGTTTGGGAAGTTATGTTGTGTGTAATGTCCACGATGATATGACGTCACTCCATGCGGTCTAGGCCATGTTATTTGGCGTTATGCCAAATGTGATATACTTCATCTTTTCCATTTGTTTCAGGTGTTTTTCATGTAATTATAATTTAATGTAATCACAGATTTACAGTGTGCACCATAATGTTGGAGATTTCAGCCCTTCGTGAAGTGAAAGTGTTGGTGTGTAAAAGCTGATTATTACGTGAGTGTTATTTTCTCTAATTTCTCTCAAGTGGTAAATAAGTGGGTAATATAAAAATTTACTTATGTTGTTTTGTTTTCTTTGAACAGTATTCCCACTGCCGTATTGTATTGTATCGAAAAGTTTTGATAATGGTCGTTACTCTTATTTCTGATTTTCCTTTCCTTTTCTTTCTTTGCATTTTAAACGGTTGTATTACTGCATTGCCGTGTTTAAGAGTCTTGTGTTTATCATACACAAGTGGACTGTGATATTTAGCTGGTTTTAATTGTCACCAGCTCTGTGAACCACATTCATTAAATTTAGTTTTTTTTCTGCTCTTTTCTGTTTATTTTGTGAACATTTAAGAACTGGAACTGTTTCTTATCAATTAAATTGATAAACCACATTTGAAAATCAGTAGTTTTTATTTTATATCATTAAAGGAATAAACTTAAAGTAGATAGAACCCCCAAATGTGTTCTTGGTGGTAAACCTAAATCATTAATAACGGCATAAGTCATATTTTTTGGCAGATCTGATCATCCTAGCCACTGCGTTTTGGACTTTATGTAAGCGGGCAAGTGATATAGCATCAATTCCATAAAAAAGAAAGTTACAATAGTCCATTCATGTGAAGACCAAAGCTGAAATTGCTTTCTCAAAATCTAAAACTGATAATTTTTAAGTCTTAGAAAAAAGACGTAAATTTTAAAAAAACTGCTTCTCATAACAGTTTATTTGACTCCATTTTTAAGTTACTGTCCAAAACAAAACCCCGATTTTTCACACTGGATTCAATTCAATTCAAAGACAAATCGGTTGTGTTTAGTTTATTAAACTTATTGTGAAGTAATTATATGTAAAGAAATACATAGACCTTAATGAAGGCACATAGAAGGTTTTGAATGAACTGCCTTCAAGTGATTAGTTTGGAGTTGTGAACTGTGAAAACGTAGCACTTGTCAAAACAGTACCAAAGTGTTTTAAAAAACTGTATTATGTTCATTTGTATTCTGATATATATAGTGTATTACAATCAAATAAAGACATACATCCAAAAATATTATAAACAAACATTTTATCAGTGATTTTTTGAAGACTATGCAAACTCGTACATCAGTCATATAAAATTAGCTAGTATTAACATGTTTTACCATAAGTAACATTCAATCATATAGGAGTATACATGACTACAAATTCACAAGAAGTATCATGCACTGAATACAACACTGTTGAAATATCTGCAACAAAAGCTGCGGGGTAAAAGTCAGCTGGCATCACATCTTATGACCACATATAGTGCAAAATACAATAGTTAATTGGTGATAACAAGAGGCACTTGAAAACACAGAATGACAGAATAAATTGAACGTGAGTTTTTTCAAAAAGTTGTTCAAAAACAGACCTGGAACAATGAAAGTACACACAACGTCCTGTAAACCTGAAGTGAAGTACAAGAAAATTCATTGACATTTTGCTGTACTTCTGAGGACAAAAAACAAACAAACGCTACATCTTACATATTGGTTTTCTTATACATCTGTAAGTGTGTATAAAATGAAGGTCATTGTCATTTCATGAGGTAGAGTACTAATATTTTCTATTACTGCATTTTAAAAATATTCAAATGTATGCACTGTTTTAACATGTGCGTTTGCAATGAATGCAAATAATAATAATAATAATAAATTGCCTGAACAACTAGTTGACAAATCTGTCTTTAAAAAACTGAAACTGGAATTCTACTAAAATTCTGTTTAAATTGCAGTTTAATATTTCAGCATGTGGGTTTGGTTTAGGCTTAATTCGATCTTCCTGACAGAAGTTCAATGGGTTTTAAGGCTTTCTATTTATTGTAGAGCAATTATTTTGGTTAACTGCATCAGCTGCCTCTTTAATACCAAATAATTTCAAACAAATAGCTAATTGAACAAATTTAACACATATTTTTTAATATATCACACATGCACAGGACAAAAATACAGTATTGTACAAATGATTGATGGAAAACGTCCTTGCAATTTTTGCTAATACTACAGGTAAGATTCAAACTTAAGACAAATGTAGCTTTTCAACATATTACATTTCCCCCCAATTTTGCAAGATGAAGCCTCATGCACAATCACAGGAAACGTGGTCACTCCTCAAACAATATTTCAGGGGCAATATCCATTTAAAAACATTTACAAAATCTCTTTTTACATAACTTCAATGATATCGAAACATACCTTGTGTTTGCTAGTAACTCTGTAATATTTTTGTAATAATAGTCACTTTTATTTTATACCCAAATTGATTTGCTTCAAGAAAAACATGAATGGCTCAGGTTAAACATATCTTTTTTGTAATATGTAAAAACAGGAATATAAATAACAAAATTGGGACAGTATAATGGTAAGACATTGTTACAGTAGCCAGCACTGATGCCACTTAAAAGGATCAATGCATTTTGAATCTGAGGAATGCAAAATGTTTTTGTAGTGCATTTTTGTAAAAGTTCACAGTACTTGCTTATATATAAATAAATGTATGTATGTATATTCAGTGCAAAAAAAAACAAAAAAACATCCATAACATTTTCAAATTTGACTGTGTAACACAGCATAGCACAAAATATAAAAAGTCATTTAGTTTTTAGTTTAGTAATGCATTCAAAATGCATTTGATTGATTTAGCAAGAGAGTGAATGCTTATTCAATGACTGGAATTCAATTGCTTCTAATTATTCAAATGTATGATAAAATCGGAATTTGGATCTAATTTACAATAGTCATGATTCCATGTTTTAACAATAAAATCTGACAAAGTACAAGAGGTTAAGATTTTTAATAGGTGCAGCATATATATATATATATATATATATATATATATATATATATATATATATATATATATATATATATATATATATATATAGCCTATTAAGCCTTATTTGCTGGTCAGTTAGAAGAGCTACATGAGCAAATATTGTATGTACATTTATACAAAAAAAGTCCAAGTAATGTTTACTGTCCTGGTGAAGCTTTGTGATGAAGAAATCTTCTTTTTGACACTCTGAAAAAGTCTGAAAGGGAGAAAAGCATTTTAGCATTTTTAATATTAATATTAGTGGCTAAACAACTAACAATAACATTATTCGTTTGTTTAACAATGTCCCTGCTCACATCAGTCTGGCTTTAACCCATTGAAACTGAGAATGTAAAGTGTGCGACTGTATACCTGTGATGTTTGCTTGTCTGCGTTTGACCCCCAGCAATGCAGCCTCTCTCTTCTCTGGCTTGGTTCCCCTCAAAGTTCCTCTGGTCCAAAGCTCTAGATATTTCTCTGTGGCCTTTGCTGGAGACGAACAAGCGCAGGATCCTTCTCCAACAGCTGCTTCCACCATTTGCTTTGCCATACCGGGCCTGACCACACAGCTATGATAGAACGCTGGCACGTCCTGGCACCGCAGCTCCTCCCACTCAATGCAGCCAGGGAAAGGCTGGTCCCTCTGAAAGTCAAAGTTCCAGCGTTGTTTGGCGTTCTCCACGCTCATGCAGAAGAGCCTCTGGAAGTCCTGCTGCAACTGCTGGTGGTCCACAGGGCCAAAGAGGTTCCGCCGAATTACTGCTGCCTGAGGTTTTATGTCCTCCTCCTGCCTGGCCAGCAGCCCAAAATCACATGCAGCTGGTGTCACGGACATGTTCCTGTCAAACATGGACAAAGAAGAGAAATGCCCCAAAAGTATAGGTATTAGAGTAAATTTGTCTAGACGTGTTACCGGCACAACACTTTTCTACATCATTTTCGCTCAATGTATTTGAACCCAATGGCATTTTGGTGATTGCAAGTCAGTTATCCTCGTCCACACATTTGTGACTGTAATGCAAGGCATTCAGACATTTTAAGTGTGATTTAAGTGTCAAGTTACTTTTTGCACTCACTGTTTATATGGGTAAATGATAAATATAACTGTCCAACATAAAGATGCTGTTTACAATACCAAGTTCTTACACTGTAAAAAACTATTTTCATGATTTATCACAACTTTTTATCTTTTGTCAAATCAACTTAGATGATTAATGTGGTTCAGATAACATCATATTTTGAGTTTCTATTAATTAAACCAATTTCCTTCATTGATTAACTCATTTTTTTTTATTTCAATGAACTCAAATTTTAAGGCAACCAGGTAACTTACTTTAAGTTAAACCAACAATAGTTTTTTACACAACAAGAATATGTTGGTTTAATATGGTTTTCAAAAACCTTTATGGCAACTAATATTTTGATTACGTGATTTGATATTTTGATAAATTCAGAAACTGAACTAAAAGCTGTATTGTGTTTTTAAATGTATGTAAAAAAATAAGTGATATATAAATAATTATCTAATATCAAATTATAAATATAATAATCGAATGACGCACTTTGTCTTGTGTGTTATTTTTTTTTATTGAAGCTCCACTTTTACAGTGTGCTTCAAAGAGTCGTACATGAATCAAATAAGTCATTTTATTTACATTTACTCTGTACGATCGCACTATTAAACCACTGAAGGAGAAAATTGTGAGTGAGACTTGTTTACATCGAAAAAGTAGGCGCGGCACGCCTGTTAAATTAGTAGCCCACTACACTACTACACTTCACGAGCACGCGCGCACGAGAGGATAGAAAACAGCAGGAATGACTGACACCTTGTTCCGTCACTCATTATCAAATACCTTTTAAAATCGTTACCAATAAAACAGAGGACAAGCATTTAAAATCCCTCAATGTCAAAAATAAATAAATAAATAAATAAATAATAATAATAAAAAAAAAATATATATATATATATATATATATATATATATATATATATATATATATATAAACTCACCATTCGAGTAAAAGCAGAGCTCTGGATGAGGAAGATTAAATCCACAGCTACCGTTTCTAATGCACTTTCTGATCAATGACAGAAACTAACAACCTGAACTACAAACACGACAGGAGAAGCGAAGCTCTCAAACTCATCTGACTGCTAGTTGTTTGTTATGATGGCAGGACTGCCCACAGTCACATGACACGCACAACACTACTGCATTCAATAAGAACATTTATGTAACGCAAAGTCAAAAACAAGAAATTATCTACTTAATGCATTGCTAACAACACAAAATAGTATAAATACATTTGTAGAATGTACGTACCTTTTCCACGTCTTAACCTAACTTATCGTCATACACATGTGGAAAGTAGGTCAAATCCCCCACCACAACCCACGCGCGCGCGCTTGACACACATTCAGTGTTTTTCTCGTGTCACGTTCAGCCAGGCGCGCGACCAGGAACTCCAGTCACGTTGATCTGCAACGTGACGAGGAGGAGCTACACACTGCATTTGATTTTCTTCTGTTGCGACGAAGGGAAGGGATAGAGAGCAGATACGATTCAATGAAGCTATGCTGGGAGAAACGAACCTTTCCTGAGCATTGAATCAATTGAACCAAATGCTTCGCAAAATGATTTTCTGTTTCGAAGCGCTCGGGATACACGCTGTGACCACACGCTGTGACCACAGTCTATGGCTGTGACCTGTGCTGGTCAAAACTGTGTAAATGCAAGAAAGACATGCATAAAAAAATGCACAAACCAAACATGCATAAAAACTTATTTTACAAACCCATTGCAAATGTATTATTAAAAGCAGGGGCGCCGCTAAGGGGGGGAAAGTTAGGATGATTCTAAGGGCCCAGATACTTTTGGAGGCCCCAGAGATCGATTTTATTAACGGAATGGATGCGGTAGGGGGACCAACCTCATATTCTTTCATAGGGCCCAAAATTGATGGTGGCGCCCCTGATTAAAAGTATAATATATTAAATGCAATAAAATGGAACCCCATAATATGGAACCCCGTTCTGGTGTGCAATGATGATGCAATGGTGCATATGGGATTCCATTTGTGCCAAAATTATGTCGACATGCTGTCTGTCTATGCTGTGTGTCATCTTCCATGTCTATGTGTCTGTTCACTGTTTATGTCCATGTCTGTCTGTCTATGCTGTGTGTCGTCTTCCATGTCTATGTGTCTGTTCACTGTTTATGTCCATGTCTGTCTGTCTATGCTGTGTGTCGTCTTCCATGTCTATGTGTCTATTAACTGTCTATGTGATTGCCCACATGACTCAACTTTTGTCTTTGTCAACTCAACTTACTCCTGTCATCTGTCCTTGTCGTTTGACTGTGTCATCTTGCTGTGTCAATGCTGCATGTGTCATGACTATGTGTTGTTTCACTCTGTCATTACCATGGTCGTTACTATGTGTCGTCTTCTCTCTCTTGCTTCATATTGTTGCTTTGTGTTGTTGCTATGTGTCGTTGCTATGCGCCGTGTCACTCTGTCGTTGCTTTATGTTGTTTCACTCTGTCGTTAGCAAGAGCTAACGTTAGCTAGCAAGAGTTCCAGCAGTTGATGTCACGCAATCTCAGCATGCACCAGTCAATATCAAAACACTGCCATCGGAGCTGAGCCAGAATTAGCTAGCTACGTTACTAGCTAGTTGCACCTATTGTAGATAGCTAGCTAGATAAATAGATAATTTATTGATCCCAAGGGGAAATAATTAACGTTAGCTGCCTATTTCAATAAACGCCTTGATTCAGCATGGTGGATAGCTGCTGTGCGCCGGGATGCCAGAACCATCGGAAAAAAGATAATGGATAGCATCTTATGGGATTTCTAGCTAGCTAAAGATCCCGAGAGAAGAAGTAAATGGATTGGTTCCACAAAACGTGCTAGAAGAAGACGGAACCAAACCGAGCGATGGGAGCCCACAAACAATGGATTTCGGTTATGCTGTGACCACTTCATATCAGGTAACGTAACAGAAATATCTTATTTATGTAGCTAGCTAACGTTAGCTAGCAAACAGGCTAAAACGGTTTCTAATGGTTGAGGCTAGTAGGGATACAGCTAGCTAGCTACATGCCTTTCCTTTCTAGCCACAACCTAGCCTGACTACGTCAGACTTCGTACTTCCGCTCAATTTCAGTTCGCTTCAGTACTCAGTCTGAGATAGCGACCTGTCTATCAGTTTTCCTCCGGCCTGAAAACAGCCGGCTGAGGGCGGGCTGAGAGCCGTGACGTATACGCTGATTGTACCGTGGATGCGTAGATTTACTTCACATAATCTGCAAAAGTCGTTCACAGCCATGTTCACTCCGGTATTTCGCTCGATGGTTTTGTTTTCGCATCATACATGTGTTTACAGTGGAAGTTAGATGCGGCTGAGCCAGCGCATAACACACGTCATAACCAAACGTTATGTGATTGGCTTACGGGTAACCAATGATTTTAAACTTCAGACAAGCGCCCCCCGCGAGAAAGAAAACGCTTTTCTATTATGCCCTTCCAGACTCTGTCTACGAAGCAAAGCGAAGTAGCAGAGTTTGGTATTACCAGGCTAGCCACAACCATTAGTTATTACGAAAAGGCAAGTTCTACCTATGCAGTATGGCATGGATTTTGTGTGGATTACAAAGGCTAACGTTGGCTAACCTAAAAGAAGCACTGTATTCATATTTAAATCCTAAAATCTCAGACTATACTGACTGATATTGCACTATTCCTTCCCTATCTTTTGTATATTTTTTGTAAAATGGTAAGTTCTATTGTATTTTTATACTGTACACTTAACAGTATTTTTTTTTTATATTTCTTACTGTCCTCTGTTTTTATTCTTTATATGTTAAATGAGTGTTGTAGCATAGCCTACTTTAGAGCAAAGATTAACCAGAGTCAAATTCCTTGTTTGTTTACTCAAACCTGGCCAATAAAGATGATTCTGATGTTGTTTCTATGTACTTATGTTTTAGGGAAAAGGAGTGAAAACCCTCTGTCACCTGACTACGGCCACATCCACACGAATCCAGAGCGTTCCCTATCCGATATTTTTTTTCCTCGTTCTAAAAAAAAATTCCGTAAACACGGCGTCGTCTCAAGAAATATCTGCGTACACACGAAAACACTGAAACCGACTGAAAACGATGTAGTATATATGCCAGACCAGTATGTGGCGCTGTAATTCTGCCACAGAGATACACTACACGGAGAAGAATTAAGAGCTCTTTGAGCATGCGCATAACCTTGCGCGCTGTATACGAACCCACAAGAAGACGACGAAGATCATGGCGAATGCAACAACTTCAAGAGCAAGAGTGGAGTCCTTCGTATGGACTGACGACGAAGTCGAACTAATACTCAGAGTCACACTCGACTACAAGTCCACCAGAAAACGTTGACTGGGAGTCGTGTCAATCCAAATATTCTGATATAATGGACGCGTTTCCGGCACAGTATCCGAGGGGGCTAACCGATAAGGATTTCCCTCACGATGCTAGCATGTTATCAAAAGCCCAAGTCACCGCAAAGATATAAATATACGCAGCAAATACAGGCATGCAGTGGACACAGGGCGTCGAAGTGGCCAAGGACGGGTAGTGCTCATATTTTATGAGCTTTGCGAGGAGATCTGGGGTGGGTCGCCTGCTACACGCTCCATCGAACTTAGGTAAAGTTGGTTTTATATTCGATATTCGCACATTCGCGGACTTCCGCGTTCAATAACTCGTGAACTAAACGTTGTTGCTACAGAAAACACCTATCACATATAACTACAGATAAAACACCAGAAGCTACAACATAATTTTCCTCAAAACGATCTTTCCTTCGCACTGGACAAAATACATTGATCTCTATGTGCAGGCTGCTAAGAAGGGACCATCTGCAAAGTGCAAACCCGAAGGAAAGCTCGTTTTGAGGAAGATTTAAATATAAAAACAATATTATTTGTGTAGTAACAATATTCAGCTCACGAGATATTGAACACGGAACTCGGCGAATATGCAAATATAAAACCAACTTTAACCAAGTTGCAGACTTGATCATGTAGGACCTCAGTACCACATACGTGGACAGCACCATGAACATTGTCAAGTAAAAAAAAAAAACAATATTGCCAATGCCAACCAGGGTACAAATAGTTTCAGGTTTGATATTTGCTGCGTATTCACCTAGACTGCTTTAGTGTACTTTTGTGTAGGCTACTGTACATACAGTACGCAAATATGTTTTATGTAAAAGTTACAGTAATTCACCAAAGTGATTTTTCATGTTCCAAAGGTAGTGCCTTCCTATTGACCAGACTGACTTACTACAGGTGAAATTTTGACAATACCTCCTTTACTGTACGTACAATAAACAAATAAGTTTAAGAAAAAATTACAGTAATTCACCTAAAGTATTTTTTCCTGTTCCAAAGGCTGTAGTGCTTTCCTAGTGACCAGACTGACTTACTACAGGTGAAATTTTGACAATACCTCCTTTACTGTACGTACAATAAACAAATAAGTTTAAGAAAAAATTACAGTAATTCACCTAAAGTATTTTTTCCTGTTCTAAAGGCTGTAGTGCTTTCCTAGTGACCAGACTGACTTACTACAGGTGGAATTTTGACAATACCTCCTTTACTGTACGTACAATAAACAAATAAGTTTAAGAAAAAATTACTGTAATTCACCTAAAGTATTTTTTCATGTTCCAAAGGGTGTAGTGCTTTCCTAGTGACCACACTGACTTACTACAGGTGAAATTTTGACAATACCTCCCTTACTGTAAGTATAGTACAAACATAATTATTATTATTAAAAAAGAACCTGTAAATTTATTTACGATCACGACCTTCTTAGTGAGGCACCCTTGGCGGTCAAAAAGGGTTTAAATTCCTTTAACACCAACAGAGTGGTTAGTGTAGCTCATCACTCAGGTGGCATAATTAAGGGTAGAGTCCAGGCATCAATGAAAAAGAAGATTTACAGGGTTGAAGTGAGTTAGCTCGGGACACGGGACACAGCACTGCGGCATTGTAAAAACACTCAATAATAACCAAAACACTAGCGAAAGCGGTAGGTAGGTAGAGAGGACCTGGACTTTGGACCCGGAAAGAGTATTATCGGAGAGTGGTTACGTCACGACTTAACCGAATAGTATGTTCCTAGTGATCACTCAATTAACTTTGATAAATGTATTAGGTAAAAGTATGTATTAGAACTGCTGTTCCTGTCACATGCCTGTCCTGTCTTGTGTTGCACATGGGTGTTTTGTTATTTTGGGCCATGTGCTCTTGTCATTGTCTGATCCCTCCCACTTGTTATCTGATTATTGTTTGAGTTCTCCCACCTGTTCCCCCTTGATTAGTTTCCCTTTATTAGTTCCCACTTGTTTGCAGTCTGTGTCGATCGTTGTCTTTGTTTTCCCCTGGTGATGTACCCGAGTTATTCCTGCCTTGTTTTGTTGTAGTTTGGTTTTTGTTTATTGTTTATTAAAATTTCCTTTACCGCACTTGAATCTTCGTTTCACTTTCTGACCAACCGTGACAGAACGATCGACCATGAAGAGGATTCAGCGGAAGGATTCACTCCAGCCTCCTATTTCCTGCCCTCATTTTGAGCGCATCGAGAGATTTTGTGTGTTGAGTTCCCTTCGTCAGAAGGGGACTGACATCCGAGAGTTTTCATTGAGGTTCTGCGCTGCTGCAGAGGGACTGGGGCTTGGGGTTATGGCTATGAAGGATTTGTTTAATTACGCCCTTGATGAACCCATCGACTTTATGGTCATGAGAGCCCTGAGACATCTGACGTTTGAGGAATTAGTTAATTCCTTGGAGCGTCACTGTAAACCCCCTGCTAAGAAGGTTCCAGTGCCGGTGATCCCAGTTCCGGTGGTCCCAGTTCCGGTGGTTCCGAGTCCAGTGGTTCCAGTTCCGGGGGTCCCAGTTTCGATGGTCCCGGATTCGGTGGTCTCGAGTCCGGTGGTCCGGAGGCGGAGGAGGAAGAGGAAGCACGTCACGTCTGTCCAGCCAGAGACTGTTCACGTCACGCCTACCCAGCCAGAGACGGTTTACGTCACGTCTGCTCAGCCAGAGACTGTTCACGTCACGTCTGCCCAGCCAGAGCCAGTGTCTGTTCCTGAGCCAGAGCCAGTGTCTGTTCCTGAGCCGGAGCCAGAGCCAGTGTCTGTTCCTGAGCCGGAGCCAGAGCCAGTGTCTGTTCCTGAGCCGGAGCCGGAGCCAGTGTCTGTCCCTGAGCCGGAGCCAGAGCCAGAGCCAGTGTCTGTCCCTGAGCCGGAGCCAGAGCCAGTGTCTGTCCCTGAGCCGGAGCCAGAGCCAGTGTCTGTTCCTGAGCCGGAGCCAGAGCCAGAGCCAGTGTCTGTTCCTGAGCCGGAGCCAGAGCCAGTGTCTGTTCCTGAGCCGGAGCCGGAGCCAGTGTCTGTTCCTGAGCCGGAGCCGGAGCCAGTGTCTGTTCCTGAGCCGGAGCCGGAGCCAGTGTCTGTTCCTGAGCCGGAGCCAGTGTTTGTTCCTGAGCCGCAGCCAGTGTCTGTTCCTGAGCCGGAGCCAGTGTCTGTTCCAGTTCCTGAGCCGGTGGTGCCAGTTCCAGAGCCGGAGCCGTTGGTGCCAGTTCCAGAGCCGGAGCCATTGGTGCCAGTTCCAGTGCCTGAACCGTTGGTGCCTGTTCCTGAGCCGGAGCCGTTGGTGCCAGTTCCAGTGCCTGAGCCGTTGGTGCCAGTTCCAGTGCCTGAGCCGTTGGTGCCAGTTCCAGTGCCTGAGCCGTTGGTGCCAGTTCCAGAGCCGGAGCCGTTGGTGCCAGTTCCAGTGCCTGAACCGTTGGTGCCTGTTCCTGAGCCGGAGCCGTTGGTGCCAGTTCCAGTGCCTGAGCCGTTGGTGCCAGTTCCAGAGCCGTTGGTGCCAGTTCCAGTGCCTGAGCCGTTGGTGCCAGTTCCAGTGCCTGAGCCGTTGGTGCCAGTTCCAGTGCCTGAGCCGTTGGTGCCAGTTCCAGTGCCTGAGCCGTTGGTGCCAGTTCCAGTGCCTGAGCCGTTGGTGCCAGTTCCAGTGCCTGAGCCGTTGGTGCCAGTTCCAGTGCCTGAACCGTTGGTGCCAGTTCCAGTGCCTGAGCCGGAGCCGTTGGTGCCAGTTCCAGTGCCTGAGCCGTTGGTGCCAGTTCCAGTGCCTGAGCCGTTGGTGCCAGTTCCAGTGCCTGAGCCGTTGGTGCCAGTTCCAGTGCCTGAGCCGTTGGTGCCAGTTACACCGCCCGAGGGGTCGTCGCAGCCCTTGCAGCCCGAGGGGTCGTCGCCGCTCTGGCCGCCCGAGGGGTCGTCGCCGCCCTGGCCGCCCGAGGGGTCGTCTCCGCCCTGGCCGCCCGAGGGGCCGCCCGAGGGGTCGTCTCCGCCCAGGCCGCCCGAGGGGTCGTCTCCGCCCTGGCCGCCCGAGGGGTCGTCTCCGCCCTGGCCGCCCGAGGGGTCGTCTCCGCCCTGGCCGCCCGAGGGGTCGTCTCCTCTGTCCAGGCCACCCGATGATCTGTCGTCTCCGCCCTGGTCGGCCGTTGGACTGTCGTCTCCGCCCTGGCCGCCCGTTGGACTGTCTTTGCCCTGGTCTGTCCCTCCCGTCCCGCCCTGGTCTGTCCCTTCCGTCCCGCCCTGGTCTGTCCCTCCCGTCCCGCCCTGGTCTGTCCCTCCCGTCCCGCCCTGGTCTGTCCCTCCCGTCCCGCCCTGGTCTGTCCCTCCCGTCCCACCCTGGTCTGTCACTCCCGCCCCGCCCTGGTCTGTCCTTCCCGTCCCCCACCCTGGTCTGATGGAGCGTCTGGTAGCCGCTCCGTAGGGAGGGGGTAATGTCACATGCCTGTCCTGTCTTGTGTTGCACATGGGTGTTTTGTTATTTTGGGCCATGTGCTCTTGTCATTGTCTGATCCCTCCCACTTGTTATCTGATTATTGTTTGAGTTCTCCCACCTGTTCCCCCTTGATTAGTTTCCCTTTATTAGTTCCCACTTGTTTGCAGTCTGTGTCGATCGTTGTCTTTGTTTTCCCCTGGTGATGTACCCGAGTTATTCCTGCCTTGTTTTGTTGTAGTTTGGTTTTTGTTTATTGTTTATTAAAATTTCCTTTACCGCACTTGAATCTTCGTTTCACTTTCTGACCAACCGTGACAGTTCCTTGTACAACACAATTCTTTCATTGATTAAAAAAATGCAGATATTTTAGGTTAATCATATTTTCAACGTTATAAATAAGCAACACCCTTATTGTAATGATTCAAGTTAAGTTTTTGTTATGAAGTCCTGAAGAAGTGGATTCTGGAACACACTGCTGCTTCAATGTATATCTAATGAGTGATTATAATCAAGGTATTAATCAATAGTTTTCCTTCTATATATCAAATGAGTTGAATGACTTCTCTAGGCTTATGAGATTTTACTTTGTTATAGAAATTATCAGTGTGATTATCGAAAATGTTATTTCATGTATCCTTTAAATGTCTGTATTTGATATCTGAGGAGTAATGTAAGGGTCTGGCCCATGCCAGGAATGCAGTAACAGTGCTTGCTCATTTAGCCCGGCTTAACAGGTGTTGTAACACTTCTGTTACAGTTACAGTATACTAGGCTCAGTGCTAGGTTCCACTACAGGAGCAGTGATTGATGTAAGATGCATTAATAACCACAGAATCAGTTTAAATTGCCGGCTTAATACGTTTAGTTGACATCATAAAACTTTTTGTGTTCACGTTGTAACGTGGAGTTGGAGGGAAGCTAATCCACGAGACTATTAGCATAGCTCCGGCAGGAAATAAAGTAGCAAGGCAGGAGACGAAGTGGAGGGATTTCCAAACTGCATATTTATTTCTCAGATACAGACCATACAAGCCAGGTCTCACGGCATATAAACTATTGCCTTCACCAAAAATAATAACCAGACAGAAAATGTTCGTGACCTATAGCTTTCACCAGCGTCCACATTACTCGAGTCAAGGAAGTCGAGTGGGGGTTAAAGGTGATATTCAGTGACAAAACAAAAAGGAGGCACCACCGTGTGGCGTCAACTGGTAATGCTCCGCTACACTCCGGCTGTTACATATTCCCCCCTGGTAATAACAAGGCTGTCCTCAGCCGTACACAAATGAAGAAGCAGCCAAGCTACGCTTAACACCTCATTATACATGAACTT
This sequence comes from Leuciscus leuciscus, assembly GCF_965113295.1. NCBI lineage: Eukaryota > Metazoa > Chordata > Actinopteri > Cypriniformes > Leuciscidae > Leuciscus > Leuciscus leuciscus. Next base: position 23,936,285 of record NC_138728.1, on the reverse strand, counting down.
GATGAAAAGTTAGCCGTTACACACAGAGAAAGACACAATGACTAGCCTACAGATATACATATCAATGAACAGAGTGTACAATTAAAACAGAGAAATACCTAGTAAACATATCAGGTGAATGAGTACAGTGCAATATCCCAATTTTATAGTTTTTAGCAAAATCCTTTTTTTTATATTTTTTTTATGGCGGCCTATAAAAGCCTGAACCACACAGCAAAAATGAGGAGATAAAGACTTCAGAAATACTCTGCAAGGAAATTTGAACTTTAGCAAAACCTATACCACCAAAGTAGGACACTCAATGTAAACACAAGGTATGCAAAAAAAATAAAAATAGTACCATAACTCAGAACTGTGAAAGGTGCATTGCATTTCAATCTTTAACAAACACTTGCTTATTACAGGTCAAGTCTGTCAGTATGGTAAGCGTTTGTCCATCTGTTGGCCGACCAACCAGACGTGATTCTGGGTCGACGTCTCGGTCTGAGGTCGTAACGGTCAGTGTTACCAGGGTTTGAGTCAGACACACTCATAGCTGAACGGTCCACAGAGTCAAAGTCCATGACTGGCGCTGGGCCAGAGTCAGTGTTACCATACGAGTCAAAACACATGTCTGCAGCAGGGAGGTGAGACTGGCTGTCAATCTGGGTGATGGGCTCCTCGTCATCCCGAGCCCAAGTTTCAGTTTGCTCTTCAGCCGCAGTACGCCTGCCGGGGGAAACAGAGTCCCAAGTGTGGAAAGGTTGCAAGTTAACTACATGAAAGACCCCAGCATCCACGCCGGTGTCCAGCTTAGTCAGTCTGTAGTTGACATCTCCCAGTTTTTGACTAACACGGAGTGGGCCTGTGAACAGGGGTGCCAGTTTAGCAGTAAAGTTGGACTGTGAGTCAGATCTGGGATGTGTCTTAACCCTAACAAGGTCACCAACAGCATAAGAGGCCTGACGGCGTCTCAAGTCATAATAGTGTTTTTGTCTTTTGTGACTGCGGTCAAGAGCCGCTCTTGCGTGGTCATGAGCTTCCTGTAGAGAGGCCCTGAGTGTCTCTGGGTACGGCACACCAGGATCATCCACACCGTCACTGGATGGGTTTGTTATGAGGTCAAGTGGGGTGTCCAGCTCCCGACCATAAAGCATCATGGAGGGGCTGAGGCTTGTGCTGTCATGCGGGGCTGTACGCAGGGCAAAGCAGATTTGTGACAGGTATTTATCCCATGCAGTGTGTTTGTCCCCAACATAGGCACGTATGGCAGTTTTGAGAGTCCTGTTAACGCGTTCAGTCGCATTTGTTTGAGGGTGGTAGGCAGTCGTGAGCCTGTGCACCGATCCCAGAGTGGAAACAACATGTTCAAACAACTCACTGACAAAGGGTGAACCTCTGTCGGAGATCAGGTAGGTTGGGGCACCATGTCTTGCAAACACCTCACTGACAAATTTTCCTGCTGCCACCTGCGCTGTTGCTTCCTTAACTGCACACACTTCAATCCACTTAGAGAAATAGTCAACAAAAACCAGCAAGTGGGAGTTACCGGATGCCGTCCGGGGCAATGGTCCAACGAAATCCACGCCTGTGTACTGCCAGGGCTTTTGGGGAGAGATGGGAACCATGAGACCAGCCGGTCTCCTCTGGCTTGGTTTAGTGAGCTGACACACTGAGCAGGACATGACGTATCGCTTGACATCTGCTGCTATCTTGGGCCAAAAAAATCTTAACCGCAGCCTTGCTAATGTCTTTGAAAAACCGAGATGACCTGCAGTGGGGTGGTCATGATAATAGGACAGCAAGGTGCCTCGGATTGATGTAGGCGCGTAAAGCTTCAGTTCTTTCAGAGGTTGCAAACCACATCTGGCTTTCGGGTCAGAGTAGAAAAGCAGACCATCATGAACAACAAACTGTGGGGGGCTGTGTATGTCTGAGTCAGTGTGCGGATTCACCTCTAGATTTCTGAGAAGCTGGCCAATGTCCGGGTCATCATTCTGTAGCTGTTTCAAATGCGAGCGATCTGCCAAGAGCACTGGGGGTAGAGCGCGGAGGTCCAAACTGCCGATAACAGCATAGTCGGGCAACAGGTCTATGGGAGCGTCGTCAGTCAGGGGCAGGGGGTTGCGTGATAGCGCATCTGGCACAGTGTTGCGAGTGCCGGGCTTGTGCACTATTGAGAAATCAAAGTCTTGGAGCCGCAGTGACCAGCGAGCCAGCCGGCCCGAGGGGTTTGGGCGGGACATGAGCCACCTGAGGCTGTTGTGGTCGGTGAAATTGGTTACATGGAGGCCTTCCACGTACGGTCTAAAATGTTCAAGAGCCCAAATCACAGCCAAACACTCTTTTTCTGGGGTGGAGTATGGCCTTTCTGCTTTGTGCAGAGAGCGACTTGCATAAGCCACAGCAACCTCTCGACCGTCTGAGTCTTTCTGCATCAGAGCAGCTCCAAGCCCAAGGTCACAAGCGTCAGTGTGAATGAAAAAAGATCTTGAGAAGTCGGGGAATCTTAGGACGGGTGCAGATGTGATGAACTTTTTCAAAGTTTCCATGGATTCCTGACATTTGTCATCCCAGCGGAAGACAGCATCTTTCCTCGTGAGTACATGGAGGGGCTCTGCATGGCGAGCGTAATTCGGGACAAACCGCCGGTAGTATCCGGTCAGTCCGAGGAACTGTCTGACATTTTTCACGGTGGATGGGGCCTGGAACTTTGTCACAGCTTGTATTTTGTCCTCATCAGGTTTTATGCCAGAGGGTGTGATGCGGTAGCCGAGGAATGTGAGTTCACTCAGACAGAACTGACATTTCTTTAGCTTCAATGAGAGACCAGCGGTTTTGAGTCTTTCAAGTACCTCTTTCAGGTCCTTCAGGTGCTGCAACGACGATATCATCTAGATACACCGCACATGTTTTGTAAATGAGACCAGCCAGTACAGTGTTCATTAGCCTTTGAAACGTAGCTGGGGCGTTGCAGAGACCAAAAGGGAGTACACGAAATTGAAAGAGACCACAGTGTGAAATAAAGGCTGTCTTTGATCGTGACTCTTCTGCAACTGCCACCTGCCAGTATCCTCGTGCTAAGTCCAGTGTTGTGATGAACTGCCCCCTCGCCAGAAAGTCAAGTGAGTCATCAATATGTGGTAAGGGGTATGAGTCTTTTTGTGTGACTTGGTTGACGCCTCTATAGTCTACACAGAATCTTGGGTCAGAGCCAGGCCTGTTAACAATAACGACAGGTGCGGCCCACGGGCCAGTGGAAGGCTCAATAATGCCGTCTTGTAACATCTGCTCAACCTGTTCTTCAATGATTCTTTTCTTTGTTGGAGAGGTGCGATAAGGAGGGAGGTTTATGGGCTTCGCGTCCCCAGTGTCAATTTGGTGTTCAGCCATTGAAGTGCGCCCCAGATGACCATCAAACATGTCGTCGAACTGGGTGAGGAGATTGAGCATCGCTGCTTTCTGTCCATCCTCAAGGCTCGCCTCAGCGACTTTGGACCCGAGACTGGTTTGCAAGGCGTCCAGTGACATGATGGCTCCCCCTGCAGTAAATGATTCATCGATACAGTCCTCATCCTCGTCCACCACAGGGCAAGGGATGTCCTCCATTAAGACGGTTCTGGATGGGACGTGTATGGTCAGGGAGGCTCGAATCATGAAATCCATGCCTAGGATGAAAGGGGATGACAGATTAGGGATTATGGCAAAACGTTGGTAGAAGCGTTTCCCCATGAAGCCAATAGAGAGCCAAGTCACACCGTCAGGTGTACATGAATCATTATTGGCAAGTCTCACTGTTGGACCTATCCATTGATGCGTTTTCCTTGGATAAGAGTCATTAACACAGATGAGATCTGCGCGCACCGCAGAAAGTGAAGCGCCTGTGTCTAAGGTTGCATCCACAGGCACAGCATTAAAGTTCACTTTAGTTCTCAGTGGTGTATTCCAGGGAGCCTTGGAGTCAGTGTCCTCAACGTGACATAGGACGTGCTGTTCTTGTGGGATTGAGGCTAGTGGATGAGGCTCAGTCAGCGTCTGGAGGGAGGATTGCCTCTGCGAAATGTCCTCCCTCCTCTGAAGTTTCCCGTCTGCCTGTATGGAGGTGGTGTGTCAAAAGACATGCTGTCTGTCTCGACGCGCTGCACACCGACATCTGTAGACACAGGTGCTGGGGTTGAGGAATTTGGTACAGGCTGTGACCTAGGAGGTGGTGGCACCTGAGATACCGTGTTGCAGGTTGGGCAGGTGCGAGACGTGAACCCAGGGCGAGAGCATTTATAGCAATGGGGCTCACTATTCTGGTTTCTCCTCACCTGTGGGGGAGGAGACTGGTGTCCACTTGGCCCCAGGACCGTATGGAGTTCATGTGCACGCAGTAACAAGTCCATCACTGAGGGGATAGGGGCTCCATACAGTGCACCCAGTCAAACATATAAGGTCCATGTCTGGGTCAAAGTCAGAATCACCAGCTTGTGTTTTTGGGCGAGTTGCCATTATCTGCACTTTTAAGTCAAATACCCACAATGAAATCAGCTTTAACGCTGTCAAGGAGCAAGAGTAATATAACTGCCCGACCTTAGGCTTAATAACAAAAGCTCTACTAGAATACACTTAGCACTACATATGAACAGCACGTGCACCAAACGCATTAAATACCAAAAAGCATGGCAATATGAGAAAATCACTGAAAATGTGATACTACAGTGGCACAATACAGGCAACTCAAAACTTAAAATACATTTAACTCAATTTTTTTGTTTTTTTTTGTTTTTTTGATAGTCACACGGTTCTCCAAAATACTCACAGAGTCCAACTCACAGAGTCCAACTCCCCGAGAGAAAATTATGTTCGCGAGTGTTTAGCAGGCCGTCAGCAGACACATATCCAATGCACTCGGCAGGCAGGGAGGCAACGTGAAGTTCACACAGTTATCAGTTCTCACGGCTGTAATCACGGTAGCTTTAGCTCTAGCAGAAGGGGACACGTGCGTCGAAGAGGACGGCGAAATACACACTCACGCGGACACCCACGGTGGAGAAAAGTACAAAGCAGTCCGGTCCGGTCTAGTCCTTCTTCGCGTGCTCACGCGAGGTCCAGGTAATAATGTTCGGGCGCCAGTTGTAACGTGGAGTTGGAGGGAAGCTAATCCACGAGACTATTAGCATAGCTCCGGCAGGAAATAAAGTAGCAAGGCAGGAGACGAAGTGGAGGGATTTCCAAACTGCATATTTATTTCTCAGATACAGACCATACAAGCCAGGTCTCACGGCATATAAACTATTGCCTTCACCAAAAATAATAACCAGACAGAAAATGTTCGTGACCTATAGCTTTCACCAGCATCCACATTACTCGAGTCAAGGAAGTCGAGTAGGGGTTAAAGGTGATATTCAGTGACAAAACAAAAAGGAGGCACCACCGTGTGGCGTCAACTGGTAATGCTCCGCTACACTCCGGCTGTTACAACGTGAGTTAGTTTATGAATCCTTTTTCTTTTATTTAAACCTACTATTTGGCTTAAAAAGATACTATTTTCAACCTAGGTTATTATTAGTCTCCAGTTGTATCACTAATTTATGTGAGTTAACTCAGCTTTATTCTGGATAAAGTTTAGTTCTTAAGTTTCAAGGTTTAGTTCAAGTTTGGTTAAATTCCCTGTTAGTTTCAACCGTTTTCTATTTTGTTGTTCGTACCCCCCAAAAAAATATTACATGTCAGAAAACACCATTACAGCATTAACATGAAGGGTTAACAAATAAAACAAAAGCAAAAAAAATAAAACAAAACAACTCAAATTGTATTCAGCAAAAGACTGAATAAACTTGTATTTCACAAGTAATTGTCTTTGTTCTCTTAAGTGTCAGTCCTTTAGTAATTGTCCTGAACGGTTAATCCAGTGTCTCTGTGGATCCACAGCAGCTCTGCAGTGAAATGTGGATCAGTCCTACCAGTTTCTGATGAAAACCATGCAACATCCGGCAGAGGCGCTTTGCTCCTGTGTGATGCACAGTTCATGGGGTCACTGGGTGGCTCGCCATCTTACATCTCGCACGTGGAATCCATAGACAGTATAAGAAATGGACAGAGTCATCTCATTGGAACTCAATTGAGGCAAGTGAAGCCCGTTTTCAGCGATTTTTTAGGACTTCCGTTCCTGACGCGCAGACTCAAACTGAGCTTGACTACGTAGATGTGACGTGAGCAACCCGTCTGTCTTCTAGTGGCTGTGGCATGAGAAATCTGAATCATTCCCTTCCGAATCTTGCAGAGACGGAGATCGTGAGTAGGAGGTGTCCATGAGCTAGGAGCAGGAGAAACTTTTGCTAGGTATTCTGATTAATTATTTTGTCATTTTGCTTCCACGTCCCCCCGATTGCCCGCGAGCTTCTCCTCCCGTCAATACGGTAATCTCTCTACTGTGCGACAGAGAGTCGCGTGGTTATGACGCAATCATTAGCCTACTTTTACAAAAACTGTTTTTACGGGGCCATAACGTAAGCTACAAGGTAATGGAGCATTTTATACATTGTCGTGTTTCTTTAGAAATAAATAATGGACAAATGGAGTCTTTAAACGCCTCAGATGTAAAGTTATTCGCTGTCAAAGTGACGCCAAAATGAATGGGAGTCAATGGGATGCTAACAGCAGGTGAAGTTCTGCTACAAGATGGTGGCACGCGGCCGGCTTCAACTTCCGGTCGACTTCCTTCCCGCTTGGTGGAATCCAACTCCGATATTCGCTCAGAATTTCCGGTCCAAACCTTAATGGCCAAGTCCCGTTCGGCAATGAACACAAGTATGAAATATCGCCAGGTCACGGCAGGTTGGAACACACAACAAAACAAACAAACAAAAAACTCCTTCGAGGCACAAAATTAACTTTAAATGGACTCTTTACTTATTCTTCTTGTTTTCCTCTGTTTTCAGCAGCAGCTCTACAACGACTGTCTGCGTTTCTCCCTCGTTAACAAGCAGGAAAAAACAAAACAACCTGATTGGCTGTGGCTAGTCTCAGGAGTCACGCTGCAACGTGACTCTTCAAAATAAGAGTCTGAACACATTTTAAACCAGGTTAAATGAAGAAAATAAATAAATAAATAAAATGAATTCACATATTTTTAACCCTTTTTCTATGTTCTTAAACCTAAATGAAACGTATGAAATAAAGCATTTGACTATTTTAATGCATTTTAAATTTCTTTTAACCTATTTGTTGCCTATTCATTGCTTGCAATGCATTTCTTTATGACTGTTTTTATTAACAACTTTAGTTTGAAATGGTGCTTTGTAACCAGGGTTACAGTGTCACTACATCCATCTGCTTTTCTAGGCTACCCTGATAGCAATGGTCTCAGGAGTCATTGAAACTTATAGTTGAGTGACCATTTCTTAGTTAAAGTCTTTACTTTACAGTTAGATTTAAAGTATCCTCTCCTTGAGAGAAAGAACATGTTATCTTAATGTTTTGAGAAGACTCTCCTCCTCACCAAATCCAATCTTGAAGAAACTGTGTCTGTGTGTGTTAGTATTCTTGGTTACAGGTTAAGGAACAAGTGGAAATATAGCTGCAAGCAGCGATACGGGGCCAAGCCCCTGAAGCAGCAGCAAGAGCAGGAATAGTAAAAACAGCAGAAATTGAAGAAAAAAGAGCTGGTTTAGAAGTATAGGTGAAAATGAACTCAAAATGAACAGAAGTTCAGATGAGAATTAAAGCTGCAAGCATCGATGAAAGGGCCCTCGCACCCGTGCCATCGTCACTCGTTGGCTTTAGGAAGACAGAGCATGGTTGGGCAATGTGCATGAAAAGTGGGATTTTCGACAGTTACAGCGCTGTAGATTGTCGTGGAAGTTCAGGTTTACGACTGCAAACGGCAATTTACAGGCAACACTGCAAACTGTCGGAAATTGTCGGAAATTGACGTGGGACTTGCTTGCCCCGTGACCCCCCTCCCTCTAATGCTTTAACATGTAAATGAGACTGCTGTGAGCTTTACAAATGCAAATGAGGGTAGCAGGGGGAGTTTTATCCCAGGTGACTAAAAGGTATTAACTTAATTTAAAAAAAAATACAATACAATACAATATTTATTTATAACGCACAATTAAAAACAGCCCAGGCTGACCAAAGTGCTGTGCAGGGCAATAGATAAAATGCAGGGCAGAAACAGGACAATAAAAAGAAAAAAAAGAAAAAAAAAGGCAATAGTTGTATCATAGTCAAGGGGTATTAAAAGCAAGAGAAAATAAATAAGTTTTCAAGGATGTTTTGAAGATGGAAATTGAGGGAGCTAGTCTGATATAGAGGGGTAGACTGTTCCAAAGTTTTGGGCCTGCAGTCGCAAAAGTGCAGTCGCCTCGTTTTTTAAGTCTGGATCTGGGCACGATAAGAAGACAGTGATCACTGGATCTCAAAGTACGAGATGGAGTGTACGGGCAGAGGAGATTGGTCAGATATTGGGGGGCCGGTTTGTTAAGAGCTTTATACACAAATAGTAAAATTTTAAAATCAATCCTGAATGTGACAGGTAGCCAGTGGAGTTTGAATAGCGCTACCACTTTTGGAGCAATGCACAACATGTTACAGACATTTTCACTGCCCTTTTTGTGATAGCAGTATTATTAAACAGACAAAATGGGACAAATTGAATAACCACATTAAAATCCACTTTAAAAGGCTGTTGTTCATGAAGGAACATCTGGACTTACAGTGTACAGTGGCAATATATATTATTTTACATTTATCCATTTGTCAGACGTTATCCAAAGATAGATGGTTTTCTGCATGATTTAGACAAAATATTAAATTATCTTCATTAAGTCAAGTCAAGTCAAGTTTATTTGTATAGCGCTTTTCACAATACAGATTGTATCAAAGCAGCTTCACAGTATTAAATTAAAATAATACAACAAAGTTTGTTTCAAGAGGAATTTATTGATTGATAAAATTAAATTAAATATCCCCAAAATATCCCCAACTGAGCAAGCCAAAGGCAACAGTGGCAAGGAACCGAAAAACTCCATCAAGTGACCTAATGGTGTCCTAAAACTCCATCAGGTGACCTAATGGAGAAAAAAAACCTTGGGAGAACCCAGGCTCAGTAACCATTAATGTCTAAAGGTTACACAAACAATCCACACTGAAACTTAAGCTAACAAAACACAAACAATTATATATTCCTGTATTTTCTGTATTTATTTTAATCAATCGTTTTTGTTTTTTCAGTCTATCATATAATTATGTTGTGTATGATCTATGAAAAAAATGGTTAGTTGTAAAATGGTTGAGTATTAAAAAATATTTTGAATTAAATCAAATGTTCACACTTTGTTTTCATGTTATATATATATATTTTAGTTTTGCTTAATATATATGGTTCATTTGACTCAACAAAAATGGATAAAGTAATTTTAACGGTTAAAACACTTAACATTTGTTAATAGTAGGCCTAGTATATTGTATTTTGTTAATAGGACCAAAGATAGCCTAATTCTTATATTTTACAATATTTTAGATATATATTTTCAATTAAATCGTTTACTTTTGTTTTTATTAACTTTGTTTTAAACTTTGAAACGTTCCAAAACAAAGAAATATAACTAGCGCAATGCCTTGTTGCGCCCACTTCCGGCCTCAGTCAGACTGTCGGGTCTTCTGTTGGTTCCAGGGACGTGCGGTCAGGGTAGGCAGGGTAGGCAGTGCCTCACCAAAGGAAATGTTGACATTACATTTATTAATTCCAAGAGCTTTATTAATTCACCACATTATTAATTGCATTTATTTTATTCCAAATATTAATTTTTGTAACAAAAATTTTCAGGAATACACATATAATATACTCATTTTGCCATTGTTTGCTCCTAAAACCATTGTTTCATGCAGGAAATTCAAGGCCATGGCCATTGAGGCAGAGGTTAGCAGCATAGACATGTAAAGAAAGGCTAGATGGCTCAAGGCGGAGTCAGCTGTGTCGTCACTTGGCGGCCATCTTAGGTCAGGAGACTGCGCTGCTGCTCCCTGCTGCTGTGGACGGAAGGTGAGTGACATACGCCAACTAAAATGCTCATAACTTGCTGAATTCTTGACGGATTTACAAACGGTTTGGTTTATTACAAACCTTATTAACGTGGCTATGATTTGTGCTGATGCCGTTTGTGGCTATAATTTTTCACAAGTATGCAGTTAAATAGCCGCATCCCTGACGTTTATGACACACCAAGCCGTTTGAAAATCGGTTGAAAATTGAGCAAAATATAGTTATTTCAGCACTACATGCACAATAGACTTTAATGTTATAACTGGACGAGCGGTCCTGTCCTAAGATGGCCACCGTGTGACGTCGTCGGGTCCCATTGGCTCTCAGCGCCGGTAAGCTATCTAGCCTTTCTATACATGTCTATGGTTAGCAGTGCCTCTTTGGTCCATAGAACGTAGTTTACGTAGATTTGCGCATGCGCAGTCAGTTCTCATGCTGTCTTGAATTATCAACATTGAGGCAGAGACGTGATCCACTCGCTCTCACTCAATCCGCGCTTCCCGATACTTAGCATCTAGCGGCGCCTAGCGTTGGCTGTCAACAGGCCCGGGGTGGGTAATCGGGAGAATTCCCGGTGGGCCGCTTCACTTTTTGCCCGGTCGAGGATTTATTTATTTTTGTCACATTTCACGTTAGTTACACACGTTCTGCATTCTGACACCGCAGCGCGCAGCCTCTGCATGGGTTGTACCATGTGAGGGAGTTCTCCCCTCCCCTCCCCTCCCCTCCCCTCCCCTCCTATAGAGTTGGTTGGGTCCATAGCCCGTCATGCTACCGCCGCGGCCTACCGATAGAAATATTTGGTTCCAATGGGTGGAGCTACCATGAATATTTACGATACCATAGCGTGCATGGGCGGGGCGACAAATAGTGGAACGGAAAGCGTGAGCGCCTGCTCGTTTTGTTTTATGGATTATTTATTTCAAACAGGTAATAAAGTTGAACGAAGTTAATCTTAAAGTACTCGTATATATTTTATAAATAATTCATCGTTTTGTAGCATGTGTTTCAGTACTCTGAGTTTACCTGAACTGAACTAATTCTGTAGGAAGCGTTGCAAGACCTACAATAAAGGCATATTTCTCCAAATTCTCCCAGATTAGTTGTTGCTGACATTATAGAACTGTTCGTTTCTCTTGAATTACTGAGATTAGGATTTTTAAAGGTGTGTGATTGCTGGTTAAATAAATATTTACAAATATATTCTTGTGTCTTTATTCTGTCTTCCAAAGTTGTCTGCATATTATTAAAATAGCCTTTAAATTATAGCTCAAGACGCCATAAGAACTTGTTGCATGTTGCATGCTTTGGATGTTGCTTTATACTGACTTAACTGAAAATCTTTTTGATACACAACCTTTACTTTATCAAAAGTTATCATAAATGTTAAGCTTCAGATGCATTAACAGTTGTTTTCTCTAGCAATGCTTTAGAACAGAGGTCAAATTAATTTATAATAATGACTAACCATTAATCATAAAAAATAGGCCTACATCTTATCAGTTTAGTAATGTTATCATTCTTATGTAATCTTTTTGTAAACAAGTGAACAGAAAAACACACTGGTGTAGAAGGCATGGGTATACCAAAATATTAAAGAAAGATATATTTATAAATACATATTTGAATAATATAGTAAATATTTTATTAGTCCTGCTGTATTAATTTTGTCCTTTATCCCTTTTTTTCGCTTGTCTAACATTCTTGTTTTTACAGCTGAATATGAATAAAATATGTAATTTTAAGACACTGTATCTTACTATAAAAATAATTTCGAGAATGAATGCTTTAAAAAACTCAATTTTTACACAGAAATATGTTGAGGCAGATGTTTTTGTTTATCAGTTTTAAACAGTCTAGATCATATTTAGGATAGGTAGATAACTTTATGCATATAGTTTTATATTATACAAATTATATGTATTATATTCTTTAAATGAGAATACTTTTTAATTATATGTCCATATCCCACCACACCTGAGAAACTGACCTCTATTTCTGTGCAATTTACTATTGTACACAGCTTTGGCCAATAAATAATTGGTTCAGTACATATAGTTTGTGAAGCATTCAACATCCAATTAGCTATATGTTTTAAAATAATAACGAGTCTCAACCACAATTCATATAAATAAACCTACCCATCTTTGTTGAATTTGTCACGTGGGCTGTCAATATAGATAAGGAAATGTTTAAAACCTTGTATGAATTGAAAAAATCTGGAAAGGTTCCTCATGGTGTTTCTAAAAATATGTCCTTCTTAGAAGGGCACAGAACTTCACAATCAGAGGTGAGTTAAGTAACACTTAGTGATTTCTGTCTCTTCATGATCAAAACATACTACTTTTAGATGAGGTCTTATACTGTATTATACAGTGAGGTTTTTATTTGCCCTAGATGCAAACACCCTTAATGTTGTACTCCCATGCATGATATCAATGAAAGAAAATTGGAAATTTGGCGTTGCCAAATAAAAAACTAAATTAAATGAATCAATTTGCTAGAGTTTTGTCTCGGTTTTATTACAATTAAGTGCATTTACCTTTGGAATGGTACATTCAAAACTACAAATTGCACAAACTGAGTATAAAATTACTTTAGTTGGGCCTTGTATACATCAATACAATTGAAATAATTATCACTTAATTTGACCAATGTTCTAAAGCATTGCTAGAGAAAACAACTGTTAAAGCAACTGAAGCTTAAAATTTATGATAACCTTTGCCAGTTGTGTATCAAAAAGATTTTCAGTTGAGTGTAAAGCAACATTCAAAGCATGCAACACCATGCAACTCCAAGTAGCCTATGTTGTCTTGAGCTATCATCCTATAAAAGCTATTTCAATAGCCTACAGACAACTTTGGGAGACAGAATCAAAACACAATAATATATTTGTAAATATTTATTTAAACATGCAATAATAGACATTTAAAAAGCTTAATCTCAGTCATTCGTGAGAAACGAAAAGTTAGGAGTAGTTTAGGACAAAACGCTATCTGAGGCGCTCACGCTAATAATTTCTGTTCCACTTGCTTGTATACGCCCCGCCCATGCACGCTATGGTCTCGTGAATATTCATGGTAGCTCCACCCATTGGAACCAAATATATCAGGAACCGAAAATATTGTAACACCGGCCCTACCGTAACGGTACGCGTCAGGGAGGATGGATGGGAGGTATAAGCTTGTTTCCGCCACAGAATAAAACATTTTAAAAGATAATTGTGACTTTTTATCTCGCAATTCTGTCATTATTTCTCAGAATTGCAAGATATAAAGTCGCAATTGCGTGTTATAATTGCGAGATATAAAGTCAGAATTGCGTGAAATAAAGTCGCAATTGCATGTTATAAAGTCAGAATTGCAAGCCTACCCATGACAAGATATCACTGCACGTTACTTGGTTCAAACATTCCTAAATGACGGTACAGAGACTGCATTGCTGGTGAACCGTGGTGAACTCATCGTTTCCTCTAAATTGAATGTAAGTTCGGTCAACCTAATGAATTCAATGTCATTGTGTACGTATAGTCTTAGGTAGTTTAGCGTTATTGTCTTAAACTTCAACTTTTAAATCTTTTATGGTTACAGCAGCCGCGAATGGGCAATGGTGTCTTCACGGCAATCATGGCGTTAGCTTTTGGCGCTTTTTTTTTATTTTTTTAGTTAGCTTGCTGCTCATGGTTCATGTTCAGTTTCCATGTTATTTTAGCTGTACACGAGATAATATGTCAATTTGGGATACTAAACTGCACGTAAACCGATAGCAGCATGGCATAGAGTTCTGAGTCTGACTGGCTAACTTAGCTCTTTGCTAATTAAGTTAGCTTGTCCATATAGCAGCTTGCTACGGGGTTCACGGATGATGCAAGGTGGGTTTGAAGGTGAATTGTCTAATTTATAAATGTGCGTCGTGAATGTGACACCTAACGTAACAACGTTACCAGGCAGAGGAGAAGGACGATGAGGTGATTAGATCTAACGTTAACTTAACGTTACGAGGATCCATACAGAAATGTAATATATGTCAATATATGTAAATTACATATATAATGTTAGTGCCCATGTATGTCTGCTGCATATATGAGAATATATGCAAAATTCATATATGTAAAACACATAGACATATATGAAACATATATTTCAAAATATAGCAAAAATGGCCGTTTTCATGTAAGTGCCATATATTTTCCCGTATATGCACATAAATGTGAAATATATGTAAGACGCATATATGTATACATGCATATATGACGCATATATGTATACATGCATATATGACGCATATATGTATACATGCATATATGACTCATATATGTATACATGCATATATGACGCATATATGTATACATGCATATATGACGCATATATGTATACATGCATATATGACGCATATATGTATACATGCATATATGACGCATATATGTATACATGCATATATGACGCATATATGTATACATGCATATATGTACTTATTTCTATAGTACATACTTTCACATATATTAGGGATACAAATCTTATATCTGAATGCCTTGAAATTAAATGCCTATAGTTGGAGATTTTGTCTATTGTGTAAATACCAAATATAGTATTTTAATACAATAATGCAGTGTTTTCTTTGTCATTTTTGACAAATACATCCACAAAGTACCATAACCATATGCCACAGCTTTAAAAATGCATCAGTATCACATGCATGTACACTGTAAAACTTTTCACTGTAAATTTACAGTAAAATACTGGCAGCTGGGTTGCCATCCACATACTGTATTTTTTACAACATACTTACATACATTTTACATACAGTAAACAGCATTACAGTACTCCACTGTAATTACCAATTATACCACATTTTACATTATTAAACTTGTCGACAGCAATAAATTGTATTTTTACAGGGAATACTGCTTTTATTATTACATAATTAAAATATTATACTTTAAGGTTTCATAAGAGTAGTCACACTAGGAAAAAGAAAACAACATTTTCTGGGTTTTAAAACATTTATTTAGTTAAAATGCCATCTGTGAACATGTTGGCTGAATTACTTTTTAAACATAAAATGCAATTTTAACACTTAACAACAAACAGGTAACAGTTAGCACTTAAAGGAATAGTTCACCCAAAAATTTAAATTAGCACATGATTTACTCACCCTCAAGTCATCCTAGGTGTATATGACATTCTTCTTTCAGACGAATACAATCAGAGTTCTATTAAAAAATGTCCTGGCTCTTCCAAGCTTTATAACGACAGTGAAATGCTGTTTCTTTTTTGAAGTCCATAAAAGTGCAAACGAAATCCCATTCAAAGTCTGCAAGATTTTGCAAAAGTGAGGACACCTGTAGGCTTACAGTGGTGTTCTTGTTTTGCACAACTTGGCCAGTTTTCTTTGAAATTACTTGTCCTTTCTTTGTTTTTGATCCACGTTCAGGATTGATGTCAAGAAAGCGTCTAAAAGGCAGAAAAAAACAACAATTAAATATTATTAACTGAGTGTATATATTTTGACAAAGAGAGACAGCACAAAAGCTGTCTAAAACTGAACAACATGAAAAAAAAAAATGCAATTGTGATCAATAACTGATATTTTTTCTGCCCTGGTAAAATACATCAACTCAATGTGTCTGTTTACATGCAACACTGTCAACTAACTAAATTTTTGGAAGTGGGGTTGCCAGATTTAAAGTTTTATTCTACAACTTTTATTCTACAACTTTTGTCTACTCATCGTCCAGCTCATTAACAATATCATCCCCTCATCCGGTGCCATCAGAGTATCAGTGGAAAGGCAGTCTTTAGACTCTCCGTTTATATAGAGCACACACTGCCAGAATACAGCCCAAACATTTGTGACAGAAATAATTGAACTTATATGCAATAAACATTGCAAGGCTTGCAATTATGACAACATGATTTACCAGACTAAAATGCATGTTTGCACCCAAAAATTTAAATTCTGTCATTATTACTCACCCTCAAGACTTTTGTTCATCTTCGGGACACAAATGAAGATATTTTTGATGAAATCCGATAGTTTTGTCCTTCCATTGATAACAATATCATTGCAACTGTCAAAGCCCAGAAAAGTGGTAAACACATTGGTAAATATATAGCTACAGTGGTTCAACCTAAATATTATGAAGCAGGGTTTCTGCACATTTTTTAAAGTCAAATTTAAGGCTTTTTAAGACCTTTTTAAGACCCGAAGAAATAAAAATTAATACCATGCATTAGGGGTGTGCAATATTGACAAAATATGTCTCGATCGATATTTTCAAAGTTTTCTTGATAATAATTAGATAACATTTTACTGATTGTGTTTCTGTGCTTGGTGCCATGGCTTGTTTAGGCCTGTTGACAGCTGACTGACAAAGATATTCATATTTTTCATATTCTATGCAGTGGTCAGTTTACAGCAGTGACAGAAATTAAGGGGTAATATTTGCCACCTTAAATTGATTTCAAGGGGCATTTTCACCTATATATGGACATTTGTAGATGTTTCAACATCTACTGCATTCAGATTCACCCGTGAAGGAATCACTCACATGGCTGGGCACGACACATCAAGGATATTAAGAGGCTAAAAGCAGGTTTAAACATTGCCCCATTGAAGTCAACAGGGTGCAAATTTTAAAAAGAGGATAACACGGTGTTGGCAACACCAATTTTTGTCGTTGTTCTCTGTATTGACAGCACTCCAAATTTACAAAAAAATTAGCTCAATGTTAAAATTGACCGGAGTTCTCCTTTAAGGTTGCACTAGTTACATGGATTATTTAAACAATATTTTTACTAGCTTTCTGGGCCTTAAAAGTTGCAAAGACGTTGCTGTCTATGGGTGGTTCAGAAACCTCTCAGATTTCATCAAAAATATCTTAATTTGTGTTCTGAAGATGAACGAAGGTCTTACAGGTTTGGAACGACATGAGGGTGAGTAATTAATGACAGAATTTTCACTAATCCTTCAACTGAAAACAACTTGCACTGACATATCTTAAAATATATGACTGCCACTGTTTTATCTCAAGATGCACACCAGTAATGTTTTTTTTTTTTATGATACATTATTATAAAAGCTGCTTAAATACCCTAATTTTATTAAGGCCTAGACCTGGCTTAAGCTAAGCCCTGTATGGAAACCAGGGCCATATTGTTCATACCAGTAGTCAACATAATAAATACTGTCAAGTCAAGGTTAGTGACACAATTCAGTCTAATATATATATATATATATATATATATATATATATGAATGGTAAATATGCCAATGACTAACCTCTGAACAAACTCAAGGTGCTGCCTCTTCTTGGTACTGCAAACTGAGCTCATAGGAGGAGGCAAACAGTGCTGCCAGGCCAGTGATGAAGTTAGACTGTGATCCTTCACACACACCTTGACCTTCCAAACTTAATATCCAGCACTGGTTGCTTAGAGATTGACCTGTAATGGAATAAAAAAAAAATTAAAAAAATTATATTAATAATTAAAATAACTACTGTGGGTTCCACTGTGGTTTGATGTAGTTGTCTATTCATAGTTCTATGAATTACATTTTTCAACAAAAAATTTTAATTGGTTAGAATGCTAAAATGCACTGGCATATAATTATGTTTGTTTGAAGCATAAACTCACTTAATTTTGACTTATTCTTTCAGAAAACAAGACAATTTTTACGTGTCTATTAAATGCTTCATGTAAGAATTGTAGATATCTGGACTGGAAACAAAATAAAAACACTAATTAAGAAAAACATATTTTGCAGTGGAGTGAGTAAATGATGGCTTTTCATTTTAGGTTTCATCTACCCCTTTAATGTTTACATACCAGGAAATAAGTCGTGGACTTTCTGGCAGATGTAGATTGCTGGACATCAGCGACACAAATTCCTGAAACAATTTTTAAAAAGGACAGCACAACCTTGATCAACAGAACCATAAAACATATTACAAATTAATGAGATTTGCTTAATAATCTCTACTTATCTACTTGAAGGATAACACCGTCTAACTTCTTTGAATTAGGGAGTAGTTGTAGGACCATGGGATGGCAATCAGGAATAGGCCCACTACATTTGAAAACAGCATTAGGAACATGGATTTTCATGTGCTAGCAAAATTCTGACAACGATTCAAAAGCACGATTACAGACCTGACAGAATTTGACAGCATTTTTTTTTACCACATAGACTATAACTGTAACACTACTTAAAAGCACTTACATTAACAATGGCCATCAGATTACAAAGCCTAAAACGAAAAAAAGATATATCAAATGCACGTCATGCAAATAGCATGGTAAAGGTTGCCTATTATATGAAATGTCGAAGTTAACGTTACTTGGTAAACAGGTGAACAGAGTCAGTGAATTGCTTGCGCGGCCACGGTAGTAAACGTACTTGGTTACTTACGTAACCTCGGTTCCCTTAGAGATAAGGGAACGAGTACTGCGTTGCAAACGCTGTGGGAAAACTCCTTTTCTCGAGAATATTGAAGCCTTTATTTTAAAACGCATTGCTGCAGCACAGGCGAGAGCATCAGGCTCGCGCGAGCGTGCTGATAGGCTGTGCTGTGGGCAACTGCACGAACCAATGGCGGATAGGCAGAGGCGCGCGAACCAATCAGGGCGCTTGGCACACTGCCAAAGTCAAGCGCGCGAAACTACACGTGACCATAGAATATAAATACAGATAAAATCCGCCATTTGACAGGTACAATCGACTGAAGCGAAAACACCTGACACAAGATAAATAGCACGGCAAGGCAACGCAGTACTCGTTCCCTTATCTCTAAGGGAACCGAGGTTACGTAAGTAACCAAGTACGTTCCCTTACGAGAACGTTCTCTCGTACTGTGTTGCAAACGCTGTGGGAACACTATTTAAAACGCCGTGCTATAATCTTGTGGCCGCTCTGACTCACCAAGTACCGGGAAGTTACAGAATTGGCCAAGATAAACGAGACCGAAACATCGGGCCCAGAAATTTAAACCATAAGAAATGGCCAAGGGCCAGGATAGGAACACCACTCGACCAAGCCCACGAAGAGGCGACACCTCTCGTAGAGTGAGCTCTAACACCTATGGGACAGGATAGGCCCAGTGAGGTGTAAGCCAGAGCAATGGCATCAACTATCCATCTGGACAGCGTGAGCTTAGTGACCGGAAGGCCTTTGGTTCGGCCCCCGAAACAAACAAAGAGCTGTTCAGACTGTCTGAAAGAGGCCGAACGCTCTAGATAAATTCTCAAAGCTCTGACAGGGCAGAGCGTGAGAGAATCACTGTCCTCCTCAGTGGGAAGAGCTGACAGAGAAATAACCTGGGCTCTGAACGGAGTTGAGAGCACCTTAGGAACATATCCATGTCTTGGCCTAAGAATGACCTTGGAGTCATTAGGGCCAAACTCCAGACAGGAGGCGCTAGTAGAAAGCGCCTGCAGGTCCCCTACTCTCTTCACTGACGCCAGTGCCAGGAGCAGGGCGGTTTTCAGAGAGAGGGGCTTAAGATCAGCTGACTGAAGTGGTTCAAAGGGAGGCCCCTTAAGAGCCCGCAGGACCAGTGAAAGGTCCCAGGCCGGTACAGACGGCGGCCGAGGCGGGTTAAGCCTTCTGGCGCCCTTAAGGAAACGAACTATAAGGTCGCTTTTACCTAAGGAGGCTCCGGCTTCCAATACGTGATAAGCAGCAATGGCTGCCACATACACTTTGAGAGTGGAGGGGGAACGACCCGCGTCCAACATCTCCTGCAGAAAGGAAAGCACTTTTGGTACTTCACACGTGTGTGGGTCGAGGCCTCGAGCTAAACACCAGCTGGAGAACACTGACCATTTAAGGTGATAGAGGCGTCTGGTAGACAGAGCTCTAGCCTCCTTAATAGTGTTCAGGACACCTTCTGGGAGATCCTGGGGTACCCGTTGAGTGGCCATACATGCAGGGCCCACAAGTCGGGACGGGGATGCCAGATTGTCCTGTTGGCCTGAGCCAGAAGGTCGCACCTCACTGGGATTGGCCATGGGTCTGTTACAGACAGTTGCATCAGCTCTGGAAACCAAATCTGGGTTCGCCAGAGAGGAGCTACTAAGAGAACTGCGCTTTTCGTATTCCTGATCCGTTCGATGACCTGAGGGAGCATCGAGACTGGAGGAAACGCATAGAGAGGAAGGTTGGGCCAATCGTGGGCCAACGCATCCCTGTTCTTTGAAAAGAAGATTGGGCAGTGACAGTTGTCTTCTGAGGCGAAAAGATCTACTTCTGCCTTCCCGAAGACCTCCCAAAGCAGGAGAACTGTCTGAGGGTGGAGAGACCATTCCTCTGGGGGAACTCTGCCCCGAGAGAGCATGTCTGCTCCTATGTTCATCGTGCCTGGCACGTGAGCTGCCCTGAGCGAGCGCAGGTTGGTGTGAGCCCATAGCAGGAGCTGAGAGGCTATGGCAAACAGGTTGCGGGACCTGAGGCCGCCCTGGCGATTTATGTAAGAGACCACCGACATATTGTCCGTCCGGACCAACACGTGGTGACCAGCCAGGTATGGGAGGAAGGCTTTCAGGGCTAGAAAAACTGCTCTCATTTCGAGGCAGTTGATGTGTAGGCGTTTCTCCGAGCTCGACCAGAGGCCGGAGGCAGGCCTGCCCTCGTACAGAGCTCCCCAACCCAAGTTGGAAGCGTCTGCTGAAATCATCCTCCTCTCCGAAACCACCCCCATGCTTACGCCCTGCTGGTACCAGCTGGCGTCTTTCCAAGGGGCCAGGGCTTGAACACAGCGCTGGTCCACCTTGATAACCAAGTGGCCTGAGTGCCAGGCGTGGGGTGGCACCAGAGGTGCTAGCCACAGCTGAAGAGGACGCATACGCAGTAGGCCTAGTTGGAGTACTGATGATGCAGAGGCCATCAGGCCAAGGATCCTCTGAAACGTTCTGAGGGGTACATGAGAGCCCTCTAAGAACGATGCCGCGAGCTGCTGAATCGTTAAATCACGGGCCGGTGTGGGCCATGCTTTCATAAGTCGAGAACTGTTCCCAGGAACGTGATGCGTTGGCTGGGCAACAGAATACTCTTGGAAAAATTGACCCTGAGCCCCAGACATTCCAAATGGCTGAGGAGCCAGGCTCTGTGAGTATGTGACTCCGCCTCTGACTGAGTCAGTATGAGCCAGTCGTCGAGGTAGTTCAGGATGCGCATGCCCCGCTGTCTCAGGGGGGAGAGAGCTGCATCCATGCACTTCGTGAAAGTGCGAGGTGCCAGTGCCAGTCCAAATGGTAGAACTGTGTACTGGTATGTCTGCCCCTCGAAGGCGAATCTCAAGAATGGCCTGTGGTGGGGGTTCACTTGAATGTGAAAGTAAGCGTCTTTCAGATCTACTGAGAAAAACCAGTCGCCTGGGCGAATTTGCGCCAGGATATGTCTGGTCGTGAGCATTCTGAACGGCCGTGACATGAGAGCCTTGTTCAGATGTCTGAGATCTAAAATGGGTCTCAGGCCGCCGTCTTTCTTTGGAACAAGAAAGTAACGGCTGTAAAAACCTGACTCGCTCTGAGAAGGGGGGATCTTCTCGATGGCCCCTTTTGTCAGCAGACCTAACACTTCGGTGCGGAGGACATGACTCAATGTGCTCCTTACCGTGGTTTGTATAACCGCACGAAAACGCGGTGGTCTGCGGGCGAACTGAAGCGAGTAACCGCGCTTTATGATGTTCATAACCCAATCTGAGATTCCGGGGATAGCTTGCCAAGCTAGAACCCGCAGAGCCAGAGGCATTATCATATCTGGAACGCCCAGTGTCGGGGGCTCGAACTGACATGTATGTAGGTGAGAAATTTTGCTCGATTTGTGCTTTTTGTGGGTCGCTGTTAAAACAGCGTTTGTGTGCAGGGGTGCGTGACAGGTGACGGGCCCATGTACTGCATTTAAAACTGCTCCAACCGCCTGAACTGAAGAGGGGGCTGAGAGTAGCACTCGAGCAACTTTTGGGGCTGGTCCGGCCGCGGCGGGACAATGACCCCTCTTTATGCCAGTTAGGACGGCTTCTTGGGCTCGTGATCGAGCGTGAGCTTAGGCCGCGGGCCCTGGCGCTTCGGGAACGGGAACCGTTTAGCAGGCTTCGGGTGCTGGCTGGTCTCAGCCGCTGGGCGGGGCTGGAGGACCTGTGAAACCACCCTCTCAGGTCGCGGCGTGCTCTTGGGGCGCCGTTGGACCGAGCTAGAGCGTTTGGGCAGAAAGTGCTTCATAGCGCTGGAAGCTTTCTGAGCCTCGGTGAAGCGTTCTGCGAAGCCGCTGACAGACGGGCCGAAGAGACCGGATGGTGTAACTGGAGAGTCGAGGAAGGCGGTCTTGTCTGCGTCCCTGATCTCAGTTAAATTTAGCCACAGGTGGCGCTCTAAAACCACCAGGCTGGCCATGTTGCGGCCCAGGGCTTGAGCAGTGGTCTTTGTGGCCCACAGCGCCAAATCCGTTGCACTTCTGAGGTCCTTAAAGGCGTCTGGGTCAGGGCCTGACTCATCCATGGAGCGGAGGAGCTTAGCCTGGAAGACTTGAAGGGTCGCCATGGCGTGAAGTGCAGAGGCGGCTTGACCAGCGGCAGCATAAGCGCGGCTGGCGATGGCCGATGAGGTCCTGCACGGCTTAGATGGGTGCACAGTCTTAGACCTCCAACTACCTGCAGTGGGAGGGCATAAGTGTGCGGCGACCGCTTCCTCTAGTGGAGGGAGAGACACATAACCTTTTTCTTAAGCGCCGTCAACAGTGGAGAGCGTTGAAGAAGCAAATGAGCGTGTTCGCGCTGAAAAGGGCGCGCGCCAGCTCTTAGTGAGCTCTTCGTGGACCTCAGGCAGAAAGGGGGCGGCGCGCTGACGAGGGGCCTGATGGCGCCCCGGCAGGAACCATTCGTCGAGGCGGCTTCTGGGAGGCTCAGCTGGAGAAACCCAGTCGAGTCCCAGCTCGTTGACAGCGCGAGACATGACGTGGAAGAGTTCGGCGTCGATGTTCGCTCGAGTGTCAGAAGGATCCAACTGAGAGGGGGGGACGGGGTCCGCGGAGCCCGACCAATCCTCGCTCTCAGATGCCGCCACGGAAACTGCGTCATCCATTCCCTCAGCAGATCCGCCAAAAGAGACGAGTCCCGCCGCATCAGACGAGGGGCGTTGGTCGCTCCGAGAAAACAGAACTGGAGAAGAGGGCGTGGGCGAAGCACGTGGAGAAAGGCCCGGCGTGCATTCGCTAAACTCACTGCATTCAGGACGCCTCTGCTCGCGTCGCTTCTTCCTACGGGGCTCGCGGGGCGCCGAAGACGGAAGATGGGCGGGATCACTCACCGACGAAGCGAGGGCGAGTCTCGAGCGGAGAGTAGAAACAGGCATCCCGTCGCAGAAAAGGCAGCCGTCTTTAGTGAGCGCTGACTCGGCCTACTCAGGGCCGAGACAGGCAGCACACTGTGTGTGTCTGTCAGACACATGCAGGGGAACCCCGCAGGATTGACAGAGAGAGAGAGGCATTTGAAACAACGCCTGTGCGCTGTGAAAACAGCGATTTTGCTCTTTTAGAGAGAGGAGAGAAAAAAAGGATACTCGTCGGATGCCACAGGGAAACGCTCAGCTGGCAGATGCCGAGATGCGAAGCTGTTCCGCTGGAAGGCTTTTCAGACGACGAGCAGCTTCTATCCGGAGAAGATCAGCGACGAGGTGAGTCGAGCTGAAGGAGATTAAATCTGTCAAATGGCGGATTTTATCTGTATTTATATTCTATGGTCACGTGTAGTTTCGCGCGCTTGACTTTGGCAGTGTGCCAAGCGCCCTGATTGGTTCGCGCGCCTCTGCCTATCCGCCATTGGTTCGTGCAGTTGCCCACAGCACAGCCTATCAGCACGCTCGCGCGAGCCTGATGCTCTCGCCTGTGCTGCAGCAATGCGTTTTAAAATAAAGGCTTCAATATTCTCGAGAAAAGGAGTTTTCCCACAGCGTTTGCAACGCAGTACGAGAGAACGTTCTCGTAAGGGAACCGCGTTCGCCAAATCAAACCAAATAACGTTACGTGAAAACAATGTAGAAATGCGAACGCAAAAAAAATAAAAAAATAACATATATTGGCTTACCGTATCACTCAGTTGAACAATTCTCCATCTTCTCAAACTCTAAATCCCACTTATCGTCACGCGCAGATTATTCAATGACAAATTCTTCCATCCGTCCTCAGGGTGCTGCTGCTACCTTTAACGTCGTCCATTTTCTGCTGCGTCACAGGCAACTAATGTTTGAAACACGAACCGAACCGAACCGAACCTCAAAAAAGCTTTAAAATTGCTCACAGATTCGCAGACATTGTTTATCAGGAATGATTATTTGTTCAGTTGAATCCCGCTGACAAAACAAGTTTGCCTGTTGTAGCTGCCTAACGTTACTGTCTGCTCGCATGACGCGTCACATTTGAACTGAATTGAGCGCGAAAGAAATCAATCCGACAATGCAATGCCTTTTCAGTCAGTATGATGGTATGCTCCTATATAACGAATTTATCAGGACGAAAACAGAAATGTGCTGTATATTTACAGCTGTTCTGTAAAAGATACAGCTTAATACTGTATTATGGAAATACAGTACAATTCTGTAAGAAATTCGTTGTAAATTTACAGTAAAGGGTTACAGTGTATGTTTACATACATTTATTAAATATGTGGAAAACAAATATGTATGTCACATATTTATAATTAATGTTGTCCATATATGCGAGAAACCAATACTATACTGTAATATATGCAGATATATGGTATCATATATGGATGAACTCAAATATTTTCTTCACATGTTTGTTCATATATGTTGCAGGCAGTGGTTAAATTGGGCCTGGGCTCTCCGGGGCTCAGCCCCGGCACATAAGCCTGCTCGTTTGTGTCCTGATGTGCCTGTTTACAGTCAGTTGCCTAATGGAAATTATGTCACATCAAATTTGATGAAAGTAATGCTTTTGAAAACATATTTCTGACAATAAATGAAAGATTTTTTAAATGGCATGTCTATTTTGTCTCGGCGGAACTAAGATGAGAACAATCGGAACACGGCCGTATTCTTGTTCAGCTGCTTAATCTCGTTGTCAGTCGATCATGATCGCGCACCGCTCGCGCATGCCATGCGCATCTTAGGCTACTACTCAAAACTCCGACACGGATAAATGTACGCAGCAATATATAATGAATGTTCCTGGGAGATCCGTAGTTGCGCGGGATGTGGAAGCGCGCAAAAGTTCCAGAACCTTCAACCTCCTTAAACAATAAATAAATAAAAACTCACGAGCTGCTGTTTTCACAGAATTGTAAATGCAACGCATATGTTTGTTCATTAAAATGTATACATTTTTAGCATTTAGTCATTTATTTGTAATAAACACTTTAAGTGGGCTATTTAAAAATGGTTATTTATATGTTAAATTATGTTTTTAAAACATAAGCGCAGAGTGTTACGTAGTCTATTGTGTGTATGTCGAATGAATTTGTCCGCAGCTGCTCCAAAAAAACAAAAAACTGTCAGTGTTTTGTAAGGAACAGGCAAATATGTAAAATATAGCAGGAGACATTTTAATTGTTTACTATTAAAACAGTTATTTTTTATGTCAGTGTCGGCTAGACAGATGAAGTTGACAACTCGCGATCTTCGCAGCGCCAGAGGGAAATGCACATTTGAATTACATAAGCAACGCAGTCTGTTTTCTTTCGTTTTGAATTGTTCTGCTTAAAAGTAGACATTTCAAGCTATCTATATGTCTCAGGTCTGTGAGGCAATAGGCTACCTTATAGGCCCACGCTGAGTTTCGGTTCATTTATGAGACGAGCTCCAGCCCAGCAAACACAGAACGTTCCCCTAACGTTCCCGTTTGGTTCCCATTTGGTTATTTTTTTGGGAACCAAACAAGAACGTTCTGGGAACGTTCCCTGTAGGTTATTTTTAGGATCTATGTTTATAACATTAAGGGAACGTTCCCAGAACGTTCCCTGTAGGTTATTTTTAGGTTTAAATTTATAACCTAAAGAGAACGTTCTGGGAACATTCCCTGTAGGTTATTTTTAGGATCTATTTTTATAACTTTAAGGGAACGTTCCCAGAACGTTCCCTGTAGGTTATTTTTAGGTTTAATTTTATAACCTAAAGAGAACGTTCTGGGAACGTTCCCTGTAGGTTATTTTTAGGTTCTATCTGCATAACTTTAAGAGAACGTTCCCAGAACGTTCCCTGTAGGTTATTTTTTAGGTTTAATTTTATAACCTAAAGAGAACGTTCTGGGAACGTTCCCTGCAGGTTATTTTTAAGTTCTATTTTTATAACTTTTTATAACCTCCAAATCCGAGACCATGGTCCTCAGTCGGAAAAGGGTGGTTTGCCCACTTCAGGTTGGTTCAGTTCCTGCCTCAAGTGGAGGAGTTTAAGTATCTTGGGGTCTTGTTCGCGAGTGAGGGAAGGATGGAACGGGAGATTGACAGACGGATCGGTGCAGCTTCTGCAGTAATGCGGTCGATGTACCGGTCTGTCGTGGTGACGTCCAACCAAGTTTTATAACTTTAAGGGAACGTTCCCAGAACGTTCCCTGTAGGTTATTTTTAGGTTTAATTTAATTTTAATTTTAATTTAATTTAATTTCTTAAACCAATTGAATGGTTTGCAATGTTTTGTGCTTTAACACCATTTATCAAATGCTTAATTAAATGACCATTATCAGGCAGTAGATAATGCCTAAGTAATCAATAACTTTGCTCATTGGTAGGCAGTCTTTTTTAGTTAATTATTTTTAGGTTTTATTTGTATAACCTAAAGAGAACGTTCTGGGAACGTTCTCTGCAGGTTATTATTTTAATATCACTTAACAGGCAGATTACCAACTGACAACGTCGTCAGTACGGTCCCCTAAGGTTATAAGATAACCAACAACGTTCAGATCTATTCGCAATAACTTTTTATTAATGATATTTTAAATTATGTTATACATTTTAATTCTATATGTTTATTTAAATGCTGCGTGACTTTGAAGTGTTTTAATGCGCATGCGCGGAATCAAACACTGGAGTGCGCACGTGTGCTGCGCGAGAGCAGATGGAAACCAGAAACGTCATCAACAACTGACAAACAACAAAACTCCCGTCTGTCGCGGTTGGTTTCACTGCTTTCAGGTAAGTTTAGTCAACAAAATCTCACAAATAATACACACAAACGTCCCTGACACATTTCTTACGTGTAATTGACACGCTTCTGTTGAATATTTACTTTAAAGAAATGGTTTTGTGTCTTTGAAAAAGTCCGTTAGCATCTAAGCTAACCGGTTTCAGAAGAGAACGTTAGGCCTAAGTTACGTTAAGTTAAGGTCTTATTTATGAAAGTTTGGGTTCTCTTACGAGAGTCCTCTCGTACTGCGTTTTGTAAAAACGCTACGGGAAAAGTCTCTTTTCACGAAATACTGAAGCAAAAAATTATCCTTAATTTTCATACATGTAAAGCGCGTTGCGGCAGTGCTTAGCTATGGCGAGACGGCTCGCTCGCTCATTGGCTGCTCTGCAGCAACTGCATAAGCCTATCGAGCGAGGCCTGAGGTGACGTCAGGCCAATGAGGACGCTTCGCGCCCTCCAAGCCATTTCCCGCCGAGACGGGTGTGGCTAGCCTCTATATAAGGAGCTCGAGAAGGCTGATTCACTTGATTTTCATCTCTTCAGCGAAGCTCTCGCATCGCTGGATCACGAGGAAGCAAGCGTCGTTTGAGGCAAGCACTTCAGCGGGACGAGCCACTCGAAGCTGCTGGCAACGCCGCCTTCTACAGCCGTACCTGCTGCGCTTTCCGGCGCTATATCCTTTATTACTCTGTTCTTGTGTGTGTGTGTGTGTGTTCGCCCCGCGACACTCACCCCCTAAAAGAGCTGCGTCTTTTTCAAGATGCCTTCATGTGGCTCGTGCCGAGCCCCACTCGCCCAGGGAGACCAACATATCATCTGCGTTTCCTGTTTGGGTGAGAGCCATGCAGCACTCGCGCTCGCTGACGGCGGCTGCCCTCACTGCGACCTTTTGCCGATGGTGACTCTGCGGACTCGCCTGGCATCCTTCTCAGAGTCTGCATTCCCCGCCGCGCTGCCGCGCCGTAAGAAGCGCCGCTCGCAGCGGGCCCCGGAACCCGCTCCAGCCCGACCAAGCTCGCCGGTTCGCCCGCCTGCTTCACCGGCTTCTCCTGTTTCACTTCCTGATGCTCAGCGCCCGCAGTCTGCCGCCGCTTCATCAGAGGAAGTCGTTTCCGAGGCCGCGTCGGGAGAGAAGGATTCCTGCTCTCCGCCAGCTTCAGGCAGCGAGGACTGGGCGAGCTCTGAGGACCTCGCGCCTCCTGCCCGCAAGCCCACTGGCCTCGAGTGGTCTGCACCGGAACTCCCCTCTCGTACCCGGCTGGATGGTAGCTTCCTCCCTGGTGAGCGCACTTCTCCGGAATCTAAGCCCGCCCCCTTTCTTCCTGAGCTTCATGAAGAAGTGGCGAAGGCTTGGAATGCGCCTTACTCTGCGCGAACGCGCTCGTCTGTGTCGCCAGCATTTTCCTCCCTGGATAATGCGAAGGAACGAGGCTACCTTTCACTTCCGCCGGTGGAACAGGCGATAGCGACCCACCTTTGCCCGCCCTCTGCTGGACGGCGGACTAAACCGGTGTTGCCTTCCAAAGCCTGCCGCATGACGTCGACGCTGCTCGCGCGAATTTTCTCCGCCGCTGGGCAGGCTGCGTCAGCACTACACACCATGGCTACGCTGCAGATATTCCAGGGTGATCTCCTCCGTAAGTTGGATGAGATGGGACCGGAAGCTATCTGCATCGCGGATCTGAGGAGCGCTTCGGATCTAACACTCCGCGCTACCAAGTCTGCTGCACAGGCCATGGGAAGATGTATGGCTTCCGCCACTGTTGCTGAGAGACATCTATGGCTTACGCTCACGGAGATGGCTGATTCCGAGCGCAACGCGTTTCTCGACGCCCCGCTGTCTTCCACTGGCCTTTTCGGTTCTTCTCTCTCCGAGTTTGTGGAGAGATTTACCGAGGCCCAGAAAGCGTCTCAGGCCTTCAAGCACTTCCTGCCGAAGCGCTCCGGTTCTGCAGCGAGTCGCGAAAAACAGACTCCGCGGAGCTCTCAGCATCAACCCCCGCCTTCCGCCACATCTTCACAGCAGCGACAGCAGCGACAGCAGCACAGCTCTAGGTCCCGCTCTCGCTCTACCAGCCGACGCCCCGCTCAGCGCGGGCCACGACCGAGGATTGTGGTGAAGCCGGAAGCCCCGAAGAAGTCCTAGCACTCCTAGGGAAGCGCAGGTGTGTGAGTCCCGCTGCGGCCGGTCTCTCACCCAAGCGCACCGCTGTTTCAGTCCCAAGACTCGCGACTGTTCCAGCGTTTTCTGCAAGACACAAGCCTGCACAGTTGCCCGCTCGCCTGCACACAAAAGCCGTTTTCACGGCTACCCAGATATATCCCGAAAAGAGTGTATTTTCTGGTGTCCCGGCCACGGCCGATGGTGCTATAAATGTAGTGTCGATGCCCACTCCTCAGTGCCCATCCCTACACACAAGCACAGCCCTTCACTTAGGGCTCGCGCACATAAAATCGACTCAGGTCGATTGCGCTTCCAATATAGTGAAAGTGCCCACTTCCCAGTGCCCACATACACTATGTCTCACAGACCACAGGCTCTCTGTAAAAACGAAACCTGTGCGCGCTCGCTCTGCTCAGGCAGGCAGCGCGTCCAAAGCAGTGAATGTGCCCGCTCCCCGCCCACAGTTACTCGCAGACATGAGTCCCGCGGGGCTCGCTCAGCCCTCCCTCACTCAGTTAAGCACTGTAGTAAGGCCGAGGACGAGCAGAGCGCTGCCCGCTGTATTAAGCGCGCCCCTCGCCTCGAATGCCACAGGCATAACGCCTATGTTATCGCACCTCGAAGCACCTCTGTCGCACGGCGAACAGAGCGCGCTTCGCATCCAGCCCTTAGCCAGCCATGCAGAAGCATGGGCAGCGCTTCCAGGGGTTTCGGACTGGGTGCTAGGCATTATAAAGAGAGGCTTCTCGCTACAGTTTTGTCGACGCCCTCCCCGCTTCACAGCGCGCGTCGAGACTACGGTGAATTTAGAAGTAGCACACCTACTTCGCGCCGAAATATCAAAACTGATATGCAAGGGGGCGATAGAGCATGTACCCCTAGCTCAAAGCGAAGGGGGACTATACAGCAGATACTTTCTAGTCCCCAAAAAGGACGGTGGTATCAGACCCATACTGGATCTAAGACGGCTGAACAAAGCATTAGTGAAACGCAGTTTCAGAATGCTCACGACCAGGAAAATCCTCGCGCAGGTTCGCCGAGGAGACTGGTTCATGTCAATAGATCTGAAGGACGCGTATTTTCAAATACAGATAGCGTCACATCACAGGCGATACTTGAGATTCGCCTTCGAGGGTCAGATATACCAGTATACAGTCCTTCCGTTCGGCTTGTCCCTGGCACCTCGTACATTTACGAAATGCATGGACGCGGCGCTCGCTCCTCTCAGACTCAGAGGCATGCGAGAGCTGAACTATTTGGACGACTGGCTGATCCTAGCTCAATCACGATCACAGCTCGTGGAGCACAGAACCATTTTACTCGATCACCTCGAGAATCTTGGTATCACGGTCAATTGGACGAAGAGTTCACTGAACCCCAGTCAAACGATTTCGTTTCTGGGTACCATTCTGGACTCACAGTCTATGACAGCGCGGCTGTCGCCACAGCGCGTGCTGCACATTCAGCGCGTGGCGAGATCTTTCCGCTGCGGCGCGTCTACCCCGCTCAGGACGTTTCAAAGGATGCTAGGTCTCATGGCCTCAGCATCACCGGTTCTCCAGCTGGGCTTGCTCCGCATGCGCCCTCTGCAGTTCTGGTTGAAAGTGCGAGTTCCGCGCGGAGCGTGGGTGTCCGGCCGGTTGCGTCTCAAGGTCAATCAGAGCTGTGTCACAGCCCTGATACCTTGGTTGGCGGACGACTGGTACCGATCAGGTGTAAGCCTGGGGACTTCCTCGGGAGTGAGGATGGTGTCGACCGACGCATCCACCTCGGGATGGGGAGCGCTGCTCGAGGGCAGACCGTTCTTCGGCCTGTGGTCGAAACGAGAAAAGCTCCAACACATCAACTGCCTGGAAATGCTGGCAGTGCACAATGCGCTAACGCGCTTTTATCCCCAAATCAAGGACCAACACGTTGTAGTCCGTTCGGACAACACGGCCGTGGTGTCCTATATAAATCGCCAGGGCGGTCTGAGATCCACATCCCTGTACAGGCTGGCGAAACGCCTCCTAATATGGGCTCAGCACAATTTGCGCTCGCTGAGAGCAGTGCATGTGCCTGGGCTCCAGAATGTGGGCCCAGACAGACTGTCCAGGAACAACATTCCCCTGGGCGAATGGTCTCTACACCCACAAACAGTCCGGCTGTTGTGGGAGAGATTCGGCAGAGCGGAGGTGGACCTATTCGCGTCCCGCGAAAACGCTCATTGCCCCGTGTTCTTTTCCAAGAACGACAGCGCGCTGTCCCACATGTGGCCGCGCTGCCCGCTTTATGCCTTTCCCCCCGTCTCCCTCCTGCCTCAGGTGTTAGAGCGAGTCAAGGAAACGAAATGCTCAATGCTGCTTGTAGCACCGTTCTGGAAGAACCAAGCATGGTTCCCAGTCCTGATGCAGCTAGCAGACATCGCTCCATGGCCAGTGCCATTGAGGAGAGATCTCCTCTCGCAGGCCGGGGGCTCGATTTGGCACCCGCACCCGGAGCTGTGGTCGCTTCACGTGTGGGCGCTCAACGGTTATCCGTTGACCTCGCAGAGGGAGTGATAAACACCATCACTCAGGCCAGAGCGCCGTCGACTCGGCGGCTTAATGCCTCGAAGTGGTCGGTTTTCTCCGGCTGGTGTACAGCTCGGAGCATATCACCTCTCGATTGTGAGGTGACGGAGGTTCTCTCCTTCCTACAGGAGCTGTTGGATAAGGGCAGATCCCCTTCCACGCTCAAAGTTTATGTGGCGGCTATTACAGCGTTCTCTGGAACAACGCTGGGGCAGTCTCTAGGAAGGAACGATTTAGTCATCCGCTTCCTCAGGGGAGCTAGGAGGCTAAATCCTCCCAGACCTCCTTCAGTCCCTATGTGGGACCTTTCTACGGTTTTGGCGGCCATGAAAGGTGCCCCTTTCGAGCCTATCCAATCTATTAGCCTCAAACATTTGTCTTTCAAAACAGTGTTCTTGATGGCTCTCGCTTCAGTGAAGCGCATAGGCGACCTGCACGCGCTCTCTGTGAGCCCAGCGTGCTTAGAGTTTGGACCTAACGACTCTAAAGTCATACTCAAACCTAAGCATGGCTATGTGCCAAAATCCCTCAACACACCATTTCGGGCTCAGGTTATCTCCCTGTCTGCCCTGCCGGGATCAAGTGAGGAAGGGGACTCAAGTTTTCTTTGCCCCATTAGGGCTTTAAGAGCTTACGTGTCCCGCTCTGCTGTCTTCAGACAGACTGAGCAGCTCTTTGTCTCGTTCAGTGGACGTTCCAAGGGAATGGCTGTTTCGAAACAGAGCTTATCCAGATGGATAGTTGACGCCATAGCGCTGGCTTATACTGCCAAGGGCCTCCAGTGCCCGTTGGGAGTTAGAGCGCACTCCACAAGGGGTGTTGCCTCCTCGTGGGCTTGGTCCAGCGGGATTTCCTTACAGGATATATGTACGGCGGCGGGCTGGGCCTCGCCGTCTACATTTATTAGGTTTTACAACCTAGAGGTTCCCGCCTTGCAGGCTAAGCTACTATCGGTGTAGCCGATTCAGCTGTCTAACTAGAACACTGAAATCGCATGCGCAACGCACTGCCGACTGTCTTATGGGCAGAACTGTGTAAGACCCACATTTCCCACATTTAGCTCAGGTTTCCCCACCCTGTCTATGTGATGTCATATTCGCGTCTGCTGACGCAACCTTATAAGGACAGAGGAATCCCCTCTTGTCTCTAGACTCTCTCCGTGAGGTCATGTTTTACGTCCGCGGACGTCACAATATAGGGAATTATGTAGTCCCAGACTCTTTGTGAGTCTATCTGGTGATTATGCACTGTACACCTGGTTTGCTTCCAGTGATCGGTGTCTTTATCCCAGCACGCACGGCGTTTTACAAGGGGTTCCCGTAGCGTTTTTACAAAACGCAGTACGAGAGGACTCTCGTAAGAGAACGTACTCGGTTACTAACGTAACCTCGGTTCTTTCTAGAAGAGGGAACGAGTACTGCG
This sequence comes from Leuciscus leuciscus, assembly GCF_965113295.1. Lineage (NCBI taxonomy): Eukaryota > Metazoa > Chordata > Actinopteri > Cypriniformes > Leuciscidae > Leuciscus > Leuciscus leuciscus. The sequence goes on along the minus strand of NC_138728.1, from coordinate 23,903,000 downwards.
TTCTCTGCCGTGCGTACGGTTCACTCTGGTTCGCTTCGGCGATGAAAATCAAGTGAATCAGCCTTCTCGAGCTCCTTATATAGAGGCTAGCCACACCCGTCTCGGCGGGAAATGGCTAGGAGGGCGCGAAGCGTCCTCATTGGCCTGACGTCACCTCAGGCCTCGCTCGATAGGCTTATGCAGTTGCTGCAGAGCAGCCAATGAGCGAGCGAGCCGTCTCGCCATAGCTAAGCACTGCCGCAACGCGCTTTACATGTATGAAAATTAAGGATAATTTTTTGCTTCAGTATTTCGTGAAAAGAGACTTTTCCCGTAGCGTTTTTACAAAACGCAGTACTCGTTCCCTCTTCTAGAGAGAACCGAGGTTACGTTAGTAACCGAGTACGTTTTTAAACACATATTTAGTGTAGATAACAGTTTTTTTTATAGTTTTGCTGGTAATTTGTCAATGGGTGATTGGAAGTAAGCTAATTTATTTAACCTAAAAGAATGCACTGTATTGTTAACTTAATCAGTGACGTCACTTACCAATATTGCTAAAATGTGATTTCAGAATAGCGAGAGTGAAAAAAAATCCTCTACAACAAGGGGTGAGTTATTGTTTAATCATGATAATAATTCCATATGCATTTATTTCACAATATATTATCTTAAGATTTTTATATATTTATCTTTTCTGCATTTCACCTCTGTTCTAGCTTGGTTCCTTTTATTAAACCAATCCCATGTAATATTGTTGGCTCTGTGACAAATAGCTTATTATGTTCCTAGATCATCATGCTGTGATGGCCTGCTGCACCCCCTGTCCAAGACAATCTCCACGGCTATGAACCATATGACTAGTAAGCAAAACCACCTCAAACATACAGTGCACTACTGTTCAAAGGTTTGGGGTCTGTAAGATTTATGCTTATGAAATAAGTCTCACATTTTAAAATCATTAACCCCAGGGTTTTTCAGTGAGATTGTCCTTGAGAAGCCTGTAGGCTAAATAATCAGCTAAATAATAGGCGACTAATACAATATTATAATGGTCATAGTTATAATAATAATTCATTTAACTATTATGATAACATGATATCCTGATCATTAGTATATTTTATTTTATTTCTTTAGGTCTGTTTTGAATTATGTTGGCCAATGAGACTGACACCATACTGTCCAACTCAAAGGTATTTATGTATTTGTATGTTTTTTTTTTATTGATCAATACTGAAATTCTTTGTACTTTTAAATGCTGAATGTGGTTCAGGGGGTCGACAACTTTAGGCAGTTATTTTTCACAGATATCTTGGGCAGCTGTGGCTCATACTCTTAGCCTTTAAAAATGTTTGAATTGATCTCCCCAATGCAATATCAGGGGGTAAATATATCATTAGAGTTCTTAAAGTTATGGCTTTGCTCTTGTTACCAGATGAGATATAATCCCTATTGTTTGGCCCTGTGATTCTTCAGGACAAGACCTTGATGCCATCCATAGTCAGTAGATGAAGAAGGTAAGTTTAGCCCATCTTGTCAAAATGCCCATCTTGGCGAGTTTCCTCGTAAACAGTCTTGTGTGTTTTAAACAGAAAGAAAACAGATGCGTGTCATTTATATTAGGTCTGCGCATTCGTCTTAAAGGGACAGTAGCCTAACGTACCCGCAGCTGTTTGTGTCGCCAATGGTGATCAAACATCAAAAGAGAAAATGACTTGTAGCTTTAGCAAAGATACATTTAATTAATTTATAGTTATTTTATTTTTACAGTGAAGACTTATTTTACATTTTGATAATTCAATTTCTGTACCTGATGTTTTCAGATTTAACTGAAAAACATAATGCACTGCTTATTTCAACTGTATTTTTCTTCTATTGTATTTATCAATGCTTGTTATCTATTGTAATTTTCTATGCAGGTTCACTCCTCTACAAAATCCCCCCAATAGGGGTTATGCGGAGCGCCCAGCGGTCGAACCGGAAAGAGGTCTAAGCATTTCTGCTTTTCACTTCCGTACACATCTGCAGCGGTAGGTGATCTCGGTTTACTGTTAATTTTCGCTTATTACACTAAAATTCTTATTTCTGTTTTAATTAAAATGTCACGAATGCTAAAATATCAGAAAAGGGAACATCCGAACAGCAGTTTTTGTTGTGTGCCGATCTGCTCTATGTCGGGGAAAATGAGTAGTACAGAAGTACAAATGGGTTCTGTACTCATCAAGTGACATCAACATTCGCGTCAGCAGTAGCATTCGCCATCAGGCAAATGTTATTTAAATAAACTCCTGATGTACTTACAAACTTTCCAATGCCTGGTTTAATGAGTACAGAACCTATTTGTACTACTGTAGAAGTTTGGTACCATTCTGGGCATTATTAGTGGGGTAATTTACCAGATACAAACCTGGAGCCGCGCATGCACTAAACCATACGGCTGATATCTCTAAATAAACTCTACATTTTTCAATATTGTGGAGCCCTAATATTGAGCATATCTTAAAGTGAACTTGGAATGATAATTTGTGATACCAGATGAGATGTATGTATGATAGATTTTGAACTGTAATATATATATATATTTTTTCAGGTTTTCTGGGATCCCAGCGGAAGGCATCAAGGCATCAGATGTTGGCCTGGACAGATGTTCCTGTAAACTACACCGACCTTTGCTTTTGCATGGATGGCTGATTATTACCATGTTCTGTGAGGGCATTATTATAGCAAAACTGAGCACCTGTGACAGTGGAATTTGTAGGTGTAAAGTCACAAAAAAAAAAAAAATTGATAGTAGTTTCAAACTTTTTTTCTCTTTCTCTCTCATAAACAACACAGCAGTTACAGGTTTTCAAATTCTTCATTGGAGGTGAGACTTATACGTTATATGTAGAGCGAATTCGCAGGTCAGAGTTCACTAGACTTGAATATTATTTTCTCTATTTTTTATTTGACTTCAGAGTCGAAAGTGGGCTTAAAGGGTACATAGGCTTAATGGGTATCCTTACCCCTATATAAAACATTCCTTTTTTGATTTGTAGTCTGAAATAATAAATAGTGCAATATAAATAAATGCAATGTAGTGTTTTCAAATATATACATTTTTCTATACACATTGATGCTGAAATATCTGAATAAATACACGATACACGTACACTCGACGCAGAAGTATAAATTGTATACCCCCGGACCCCCCTAGGGAGAGCCCCCCCACATAATAAATCCCAATTTAACCCCTGGTTGCAGGCATATATTGTGTTCTCAGATAAGTCAAATATATGTATAGATATATGTCATGCTATTCAAAATATAAGTACATATATGGCCATATATTACATTTTTGTATGGGGAAGCACACACAAAAAAAAAAAAAAAAAAAATCGGAGGGTTCTGTTAGAAATGGTATTCTCATTTTCAGTTATTTTATACATTTGAAATATAAAATCGGTTGATACAAATTGGGCCTGAAATTTTATACAAATGATTGATTTTTATTTTATTTTGCAGTATTATTGGATTCGGATGAGAATATCAGGGGTAATCGTTTTCTCTTAATTTATAATTGCAGTTTAAAAATTAAATTCTTTAAATTTATATATTTTATTTTACATTACCTCTGTATAAGCGTCAAGATATAACGTTACCCCCTTCAATAATGTACGAAGGAAGCTGCAGCCCATTGAGGACACCAGCATGTTGCACAATACTGGTGAGTACTGATGACAACTTAAACATAATATTGTGTTGTGTACAACATAAGTCACAGGCTTATTCATGTGTTTTATCTAATAAAGATTGTGCCATGTCTAGCCAAGTGGAGCATCCTGGCAGTGAAATGTCCACTCCTGGTAAGTACTTTTCCCCCTGCACAAAACATTGCTCTGCACAAAGTCACACTCCATTCAAGACAAGTAGTTTTTTACTGCTTGTGAATAATCTATTTTAAATATATACAGTGCTGGTCAGAGTTATTTAAGCCGCTTAATTAAGAGTGAGAACCTACTCATCTTGAATGGACAAAAAAGCTAAAGTTTTAGTTTCATCTTTCCATAGAACATTTGAAAAGTAACTGACACTACTGGAACTTCAAACGGGCAGCGTTCTATGGTCAGAGTCTGGTCGTCCCTGCCCGTTTGAAGTTCCAGTAGTGTCAGTTACTTTTCAAACGTTCTATGGAAAGATGAATTTCGACCAGGAACTAATGTGGAGGTACTATCTGCAATGGAAAACGGAGCGAAAAGCGAGCCGAGCTGAGTCGAGTCGAGTCGAGGCGAGCCGAGGTGAGCTGGTACTTTGTAGTGGAAAAGCGCCATATCTGCAATGGAAAACGGAGCGAAAAGCGAGCCGAGTTGAGCTGGTACTGGTAATGGAAAAGCGCCAAAACATTCGCTCGACTCGAGCTGGTACTGGTAATGGAAAAGCGCCATAAAACATTCGCTTTTTTTAGTCCATTCAAGATGAGTAGCCAGGTTCTTCTCACTCTTAATTAAGCGTAGTAATGACTCCAGTATTTCATTATTAATTTAGTATAGGCAACATGACCGTACTTACTGGCTGACTCATGTGTTTCAGACTCTAAGTCAAACTTTGAATGTCTTGTTGAAGCCTTCTCTGACCCGGAGAAATGTGCAGCCAGATTTCAGCGCAAGGAAATTTCCAGTGAGTATTCACTTTATCTGTTGCCCCAACCTTTATTTCTTTTTTCAGTGGAAAATAAATTTAGTTTTGAGGAATAACATTTCAGTATTTTTCTACAGAGATTGGACTTTAATGGCAACCAACAATCCCAATGTTCAAAGAAGGTTCAAATGTCTGTAATGCCAGCAGACTAGCACAAGACAAACAATTGTTTAAAAAATACATAAATGTGTATATATAATTTTAGAAAATGACAGATGGTTTTGCTAGATAAGAACCTGATTTCTCGACTGGGATTGTGTAGAGACTCTGAAGCTGCATTGAGAAGGACATTTGAACCGTCTTGGAACATTGAGATCTTTGGTTGCCATTAAAGTATATGCCATTAAAAATATGGAAATGTTTTCCTTAAACTTAATTTATTTTCCACTGAGGAAAGACAGACATGGATATCTTGTCACTCAGTGTGAGTAAATTATCAGGAAATTTTCATTTTGAGGTGAACTAATCCTTTAAGGCTGATTTATACTTTTGCGTCAGACCGAAGCCCGAGCCTCTACGCTATAGGCTACACTGTTTCATTTATACTTCTGCATTGTTGTCCCTGTTGACGCACAATTACACATGCAGAAAGAAGCCTGTGAAACCCGAGGGAGGCGTTCTAGACCAATCACAGCGCTTCCGTCCACGTAAAATTTACGCATTGTTACATTTTGGGAGAGGTGCCCATCAGGGTGTGCTAAAGGGTACGCTATGTACACAGCCTACTCTGTAGCTACAGCGGGAGGTCGACGCATAACTATAAATTGGTCTTTACTTACTGCTTGAGAATCAAGTTTGGTAACAGTTTATTTTATTGGCTTAATGACATGTTTCAGACAGTCTTGCTTAGAAGAGCAGAGTGTGGCAATTCTTACCTTTTTGTTTGATTTCAATAATTGTACATTTTTGAATATTTGTTTTTTTCGCCCTTAAGATGCTATCGCACCTCTGAGCAAAGACCTGTTGACACCCAGTAAGTATTCATCTCATCGGTCACTTTTGTATTTTGTCAGGCCTAAAATAGATCCGTTATAGATACCGATCTTAATCATACATTTTGTTTTCAGAGTAACCTTGCCTCATAACGAGGGCGTAACCTCACATTTACTCGGAGCTATGTCTGCAAGTCCAGATTTTCATGACGCTGATCATGACAACATTGTGTGTAAGTAACTTTTACTATTTTCTTCTTGTTTCATTTTACTGTGACTTGCTGTAGACATACTACGAGACAGTACGCAGGAACTTCAGGTACAAACAACCAGATGTTGACACCCAGTAAGTATTCATCTCATCGGTCACTTTTGTATTTTGTCAGGCCTTGTGAAATGTAAGAATATTCTGTTTTTCATGATTTCATCATAAAGCAAGAGGTCATGGGATTGATGGCTATTATTTGTTTAATAATTGTAAATAATCCTGTAATTTACAGGAAGCAGTATATGCCATCTTCACAACTCTGAGACAAATTGTGGGCGCTACGAACTGGATCAAGGTAAAAAAAAAAAAAAAAAGAATCTTAAATTCTTTTATTTTTTTACTTTCATAAAAACTTAAACATTTTAAAGGTAAGATTCAAAGAATATGCTTTCATTCTCTTGTATAAGAAAATAGATCCGTTATAGTTTACGATCTTAATCATACATTTTGTTTCCATAGAGTAACCTCGCCTCATAACGAGGGCGTAACCTCACATTTACTCAGAGCTATGTCTGCAAGTCCAGATTTTCATGACGCTGATCATGACGACATTGTAAGTAACTTTTACTATTTTCTCCTTGTTTCATTTTACTGTGACTTGCGTTGTTTTTATTCATATCACTCTCATTTAATTGTTTTCCAGCTGCCTGTAAGACGTACTACGAGACAGTACGCAGGAGCTTCAGGTACAAACAACCAGATCTGGCATTGCAGAAGCTGTGAAGAGTTCAGCTCGGAGTCAAGCGAGAAGAAAGAGGGTACGATTTTTTGTCAATGTGACACTTTTTCACGTGCATTAATAGATGTTTTGTGTCCATACACAGTGCATCACAGTACTGATTGTCTGTATTGGTTGTTTTTACAGCTGCTAGAAGCGAGACGGTGTGCTAGGTGAGGATGACGTGGGCATTTGGAAGTGCGCCACCATAGATCTGATGTCCGATGAAGTTCAACCACCAGCCAGGAGCTCACAGAGCTCTGTGCTACGCTGCAGTCGAGATTAGAGGTGACTCCTAAATACAGGGCAACACACCACAGACGTTTTCAAAGTGGATCGAATTCAGAGAGAACGCCGCTAGTCACCTACAGCTCCGAAGATGAAAACAAATTTTCCTTTCCTTTATAAATTCATGTCCTTGATGGTAATAATAGTGTAGTCCATAGGTTAACAATGACATGAATATACCACAGAATAGCATATTATGAATATAAAAAAACAATTTATATATCATAATTTATATAAATATTATAATTTTTTGAATTTATGAATATAAAAAAATAATTTATATATTATTATTTATATGAATATTATAATTTTTTGAATTTATAATGAGCGAGGGTGACCAATAGTAACAGATCTGCCAACCAATCACGAGTGATTTTTCTTGTTTAAACCACGTGGGTTCAACCAATAGTGAGTGAGGAAATTCAAGCCTTTCTCTGGCGGGAGCTGCTATTCATATGGTAATTAGAGCCATTCACACCTCCGGCGCGAGCGCTCTGCATACGTCATGGTTTGTTTCCGACAATATTCGGCACAGACGAACGCGACGTTCACAGGCTGTAAATTGTCGTTAACTGCCGAAAATTAGGGAGATTTACGGCCGTTTACGGGGTCGGTGGTAGGCCTCAATTTGGGGACAACCTATCAGAGTATGACACCGATTGGCCCATAGGTGGCGCTACAGCAACCAAAAGTTAAAAATTGCTCCTAACTCTTAGACCGTTTGTCCCAGGATCAAGTGTCTTATATCGTTGGAATCCTTGGCTCAAGGCAGACAAAATGGCTATCTCCGATTTGGATGTAGGCAGGGAAAATGTTCTGTTATGTCGAATTTTGTCCAAAACCTACTTTTGCAAACTAGTCCCTGGTTTTTCGCCCGATCGGAACCAAACCAGTCTAGGACAATTCTCTGGACTCTCTAGATCAATAATTATCGAAAAAAAGTTGAACTTTGGCATTTGGGTGGCTGTAACAGGGTCATTTAGAAAAGGGGGCGTGGCAAAATACACTCAAAAGCCTATAAATCCCAAAGGAAAACTCAGAACTTCACAAAAATTGATGAGCATATGTGTCAGAACATGGTGAGGAAGCATGCAGAGTTTCATGGAGATCGGACCATAGGTGGCGCTATAACTGGCAAAAAGCCTTCATTCTTATTAGGGGTTCAAGCATGAAATGCTGAAACCCTATTGTAATTGTAAGCATTTGTAAAACGCATCGTGCAGGACAAACCGTAAGGCCTGGAGACTTGAAACCCGGCCAAGATGGTAGGCCTCAATTTGGGGACAACCTATCAGAGTATGACACCGATTGGCCCATAGGTGGCGCTACAGCAACCAAAAGTACAAAATCGCCCATAACTCTTAGACCGTTTGTCTCAGGATCAAGTGTCTTATATCGTTGGAATCCTTGGCTCAAGGCGGACACACACATGCACACCACACACGCAAACACACACGCACACACACGCACACATAACATTCACAAACACACGCACGCACGCACACGAGCACACACACACACGAGCACACACACATAACATTCACACACACACACACGCACACACACACGCACACACGAGCACAAGCACGCACACACGAGCACACGCACGCACACACACGCGCACACGCACACACACACGAGCACACACACAAACATGTGTGTGTGTGCGTGCGTGCGTGTGTGTGCGTGCGTGTGTGCGTGTTATGTGTGTGTGTGCATGTGTGTGCGTGCGTGTGTTTGTGTGCGTGCGTGCGTGTGTGTGCATGTGTGTGCGTGTGTCTGTGTGTGCGTGAGTGCGTGTATGTGTGTATGTGTGCGTGTGTGTTGTTGCGCGTGTGTGTGTGTGCGCGTGCGTGCGAATGCGTGCGTGCGTGTGCGTGCGTGTGTCTGTGTGCATGTGTGAGTGCGTGTGCGTGTGTTTTTGCGCGTGCGCGAGTGTGTATGCGTGTCCTTGTGTGCGTGCGTGCTTGTGTGCGTGTGTGTGTGCGTGCGTGTGCATTTCATGCTTGAACCCCTAATAAGAATGAAGGCTTTTTGCCAGTTATAGCGCCACCTATAGTCCGATCTCCATGAAACTCTGCATGCTTCCTCACCATGTTCTGACACATATGCTCATAAATTTTTGTGAAGTTCTGAGTTTGCCTTTGGGATTTATAGGCTTTTGAGTGTATTTTGCCACGCCCCCTTTTCTAAATGACCCTGTTACAGCCACCCAAATGCCAAAGTTCAACTTTTTTTCGATAATTATTGATCTAGAGAGTCCAGAGTCTTGTCCTAGACTGGTTTGGTTCCGATCGGGCGAAAAACCAGGGACTAGTTTGCAAAAGTAGGTTTTGGACAAAATTCGACATAGCAGAACATTTTCCCTGCCTACATCCAAATCGGAGATAGCCATTTTGTCCGTCTTGAGCCAAGGATTCCAACGATATAAGACACTTGATCCTGGGACAAACGGTCTAAGAGTTATGAGCAATTTTGTACTTTTGGTTGCTGTAGCGCCACCTATGGGCCAATCGGTGTCATACTCTAATAGGTTGTCCCCAAATTGAGGCCTACCATCTTGGCCAGGTTTCAAGTCTCTAGGCCTTACAGTTTGTCCTGCACGATGCGTTTTACAAATGCTTACAATTACAATAGGGTTTCAGCATTTCATGCTTGAACCCCTAATAAGAATGAAGGATTTTTGCCAGTTATAGCGCCACCTATGGTCTGATCTCCATGAAACTCTGCAGGCTTCCTCACCATGTTCTGACACATATGCTCATAATTTTTTCTGAAGTTCTGAGTTTTCCTTTGGGATTTATAGGCTTTTGAGTGTATTTTGCCACGCCCCCTTTTTTAATTGACCCTGTTACAGCCACCCAAATGCCAAAGTTCAACTTTTTTTCGATAATTATTGATCTAGAGAGTCCAGAGACTTGTCCTACACTGGTTTGGTTCCGATCGGGCGAAAAAACAGGGACTAGTTTGCAAAAGTAGGTTTTGGACAAAATTCGACATAGCAGAACATTTTCCCTGCCTACATCCAAATCGGAGATAGCAATTTTGTCCGCCTTGAGCCAAGGATTCCGACGATATAAGACACTTGATCCTGGGACAAACGGTCTAAGAGTTATGAGCAATTTTGAACTTTTGGTTGCTGTAGGGCAGAGTTTCTTCAGAAAGTAAAAAAAAAAAAAAAAAAAAAAAAAAAACGCCCTATCTCGTCTGATCTCGGAAGCTAAGCAGTGTCGGGCCTGGTTGGATGGGAGACCGCCTGGGAATACCTGGTGCTGGAAGCATTTTTGGTTAAAAAAAAAAAAAAAAAAAAAAAATATGAGTCTAAAGCCCTATTCGCACGGGACTAGTATTATCTAGGGACCTCCGGTAATTTGTAATAATTGCAGAGGTCGTCTGTGATTTTTATCCCGTGCGAATCTGCCATGTCTGTAAAAATGTCTGTAAAAATTCCCCCGAAAATTACCTACCGTATTTCGGCCAACACAGGGGTCCTCTGATAATACCAGTCCCGTGCGAATCCCCATGTCTGTGATTTGGGCTGTTTTTCTGTGAGCCTATCGTTTCCTAAAGAATGTAATAACCATTATGGGCCGTTTAACAGTCCATTTTACGTCTGTATTAAAACTATATTAACAATAAAATCTCTCGATATGCTCTACTCCAATCCGATTATAGTTTTTCTCCAATAAAAACTATGAAGTGCTGCAAAAGAGAAAACAAACTACAGAAGACGTGATCTGGAAGCTCAACTCGGACCGTTGTCATGGAAACGTGAAATTAAGTATTTTGGCGCAACATGGAAGCTCTTTTGGAAAGTTTGGACGCTTTTTGTGGTAGTGTAATTTAGTAGTCTGTATCGTGGAGCATTTCTTTGTCTCACACGGCCTCTAAAGACGTCCATCCTGTAAGTATCTCAAGAAATCAAAGTGTGAAAGAGTAAAAATTATATAAAATGAAATAAACCAAATAAAATGAATAGAAAAACATGCCTATCGCGACGTTTCGGTATTTATAATACCTTCTTCAGGCAGGCTTGTTGTAAATATGGACAAAGAATAAAAGAAAAAGAAGATATATTATATATTTATACAATAATATCATATTCTATAATATATATAATATATTTCTCTAATAAATTGGTTTTAAATAAGTTCTTTTTTTTTAATTGCAATACTGCAGCGCGATCTTCGTTTCAGCACGTTCAGCTAGTGAAGTGTGAATGGGTGGGCGCACGCTGTAAAGTCCGTAAACTCGAGGGAATTACGAACATTTATTTGCCCGTGTGAATGAGCCACCAAAAACACAGAGGTCAGGGGGTAATTTCTTAATTACAGAGGTCCAGGGGTAATACTAATCCCGTGCGAATAGGGCTTAAGTCTGAGTTCAAAAAAACTGAAATAGTCTTAGTTTCTTCAAAAAGCCCAGTCTTGGGAGCAGAGTTTCTTCAGAAAGTCAAAAAAAAAAAAAGAACGCCCGATTTCGTCTGATCTCGGAAGCTAAGCAGTGTCGGGCCTGGTTGGATGGGAGACTGCCTGGGAATACCAGGTGCTGGAAGCATTTTTGGTAAAAAAAAATTAATAAAAAAAACGCCCGATCTCGGAAGCTAAGCAGTGTCGGGCCTGGTTGGATGGGAGACCGCCTGGGAATACCAGGTTCTGGAAGCATTTTTGGTAAAAAAAAAAATAAAAATAAATATGAGTCTAAGTCTGAGTTCAAAAAACGTCTCAGGTTACGTATGTAACCCTGGTTCCCTGAGAGGGAACGAGACGCTGCGTCGAGACGCGGTGGGAACGCTCTGCGTGATTGCGTCGTGAAGCACGTGTATAATCAGTCCAATTGAAAGACGAGACGTCATAGGCGGGTGACGTCATCGACCAGGAAGCTATAAAGCACCCCTGCGACAGACCGTGGCAGCTTCTGTAAGCCGAAGCAAGTCGATCACAGGCATGCAGGGAGTATGGCAAGGCGACGCAGCGTCTCGTTCCCTCTCAGGGAACCAGGGTTACATACATAACCTGAGACGTTCCCTTTCAAGGGAACTTCGAGCTGCGTCGAGACGCGGTGGGAACCCTATACAAATGCCTGTTCTGTATGAAGACCATGCGCATACTAGGAAACAAGCACCCTAGACCCTGGAGTGGAGCCTAGGTCCAAGTCATAAAATCTAACAAATGTATGCGGTGAGGACCTGCCTGCCGCATTACAGATGTCAGAGTGAAACTCCTGATAATAAAGCCTTAGAGGCAGCCATACTCCTGGTAGAATGGGCCGGGACAGCCAAAGGTGAAGGCTGTCCGGCCGCTTCATAAGCAAGTGAGATAGCCTCAACTACTCACTTGCTCATTATCTGTTTAGATGCAGGGCAACCTATCTTAGGTAACCTGAAGCAGACAAATAACTGCTCTTATATATATGCCACAGGTTGCAGCTCTGTGGACATAAGCATCCAAGAGCCCGGACAGGGCAAAACAGATTAAGTTCTTCCTGATCTGGCTTGTATTAAGGTGGAGCACAGAAGGCCTGCAGCACAAATGACCCACAAATTTAGTAGGAATACAACCCGGCAAGGGGTGAGGAAGACTATCACCATACCAGGTGCAAATCCAAGTACGTGCAGGCCCCAGCCTCAAGTACCACGGAGAAGATGAAATAAGGATCTCTCCTCAGAGATAACCCAGCAAAGAAACATTCATTGCAGAAATCAAGTACTGTACCATAGGGCAGATAGCAAGATTCAGAAGGCATTCTCCACACCAGGCAGAGAACAGTTTCCATTTCAATGCATATTCAGTCTTCTCGTGGAGGGAGCTCTAGACTGGAGTATGGTCTCCACGACCTCAGTCGAGAGACCTGAATCTATGAGCTGGGCCCCCTCAGAGGCCGAGCCCATAGTATCCATAACTCCGGAAGAGAGTAACTCCCAGGAGCAAAGATATCAGGAAATGCGTACAGGTGTAGCCTCAACCACACCTAATACGTTGCATCCAGTTCAAGCAGAGCTGGATGCATCAGGGAGCACCAAATGGGCAATGCGTTGTATAAACGATGCGAAAGGTAGACTTGAGTTTTGACCGAAGTTCTCCTAAAGGAGCTCCACCACCTTGGGGTGAAGTCCCCATTCCCCGGGCCTCAGCCCCTGCCTCAACAGGATATCTGCTCTGATATACGAGACCATCAGTGTGTTGTCCGGAAGGACAAGCACATGGTGACCTCTCAGGTCTGGCAGGAAGTATTTGAGAGCTCGAAATACCGCCATCATTTCTAGCCGATTTATGTGGCAAGAACGTTGATGGTCCTGCAAAGACCTTTCGCTGAGCGGCCACTCATGACCGCCCCCCATCCTGTGAGGGAAGCATCCGTCGAAAGCGTTACGCGTCGACAAGAAGCCCCCAGCACTGGGCCCTGGGCGAGGAACCAAGGTTTCTTCCACATGACCAAGGCACGAAGGCATCGCCGCGTGACCTTGATCGTGCGAAATGGATTTCCCCTCGGAGAAAACCCCTTGATCCTGAGCCACTGCAAAGGTCTCATGTACAAAAGGCCAAAAGTGATTACGTTGGACGCAGCTGCCATGAGCCCCAACAGTCTCTGAAACTGTTTCACAGTGAGTGACTGGCCTAGTTTTATCCCCTTTACGGCTGTGAGAATCGCAGAAATACGTGCAGGAGACAGATGTGCTTGCATTATTGTCGAATCCCATAAAACACCCAGAAAAGTGGTCCTCTGAGCTGGGAGGAGCACACTCTTCTTGGCGTTGAGCCACAACCCCAACCTCTTTATGTGAGACAGAACGACATCTCGATGCCGAACCGCCAACTGCTCGGACTGAGCTAAAATCAACCAATCGTAGATAAAGTATAATACGCGAATGCCCTGGAGTCTCAAAGGAGCCAGAGTTGCATCCACGCTTTTTTTAAAGATGCGGGGTGATAAACCTAGGCCGAAGGGAAGAACCCAATACTGGTATGCTTCGCCCCCGAAAGCAAACCTCAGGAACCTCCTGTGATATGAGGATGGATAGATAAGTAAGCGTCCTTGAAGTCTATTGTGACAAACCAGTCCTCGGACTGAATCTGTGACAATCATTTTAGCGTATAGCATACTTTGAACTTGAGATTCTGAAACCTGCTGTTTAATTGACGCAGGTCTAGAATAGGACGCAACCCCTCATCCTCTTTCGGAACAATGAAGTAACGGCTGTAAAACCCTGACTGTCTGCTGGGAGGAGAAACCCCTTCTATAGCTCCTTTTGCAGAAGTGTCAGTACTTCCTGCTCCATAACCAGAGCCTGCTCGGGGTCCACCACTGTGGGGAGGACCTCTAGAAATCTGTGCGGACGAGAACCGAACTGAATTCTGAAACCCTTTTCTAAAGTGTGCAGGACCCACTGAGAAATATATGGCAGTAGTTTCCACGCTGCCAGAAATTCTACTAGGAGAACCAGTCTCTCGAGACTGGCCTCTGGATTTGGTTGAACAGTCACTTTGGTGCCCTGAAGCGGCGAACCGGCAGGGAACAACCAAACTGACCGTTCTACGCCCCTCCTCGGAGGATCGTATGGGGACGCTGACACCTCGGTGCCCTGAACGGAGAACCGGCAGGGAACAACCGAACTGGCAGCGCTGCGACCCTCCTCAGAGAGTCGCACCCCAGAGGGTGCCGAGGAGAAACGATTTCTCAAAACCGTCCCTGCCCCGGGGAAACCTTCAGAAGCCTGATAGCCTCAGCGTCAGGACTTCTTGTCTAAGTTTTAATAGAGATAACGACAGTCCTCAGATCTTGCCTACCTCTAACTAGCTTTGTTCCGACGACCCTCCTCGGAGGATCGCTGGAAAAAAGCAGGCACCTCGGCGCCCTGAAACGGCGAACCGGCAGGGAAACCGAAATGACTGCTCTACGACCCTCCTCAGAGGATCGTTTGGGGACGCTGACACCTCGGTGTCCTGAAACGGCGAACCGGCAGAAAAACCGAACAGCCAGCGTTGCGACCCTCCTCAGAGGCGTCAGGGCTTCTTCCATTTTTAGCTATTTTAGAGATAAAACAGTCCTCAGATCTTGCATATCTCTAACTGGCTAGACTGTGACCGCCACCCAGGTCCCCATCGATTGTGGATGAGCCCGAATGGCGAATCTTTGTTTTACCGCACTCTATGCTGCGAGGAGCTTAAGTATGCTGAGACTGCTCCCGCCCAGCAGTCTCAGGAACGTTAGATCGGTGAGGAAGAAACCTTTGGAACGCCACTGAAGAGTTTATTTCTTCGTCTTCGAGCGTCCAGAAGAAAAGACATATTTTATCTTAATTTTTCTTTACATCAGAAAAACTATATATATATATATATATATATATATATATATATATAAATAT
Source organism: Leuciscus leuciscus (assembly GCF_965113295.1). Taxonomy (NCBI): domain Eukaryota; kingdom Metazoa; phylum Chordata; class Actinopteri; order Cypriniformes; family Leuciscidae; genus Leuciscus; species Leuciscus leuciscus. Next base: position 23,887,773 of record NC_138728.1, on the reverse strand, counting down.
AACACTCCGTGGCCACCAGCAGGAAACAACCGAACTGGCAGCGCTGCGACCCTCCTCAGAGAGTCGCCCAAGAGGACGCCGAGGAGAAACGATTTCTCGAAACTGTCCCTCCCCGGTATAGTTTATCTGTTGCGCGACGGAATTCTCAAATAGCGTCAGTGCTGTTACATCCTCACATTAATCCATGCTTATACATTTTACCCACCAGTGCTGCCTAATAATATTTATCTATTATTTATGGTGGCTAGTGGGTAACGTCGGGGTTATTATGACACCAACACGGGAGAGAGATAGCTCGCAAGCGTCTCTTTAACCCGAGGCACTGTCATACCATAATACTTAATACCCATAACATTACTATAGTAGAAGTTTAGGGATAAAATACATAAACAGAAACCGGTTTATTCCACGATCTCGACACCTCAGTGTGGAGATAGGGAAAAAACGGCACTCCCCGACGAGGAGGCTGAGATATAGAGTTTTCCTTATACTTTCACTCTCATATATATATGTTCGGCTGGCCAGTAATATTTAACTTAGCAACAGCATTATATAAAACCTCCTTTTATAAGCTCCTCTTTATTCAACAGAGTTATGAGCTGACTTGTTTATTTATTTATTGAAAACTCATAAACATCTGCCTTATCTTTTTATTTATTTATTTATTTTTAAACAAAAACACTAACGATACCAATTCCTCGGAACTGGAAATCGCAGCATGAGTGCCTCATCCCGGGGAGGAGAAACCGCAGAGCATGCTTCTCCCCGAGATAAGGCACGTGGATCGAACAGGTGTTTGTTATTTGCGATCCCCAAGATGCGCGTCGACGCCGTGCCTCGGCAGCAGCGGGACCCGCGCCTCGGGGCTTCTCGCAATGCTCACAGTCAACCCCCTCGAGAACTGACTGTTGGCATGCTCCACTCCCAAACAAGCAACACAAAGCTGAAGTGTGTGTCCCCACCCGTGATATAACGTGGGGAGGGAACAACACAACACTTGCTTGTTCTCTTTTGCCATAATAAATATATATATTGCAACTTGACAGACAACAATAAATATGACAAGGACAGAATACACAGATCGCTTGCTGAAGGCACAGAAAGCTGCCACGGTCTGTCGCAGGGGTGCTTTATAGCTTCCTGGTCGATGACGTCACCCGCCTATGACGTCTCGTCTTTCCATTGGACTGATTATACACGTGCTTCACGACGCAATCACGCAGAGCGTTCCCACCGCGTCTCGACGCAGCTCGAAGTTCCCTTGAAAGGGAACCTGAAATAGTCTTAGTTTCTTCAAAAAGCCCAGTCTTGGGAGCAGAGTTTTTTCAGAAAGTCCAAAAAAAAAAAAGAAAAAAAAAAAAGAACGCCCGATCTCGTCTGATCTCGGAAGCTAAGCAGTGTCGGGCCTGGTTGGATGGGAGACCGCCTGGGAATACCAGGTGCTGGAAGCATTTTTGGTAAAAAAGAAAAGAAAAAAAAAAGCCCGATCTTGTCTGATCTCGGAAGCTAAGCAGTGTCGGGCCTGGTTGGATGGGAGACCGCCTGGGAATACCAGGTGCTGGAAGCATTTTTGGTAAAAAAAAAAAAAAAAGAAAAAAAAATGAGTCTAAGAATGTGTTCACAAAGCCTAAAATAGTCTTAGTTTCTTCAAAAAGGCCAGTCTTGGGAGCAGAGTTTCTTCAGAGAGTCAAAAAAAAAAAAAAAAAAAGAACGCCCGATTTCGTCTGATCTCGGAAGCTAAGCAGTGTCGGGCCTGGTTGGATGGGAGACCGCCTGGGAATACCAGGTGCTGGAAGCATTTTTGGTAAAAAAGAAAAAAGAAAAAAAAAAGCCCGATTTCGTCTGATCTCGGAAGCTAAGCATGGTCGGGTCTTGTTGGATGGGAGACCGCCTGGGAATACCAGGTGCTGGAAGCATTTTTGAAAAAAAAAAAAGAAAAAAAAAAAAAAAGAAAGCCCGATCTTGTCTGATCTCGGAAGCTAAGCAGTGTCGGGCCTGGTTGGATGGGAGACCGCCTGGGAATACCAGGTTCTGGAAGCATTTTTGGTAAAAAAAAACATAAAAAAACGCCCGATCTCGTCTGATCTCGGAAGCTAAGCAGTGTCGGGCCTGGTTGGATGGGAGACCGCCTGGGAATACCAGGTGCTGGAAGCATTTTTGGTAAAAAAAAGAAGAAAAAAAAAAGAAAAAAAAAGAAAGCCCTATCTTGTCTGATCTCGGAAGCTAAGCAGTGTCGGGCCTGGTTGGATGGGAGACCGCCTGGGAATACCAGGTTCTGGAAGCATTTTTGGTAAAAAAAAAAAAAAGAAAGCCCGATCTTGTCTGATCTCGGAAGCTAAGCAGTGTCGGGCCTGGTTGGATGGGAGACCGCCTGGGAATACCAGGTGCTGGAAGCATTTTTGGTAAAAAATAAATTTAAAAAGTCTATGAATTTGTTAAAAAAGCCTGAAATAGTCTTAGTTTCTTCAAGAAGCCCAGTCTTGGGAGCAGAGTTTCTTCAGAAAGTCAAAAAATAAAATTAAATAAAATTTAAAAAAGAACGCCCGATTTCGTCTGATCTCGGAAGCTAAGCAGTGTCGGGCCTGGTTGGATGGGAGACCGCCTGGGAATACCAGGTGCTGGAAGCATTTTCGGTAAAAAAAAAAAAAAAAAAAAATCTAAGAATTTGTTCAAAAAGCCTGAAATAGTCTTAGTTTCTTCAAGAAGCCCAGTCTTGGGAGCAGAGTTTCTTCAGAAAGTCAAAAAAAAAAAAAGAAAAAAAAAAAAGAACGCCCGATCTCGTCTGATCTCGGAAGCTAAGCAGTGTCGGGCCTGGTTGGATGGGAGACCGCCTGGGAATACCAGGTGCTGGAAGCATTTAAAAAAAAAAAAAAAAAAAAAACGCCCGATCTCGTCTGATCTCGGAAGCTAAGCATGGTCGGGCCTGGTTGGATGGGAGACCGCCTGGAAATACCAGGTGCTGGAAGCATTTTTGGTAAAAAAAGAAAAAGAAAAAAAAAAAGAACGCCCGATCTCGTCTGATCTCGGAAGCTAAGCAGGGTCGGGCCTGGTTGGATGGGAGACCGCCTGGGAATACCAGGTGCTGGAAGCATTTTTGGTAAAAAAAAAATAAAAAATAAAAGAGTCTAAGAATGTGTTCAAAAAGCCTGAAATGGTCTTAGTTTCTTCAAAAAGCCCAGTCTTGGGAGCAGAGTTTCTTCAGAAAGTAAAAAAAAAAAAAGAACGCCCGATCTCGTCTGATCTCGGAAGCTAAGCAGTGTCGGGCCTGGTTGGATGGGAGACCGCCTGGGAATACCAGGTGCTGGAAGCATTTTAGGTAAAAAATAAAAATAAAAAGAGTCCAAGAATTTGTTCAAAAAGCCTGAAATAGTCTTAGTTTCTTCAAAAAGCCCAGTCTTGGACAGCCAGGTATACAGTATAGGACTTTGGCAGTTAATTATTAAATAATAAAACAGTAAAACAACATGATAATCACCACAGTGGTAGTCTGTGAGATGTAGAACAAGAATCTGGTTGAATTTGCAGAAAACAATTTGATTTGCATTTTTTATGAATTTATTAAATATGCCTATATGCCAGGTATACAGTATAGGACTTTGGCAGTTAATTATTAAATAATAAAACAGTAAAACAACATGAAAATCACCACAGTGGTAGTCTGTGAGATGTAGAACAAGAATCTGGTGGAGTTTGTAGAAAACAATTTGATTTGCATTTTTTATGAATTTATTAAATATTGCTGTATAACAAGGTATACAGTATAGGACTTTTGACAGTTAATTATTAAATAATAAAACAGTAAATCAACATGATAATCACCACATTGGTAGTCTGTGAGATGTAGAACAAGAATCTGGTGGAGTTTGCAGAAAACAATTTGATTTGCATTTTTTATGAATTTATTAAATATTGCTGTATCAAGGTATACTTTGACAGTTAATTATTAAATAATAAAACAGTAAAACAACATTATAATCACCACAGTGGTAGTCTGTGAGATGTAGAACAAGAAGCTGGTGGAATTTGCAGAAAACAATTTGATTTGCATTTTTTATGAATTTATTAAATATGCCTATATGCCAGGTATACAGTATAGGACTTTGACAGTTAATTATTAAATAATAAAACAGTAAAACAACATGAAAATCACCACAGTGGTAGTCTGTGAGATGTAGAACAAGAATCTGGTGGAGTTTGCAGAAAACAATTTGATTTGCATTTTCTATGAATTTATTAAATATGCCTATACAGCCAGGTATACAGTATAGGACTTTGGCAGTTAATTATTAAATAATAAAACAGTAAAACAACATGTAAATCACCACAGTGGTAGTCTGTGAGATGTAGAACAAGAATCTGGTGGAGTTTGCAGAAAACAATTTGATTTGCATTTTTTTATGAATTTATTAAATATTGCTGTATAACAAGGTATACAGTATAGGACTTTTGACAGTTAATTATTAAATAATAAAACAGTAAAACAACATGTAAATCACCACAGTGGTAGTCTGTGAGATGTAGAACAAGAATCTGGTGGAGTTTGCAGAAAACAATTTGATTAGCATTTTTTATGAATTTATTAAATATGCCTATATGCCAGGTATACAGTATAGGACTTTGGCAGTTAATTATTAAATAATAAAACCGTAAAACAACATGAAAATCACCACAGTGGTAGTCTGTGAGATGTAGAACAAGAATCTGGTGGAGTTTGCAGAAGACAATTTGATTTGCATTTTTTATGAATTTATTAAATATTGCTGTATAACAAGGTATACTTTGACAGTTAATTATTAAATAATAAAACAGTAAAACAACATGAAAATCACCACAGTGGTAGTCTGTGAGATGTAGAACAAGAACCTGGTGGAGTTTGCAGAAAAAAATTTGATTTGCATTTTTTATGAATTTATTAAATATTGCTATATAGCCAGGTATACAGTATAGGACTTTGGCAGTAAATTATTAAATGATAAAACAGTAAAACAACATGAAAAGCACCACAGTGGTAGTCTGTGAGATGTAGAAAAAGAATCTGGTGGAGTTCGCAGAAAACAATTTGATTTGCATTTTTTATGAATTTATTAAATATGCCTATATGCCAGGTATACAGTATAGGACTTTGACAGTTAATTATTAAATAATAAAACAATAAAACTACATGAAAATCACCACAGTGGTAGTCTGTGAGATGTAGAAAAAGAATCTGGTGGAGTTTGCAGAAAACAATTTGATTTGCATTTTTTATGAATTTATTAAATATGCCTATACAGCCAGGTATACAGTATAGGACTTTGGCAGTTAATTATTAAATAATAAAACAGTAAAACAACATGATAATCACCACAGTGGTAGTCTGTGAGATGTAGAACAAGAATCTGGTGGCGTTTGCAGAAAACAATTTGATTTGCATTTTCTATGAATTTATTAAATATGCCTGTACAGCCAGGTATACAGTATAGGACTTTGGCAGTTAATTATTAAATAATAAAACAGTAAAACAACATGAAAATCACCACAGTGGTAGTCTGTGAGATGTAGAAAAAGAATCTGGTGGAGTTTGCAGAAAACAATTTGATTTGCATTTTTTATGAATTTATTAAATATGCCTATACAGCCAGGTATACAGTATAGGACTTTGGCAGTTAATTATTAAATAATAAAACAGTAAAACAACATGTAAATCACCACAGTGGTAGTCTGTGAGATGTAGAACAAGAATCTGGTGGAGTTTGCAGAAAACAATTTGATTAGCATTTTTTATGAATTTATTAAATATTGCTATATAGCCAGGTATACAGTATAGGACTTTGGCAGTTAATTATTAAATAATAAAACAGTAAAACAACATGAAAATCACCACAGTGGTAGTCTGTGAGATGTAGAAAAAGAATCTGGTGGAGTTTGCAGAAAACAATTTGATTTGCATTTTTTATGAATTTATTAAATATTGCTGTATAACAAGGTATACTTTGGCAGTTAATTATTAAATAATAAAACAGTAAAACAACATGAAAATCACCACAGTGGTAGTCTGTGAGATGTAGAAAAAGAATCTGGTGGAGTTTGCAGAAAACAATTTGATTTGCATTTTTTATGAATTTATTAAATATGCCTAAACAGCCAGGTATACAGTATAGGACTTTGGCAGTTAATTATTAAATAATAAAACAGTAAAACAACATGTAAATTACCACAGTGGTAGTCTGTGAGATGTAGAACAGGAATCTGGTGGAGTTTGCAGAAAACAATTCGATTACCATTTTTTATGAATTTATTAAATATTGCTGTATAACAAGGTATACAGTATAGGACTTTTGACAGTTAATTATTAAATAATTAAACAGTAAAACAACATGATAATCACCACAGTGGTAGTCTGTGAGATGTAGAACAAGAATCTGGTGGAATTTGCGGAAAACAATTTGATTTGCATTTTTTATGAATTTATTAAATATGCCTATATGCCAGGTATACAGTATAGGACTTTGGCAGTTAATTATTAAATAATAAAACAGTAAAACAACACGATAATCACCACAGTGGTAGTCTGTGAGATGTAGAACAAGAATCTGGTGGAGTTTGCAGAAAACAATTTGATTTGCATTTTTTATGAATTTATTAAATATTGCTGTATAACAAGGTATACTTTGACAGTTAATTATTAAATAATAAAACAGTAAAACAACATGATAATCACCACAGTGGTAGTCTGTGAGATGTAGAACAAGAATCTGGTGGAATTTGCAGAAAACAATTTGATTTGCATTTTTTATGAATTTATTAAATATGCCTATATGCCAGGTATACAGTATAGGACTTTGACAGTTAATTATTAAATAATAAAACAGTAAAACAACATGAAAATCACCACAGTGGCAGTCTGTGAGATGTAGAACAAGAATCTGGTGGAGTTTGCAGAAAACAATTTGATTTGCATTTTCTATGAATTTATTAAATATGCCTATACAGCCAGGTATACAGTATAGGACTTTGGCAGTTAATTATTAAATAATAAAACAGTAAAACAACATGTAAATCACCACAGTGGTAGTCTGTGAGATGTAGAACAAGAATCTGGTGGAGTTTGCAGAAAACAATTTGATTTGCATTTTTTATGAATTTATTAAATATTGCTGTATAACAAGGTATACAGTATAGGACTTTTGACAGTTAATTATTAAATAATAAAACAGTAAAACAACATGTAAATCACCACAGTGGTAGTCTGTGAGATGTAGAACAAGAATCTGGTGGAGTTTGCAGAAAACAATTTGATTAGCATTTTTTATGAATTTATTAAATATGCCTATATGCCAGGTATACAGTATAGGACTTTGGCAGTTAATTATTAAATAATAAAACAGTAAAACAACATGAGAATCACCACAGTGGTAGTCTGTGAGATGTAGAACAAGAATCTGGTGGAGTTTGTAGAAAACAATTTGATTTGCATTTTTTATGAATTTATTAAATATGCCTATATGCCAGGTATACAGTATAGGACTTTGGCAGTCAATTATTAAATAATAAAACAGTAAAACAACATGAAAATCACCTCAGTGGTAGTCTGTGAGATGTAGAACAATAATCTGGTGGAGTTTGCAGAAAACAATTTGATTTGCATTTTCTATGAATTTATTAAATATTGCTGTATAACAAGGTATACTTTGACAGTTAATTATTAAATAATTAAACAGTAAAACAACATGATAATCACCACAGTGGTAGTCTGTGAGATGTAGAACAAGAATCTGGTGGAATTTGCAGAAAACAATTTGATTTGCATTTTTTATGAATTTATTAAATATGCCTATATGCCAGGTATACAGTATAGGACTTTGGCAGTTAATTATTAAATAATAAAACAGTAAAACAACATGTAAATCACCACAGTGGTAGTCTGTGAGATATAGAACAAGAATCTGGTGGAGTTTGCAGAAAACAATTTGATTTTCATTTTTTATGAATTTATTAAATATTGCTGTATAACAAGCTATACAGTATAGGACTTTGACAGTTAATTATTAAATAATAAAACAGTAAAACAACATGTAAATCACCACAGTGGTAGTCTGTGAGATGTAGAACAAGAATCTGGTTGAATTTGCAGAAAACAATTTGATTTGCATTTTTTATGAATTTATTAAATATGCCTATATGCCAGGTATACAGTATAGGACTTTGGCAGTTAATTATTAAATAATAAAACAGTAAAACAACATGAAAATCACCACAGTGGTAGTCTGTGAGATGTAGAACAAGAATCTGGTGGATTTTGTAGAAAACAATTTGATTTGCATTTTTTATGAATTTATTAAATATGCCTAAATGCCAGGTATACAGTATAGGACTTTGGCAGTTAATTATTAAATAATAAAACAGTAAAACAACATGTAAATCACCACAGTGGTAGTCTGTGAGATGTAGAACAAGAATCTGGTGGAGTTTGCAGAAAACAATTTGATTTGCATTTTTTATGAATTTATTAAATATGCCTATACAGCCAGGTATACAGTATAGGACTTTGGCAGTTAATTATTAAATAATAAAACAGTAAAACAACATGAAAATCACCACAGTGGTAGTCTTTAAGATGTAGAACAAGAATCTGGTGGAGTTTGCAGAAAACAATTTGATTTGCATTTTTTATGAATTTATTAAATATGCCTATATGCCAGGTATACAGTATAGGACTTTGGCAGTTAATTATTAAATAATAAAACAGTAAAACAACATGTAAATCACCACAGTTGTAGTCTGTGAGATGTAGAACAAGAATCTGGTGGAGTTTGCAGAAAACAATTTGATTTGCATTTTTTATGAATTTATTAAATATTGCTATATAGCCAGGTATACAGTAGAGGACTTTGGCAGTTAATTATTAAATAAGGATGTAGAAAAAGAATCTGGTGGAGTTTGCAGAAAACAATTTGATTTGCATTTTTTATGAATTTATTAAATATGCCTATGCAGCCAGGTATACAGTATAGGACTTTGGCAGTTAATTATTGAATAATAAAACAGTAAAACAACATGTAAATCACCACAGTGGTAGTCTGTGAGATGTAGAACAAGAATCTGGTGGAGTTTGCAGAAAACAATTTGATTAGCATTTTTTATGAATATATTAAACATTGCTATATAGCCAGGTATACAGTATAGGACTTTGGCAGTTAATTATTAAATAATAAAACAGTAAAACAACATGTAAATCACCACAGTGGTAGTCTGTGAGATGTAGAAAAAGAATCTGGTGGAGTTTGCAGAAAACAATTTTATTTGCATTTTTTATGAATTTATTAAATATGCCTATACAGCCAGGTATACAGTATTGGACTTTGGCAGTTAATTATTAAATAATAAAACAGTAAAACAACATGATAATCACCACAGTGGTAGTCTGTGAGATGTAGAACAAGAATCTGGTGGAATTTGCAGAAAACAATTTGATTTGCATTTTTTATGAATTTATTAAATATGCCTATATGCCAGGTATACAGTATAGGACTTTGACAGTTAATTATTAAATAATAAAACAGTAAAACAACATGAAAATCACCACAGTGGTAGTCTGTGAGATGTAGAAAAAGAATCTGGTGGAGTTTGCAGAAAACAATTTGATTTGCATTTTTTATGAATTTATTAAATATGCCTACACAGCCAGGTATACAGTATAGGACTTTGGCAGTTAATTATTAAATAATAAAACAGTAAAACAACATGTAAATCACCACAGTGGTAGTCTGTGAGATGTAGAACAAGAATCTGGTGGAGTTTGCAGAAAACAATTTGATTTGCATTTTTTATGAATTTATTAAATATGCCTATATGCCAGGTATACAGTATAGGACTTTGGCAGTTAATTATTAAATAATAAAACAGTAAAACAACATGTAAATCACCACAGTGGTAGTCTGTGAGATGTAGAACAAGAATCTGGTGGAGTTTGCAGAAAACAATTTGATTTGCATTTTTTATGAATTTATTAAATATGCCTATATGCCAGGTATACAGTATAGGACTTTGACAGTTAATTATTAAATAATAAAACAGTAAAACAACATGAAAATCACCACAGTGGTAGTCTGTGAGATTTAGAACAAGAACCTGGTGGAGTTTGCAGAAAACAATTTGATTTGCATTTTTTATGAATTTATTAAATATTGCTATATAGCCAGGTATGCAGTATAGGACTTTGGCAGTTAATTATTAAATAATAAAACAGTAAAACAACATGAAAATCACCACAGTGGTAGTCTGTGAGATGTAGAAAAAGAATCTGGTGGAGTTTGCAGAAAACAATTTGATTTGCATTTTTTATGAATTTATTAAATATTGCTGTATAACAAGGTATACTTTGACAGTTAATTATTAAATAATAAAACAGTAAAACAACATGATAATCACCACAGTGGTAGTCTGTGAGATGTAGAACAAGAACCTGGTGGAGTTTGCAGAAAACAATTTGATTTGCATTTTTTATGAATTTATTAAATATTGCTATATAGCCAGGTATACAGTATAGGACTTTGGCAGTTAATTATTAAATAATAAAACAGTAAAACAACATGAAAATCACCACAGTGGTAGTCTGTGAGATGTAGAAAAAGAATCTGGTGGAGTTTGCAGAAAACAATTTGATTTGCATTTTTTATGAATTTATTAAATATGCCTAAACAGCCAGGTATACAGTATAGGACTTTGGCAGTTAATTATTAAATAATAAAACAGTAAAACAACATGTAAATCACCACAGTGGTAGTCTGTGAGATGTAGAACAGGAATCTGGTGGAGTTTGCAGAAAACAATTCGATTACCATTTTTTATGAATTTATTAAATATTGCTGTATAACAAGGTATACAGTATAGGACTTTTGACAGTTAATTATTAAATAATAAAACAGTAAAACAACACGATAATCACCACAGTGGTAGTCTGTGAGATGTAGAACAAGAATCTGGTGGAGTTTGCAGAAAACAATTTGATTTGCATTTTTTATGAATTTATTAAATATTGCTGTATAACAAGGTATACTTTGACAGTTAATTATTAAATAATAAAACAGTAAAACAACATGATAATCACCACAGTGGTAGTCTGTGAGATGTAGAACAAGAATCTGGTGGAATTTGCAGAAAACAATTTGATTTGCATTTTTTATGAATTTATTAAATATGCCTATATGCCAGGTATACAGTATAGGACTTTGACAGTTAATTATTAAATAATAAAACAGTAAAACAACATGAAAATCACCACAGTGGTAGTCTGTGAGATGTAGAACAAGAATCTGGTGGAGTTTGCAGAAAACAATTTGATTTGCATTTTCTATGAATTTATTAAATATGCCTATACAGCCAGGTATACAGTATAGGACTTTGGCAGTTAATTATTAAATAATAAAACAGTAAAACAACATGTAAATAACCACAGTGCTAGTCTGTGAGATGTAGAACAAGAATCTGGTGGAGTTTGCAGAAAACAATTTGATTTGCATTTTTTATGAATTTATTAAATATTGCTGTATAACAAGGTATACAGTATAGGACTTTTGACAGTTAATTATTAAATAATAAAACAGTAAAACAACATGTAAATCACCACAGTGGTAGTCTGTGAGATGTAGAACAAGAATCTGGTGGAGTTTGCAGAAAACAATTTGATTAGCATTTTTTATGAATTTATTAAATATGCCTATATGCCAGGTATACAGTATAGGACTTTGGCAGTTAATTATTAAATAATAAAACAGTAAAACAACATGAGAATCACCACAGTGGTAGTCTGTGAGATGTAGAACAAGAATCTGGTGGAGTTTGTAGAAAACAATTTGACTTGCATTTTTTATGAATTTATTAAATATGCCTATATGCCAGGTATACAGTATAGGACTTTGGCAGTCAATTATTAAATAATAAAACAGTAAAACAACATGAAAATCACCTCAGTGGTAGTCTGTGAGATGTAGAACAATAATCTGGTGGAGTTTGCAGAAAACAATTTGATTTGCATTTTCTATGAATTTATTAAATATTGCTGTATAACAAGGTATACTTTGACAGTTAATTATTAAATAATAAAACAGTAAAACAACATGAAAAGCACCACAGTGGTAGTCTGTGAGATGTAGAAAAAGAATCTGGTGGAGTTTGCAGAAAACAATTTGATTTGCATTTTTTATGAATTTATTAAATATGCCTATATGCCAGGTATACAGTATAGGACTTTGACAGTTAATTATTAAATAATAAAACAATAAAACTACATGAAAATCACCACAGTGGTAGTCTGTGAGATGTAGAAAAAGAATCTGGTGGAGTTTGCAGAAAACAATTTGATTTGCATTTTTTATGAATTTATTAAATATGCCTATACAGCCAGGTATACAGTATAGGACTTTGGCAGTTAATTATTAAATAATAAAACAGTAAAACAACATGATAATCACCACAGTGGTAGTCTGTGAGATGTAGAACAAGAATCTGGTGGAATTTGCAGAAAACAATTTGATTTGCATTTTTTATGAATTTATTAAATATGCCTATATGCCAGGTATACAGTATAGGACTTTGGCAGTTAATTATTAAATAATAAAACAGTAAAACAACATGATAATCACCACAGTGGTAGTCTGTGAGATGTAGAATAAGAATCTGGTGGAGTTTGCAGAAAACAATTTGATTTGCATTTTTTATGAATTTATTAAATATGCCTATACAGCCAGGTATACAGTATAGGACTTTGGCAGTTAATTATTAAATAATAAAACAGTAAAACAACATGATAATCACCACAGTGGTAGTCTGTGAGATGTAGAACAAGAATCTGGTGGCGTTTGCAGAAAACAATTTGATTTGCATTTTCTATGAATTTATTAAATATGCCTGTACAGCCAGGTATACAGTATAGGACTTTGGCAGTTAATTATTAAATAATAAAACAGTAAAACAACATGAAAATCACCACAGTGGTAGTCTGTGAGATGTAGAAAAAGAATCTGGTGGAGTTTGCAGAAAACAATTTGATTTGCATTTTTTATGAATATATTAAATATTGCTATATAGCCAGGTATACAGTATAGGACTTTGGCAGTTAATTATTAAATAATAAAACAGTAAAACAACATGTAAATCACCACAGTGGTAGTCTGTGAGATGTAGAACAGGAATCTGGTGGAGTTTGCAGAAAACAATTTGATTTGCATTTTCTATGAATTTATTAAATATTGCTGTATAACAAGGTATACTTTGACAGTTAATTATTAAATAATTCAACAGTAAAACAACATGATAATCACCACAGTGGTAGTCTGTGAGATGTAGAACAAGAATCTGGTGGAATTTGCAGAAAACAATTTGATTTGCATTTTTTATGAATTTATTAAATATGCCTATATGCCAGGTATACAGTATAGGACTTTGGCAGTTAATTATTAAATAATAAAACAGTAAAACAACATGTAAATCACCACAGTGGTAGTCTGTGAGATATAGAACAAGAATCTGGTGGAGTTTGCAGAAAACAATTTGATTTGCATTTTTTATGAATTTATTAAATATTGCTGTATAACAAGGTATACAGTATAGGACTTTGACAGTTAATTATTAAATAATAAAACAGTAAAACAACATGTAAATCACCACAGTGGTAGTCTGTGAGATGTAGAACAAGAATCTGGTTGAATTTGCAGAAAACAATTTGATTTGCATTTTTTATGAATTTATTAAATATGCCTATATGCCAGGTATACAGTATAGGACTTTGGCAGTTAATTATTAAATAATAAAACAGTAAAACAACATGAAAATCACCACAGTGGTAGTCTGTGAGATGTAGAACAAGAATCTGGTGGATTTTGTAGAAAACAATTTGATTTGCATTTTTTATGAATTTATTAAATATGCCTATATGCCAGGTATACAGTATAGGACTTTGGCAGTTAATTATTAAATAATAAAACAGTAAAACAACATGTAAATCACCACAGTGGTAGTCTGTGAGATGTAGAACAAGAATCTGGTGGAGTTTGCAGAAAACAATTTGATTTGCATTTTTTATGAATTTATTAAATATGCCTATACAGCCAGGTATACAGTATAGGACTTTGGCAGTTAATTATTAAATAATAAAACAGTAAAACAACATGAAAATCACCACAGTGGTAGTCTTTAAGATGTAGAACAAGAATCTGGTGGAGTTTGCAGAAAACAATTTGATTTGCATTTTTTATGAATTTATTAAATATGCCTATATGCCAGGTATACAGTATAGGACTTTGGCAGTTAATTATTAAATAATAAAACAGTAAAACAACATGTAAATCACCACAGTTGTAGTCTGTGAGATGTAGAACAAGAATCTGGTGGAGTTTGCAGAAAACAATTTGATTTGCATTTTTTATGAATTTATTAAATATTGCTATATAGCCAGGTATACAGTAGAGGACTTTGGCAGTTAATTATTAAATAATGATGTAGAAAAAGAATCTGGTGGAGTTTGCAGAAAACAATTTGATTTGCATTTTTTATGAATTTATTAAATATGCCTATACAGCCAGGTATACAGTATAGGACTTTGGCAGTTAATTATTGAATAATAAAACAGTAAAACAACATGTAAATCACCACAGTGGTAGTCTGTGAGATGTAGAACAAGAATCTGGTGGAGTTTGCAGAAAACAATTTGATTAGCATTTTTTATGAATATATTAAATATTGCTATATAGCCAGGTATACAGTATAGGACTTTGGCAGTTAATTATTAAATAATAAAACAGTAAAACAACATGAGAATCACCACAGTGGTAGTCTGTGAGATGTAGAACAAGAATCTGGTGGAGTTTGTAGAAAACAATTTGATTTGCATTTTTTATGAATTTATTAAATATGCCTATATGCCAGGTATACAGTATAGGACTTTGGCAGTCAATTATTAAATAATAAAACAGTAAAACAACATGAAAATCACCTCAGTGGTAGTCTGTGAGATGTAGAACAATAATCTGGTGGAGTTTGCAGAAAACAATTTGATTTGCATTTTCTATGAATTTATTAAATATTGCTGTATAACAAGGTATACTTTGACAGTTAATTATTAAATAATTAAACAGTAAAACAACATGATAATCACCACAGTGGTAGTCTGTGAGATATAGAACAAGAATCTGGTGGAGTTTGCAGAAAACAATTTGATTTGCATTTTTTATGAATTTATTAAATATTGCTGTATAACAAGGTATACAGTATAGGACTTTGACAGTTAATTATTAAATAATAAAACAGTAAAACAACATGTAAATCACCACAGTGGTAGTCTGTGAGATGTAGAACAAGAATCTGGTTGAATTTGCAGAAAACAATTTGATTTGCATTTTTTATGAATTTATTAAATATGCCTATATGCCAGGTATACAGTATAGGACTTTGGCAGTTAATTATTAAATAATAAAACAGTAAAACAACATGAAAATCACCACAGTGGTAGTCTGTGAGATGTAGAACAAGAACCTGGTGGAGTTTGCAGAAAACAATTTGATTTGCATTTTTTATGAATTTATTAAATATTGCTATATAGCCAGGTATACAGTAGAGGACTTTGGCAGTTAATTATTAAATAATAAAACAGTAAAACAACATGAAAATCACCACAGTGGTAGTCTGTGAGATGTAGAAAAAGAATCTGGTGGAGTTTGCAGAAAACAATTTGATTAGCATTTTTTATGAATATATTAAATATTGCTATATAGCCAGGTATACAGAATAGGACTTTGGCAGTTAATTATTAAATAATAAAACAATAAAACAGCAAAACAACATGAAAATCACCACAGTGGTAGTCTTTGAGATGTAGAAAAAGAATCTGGTGGAGTTTGCAGAAAACAATTTGAATTGTTTTTTTTTATGAATTTATTAAATATGCCTATACAGCCAGGTATACAGTATAGGACTTTGACAGTTAATTATTAAATAATAAAACAGTAAAACAACATGTAAATCACCACAGTGGTAGTCTGTGAGATGTAGAACAAGAATCTGGTGGAGTTTGCAGAAAACAATTTGATTAGCATTTTTTATGAATTTATTAAATATTGCTGTATAACAAGGTATACAGTATAGGACTTTTGACAGTTAATTATTAAATAATAAAACAGTAAAACAACATGAAAATCACCACAGTGGTAGTCTGTGAGATGTAGAACAAGAATCTGGTGGAGTTTGCAGAAGACAATTTGATTTGCATTTTTTATGAATTTATTAAATATTGCTGTATAACAAGGTATACTTTGACAGTTAATTATTAAATAATAAAACAGTAAAACAACATGATAATCACCACAGTGGTAGTCTGTGAGATGTAGAACAAGAACCTGGTGGAGATTGCAGAAGACAATTTGATTTGCATTTTTTATGAATTTATTAAATATTGCTGTATAACAAGGTATACTTTGACAGTTAATTATTAAATAATAAAACAGTAAAACAACATGATAATCACCACAGTGGTAGTCTGTGAGATGTAGAACAAGAATCTGGTGGAATTTGCAGAAAACAATTTGATTTGCATTTTTTATGAATTTATTAAATATTGCTGTATAACAAGGTATACAGTATAGGACTTTTGACAGTTAATTATTAAATAATAAAACAGTAAAACAACATGTAAATCACCACAGTGGTAGTCTTTGAGATGTAGAACAAGAATCTGGTGGAGTTTGCAGAAAACAATTTGATTAGCATTTTTTATGAATTTATTAAATATTGCTGTATAACAAGGTATACAGTATAGGACTTTTGACAGTTAATTATGAAATAATAAAACAGTAAAACAACATGAAAATCACCACAGTGGTAGTCTGTGAGATGTAGAACAAGAATCTGGTGGAGTTTGCAGAAGACAATTTGATTTCCATTTTTTATGAATTTATTAAATATTGCTGTATAACAAGGTATACTTTGACAGTTAATTATTAAATAATAAAACAGTAAAACAACATGATAATCACCACAGTGGTAGTCTGTGAGATGTAGAACAAGAACCTGGTGGAGATTGCAGAAGACAATTTGATTTGCATTTTTTATGAATTTATTAAATATTGCTGTATAACAAGGTATACTTTGACAGTTAATTATTAAATAATAAAACAGTAAAACAACATGATAATCACCACAGTGGTAGTCTGTGAGATGTAGAACAAGAATCTGGTGGAATTTGCAGAAAACAATTTGATTTGCATTTTTTATGAATTTATTAAATATTGCTGTATAACAAGGTATACAGTATAGGACTTTTGACAGTTAATTATTAAATAATAAAACAGTAAAACAACATGATAATCACCACAGTGGTAGTCTGTGAGATGTAGAACACGAATCTGGTGGAGTTTGCAGAAAACAATTTGATTAGCATTTTTTATGAATTTATTAAATATTGCTATATAGCCAGGTATACAGTATAGGACTTTGGCAGTTAATTATTAAATAATAAAACAGTAAAACAACATGAAAATCACCACAGTGGTAGTCTGTGAGATGTAGAAAAAGAATCTGGTGGAGTTTGCAGAAAACAATTTGATTTGCATTTTTTATGAATTTATTAAATATGCCTATATGCCAGGTATACAGTATAGGACTTTGGCAGTTAATTATTAAATAATAAAACAGTAAAACAACATGATAATCACCACAGTGGTAGTTTGTGAGATGTAGAATAAGAATCTGGTGGAGTTTGCAGAAAACAATTTGATTTGCATTTTTTATGAATTTATTCAATATTGCTGTATAACAAGGTATACAGTATAGGACTTTGACAGTTAATTATTAAATAATAAAACAGTAAAACAACATGTAAATCACCACAGTGGTAGTCTGTGAGATGTAGAACAAGAATATGGTGGAGTTTGTAGAAAACAATTTGATTTGCATTTTTTATGAATTTATTAAATATGCCTATATGCCAGGTATACAGTATAGGACTTTGGCAGTTAATTATTAAATAATAAAACAGTAAAACAACATGAAAATCACCACAGTGGTAGTCTGTGAGATGTAGAAAAAGAATCTGGTGGAGTTTGCAGAAAACAATTTGATTTGCATTTTTTATGAATTTATTAAATATGCCTATATGCCAGGTATACAGTATAGGACTTTGGCAGTTAATTATTAAATAATAAAACAGTAAAACAACATGAAAATCACCACAGTGGTAGTCTGTGAGACGTAGAACAAGAATCTGGTGGAGTTTGTAGAAAACAATTTGATTTGCATTTTTTATGAA
The DNA here is from genome assembly GCF_965113295.1 of Leuciscus leuciscus. NCBI lineage: Eukaryota > Metazoa > Chordata > Actinopteri > Cypriniformes > Leuciscidae > Leuciscus > Leuciscus leuciscus. The sequence goes on along the minus strand of NC_138728.1, from coordinate 23,869,496 downwards.
TTTATTAAATATTGCTGTATAACAAGGTATACAGTATAGGACTTTTGACAGTTAATTATTAAATAATAAAACAGTAAAACAACATGATAATCACCACAGTGGTAGTCTGTGAGATGTAGAACAAGAATCTGGTGGAGTTTGCAGAAAACAATTTGATTTGCATTTTTTATTAATTTATTAAATATTGCTGTATAACAAGGTATACTTTGACAGTTAATTATTAAATAATAAAACAGTAAAACAACATGATAATCACCACAGTGGTAGTCTGTGAGATGTAGAACAAGAATCTGGTGGAATTTGCAGAAAACAATTTGATTTGCATTTTTTATGAATTTATTAAATATGCCTATATGCCAGGTATACAGTATAGGACTTTGACAGTTAATTATTAAATAATAAAACAGTAAAACAACATGAAAATCACCACAGTGGTAGTCTGTGAGATGTAGAACAAGAATCTGGTGGAGTTTGCAGAAAACAATTTGATTTGCATTTTCTATGAATTTATTAAATATGCCTATACAGCCAGGTATACAGTATAGGACTTTGGCAGTTAATTATTAAATAATAAAACAGTAAAACAACATGTAAATCACCACAGTGGTAGTCTGTGAGATGTAGAACAAGAATCTGGTGGAGTTTGCAGAAAACAATTTGATTTGCATTTTTTATGAATTTATTAAATATTGCTGTATAACAAGGTATACAGTATAGGACTTTTGACAGTTAATTATTAAATAATAAAACAGTAAAACAACATGTAAATCACCACAGTGGTAGTCTGTGAGATGTAGAACAAGAATCTGGTGGAGTTTGCAGAAAACAATTTGATTAGCATTTTTTATGAATTTATTAAATATTGCTTTATAACAAGGTATACAGTTGTAACAGTATAAAACGTTACCTGTGTTTTTTATTGGTTTTCCACTGACTATTGAATAAAAATGAGTATCTGGGTTTAAGGAAATACCACTACAAGCCGCTAGAGGGCACTAGTGCAAGAGGGCTACCAGATATAAACCTGAGCAAATCCATGAACAAGTCAGTTCAGTTTGGTAGAAGGGAACCTCATGGTTAACTTTTATGCTACCTGCTAGCTGTTGGAAGTCCGTTTTTGAGAACTCGTAGAGTTTATGCTCAAATGTGAGTATTGTTTAACCGTATATTGATGTATTTGAAATGAATAATGTCTGATGTTATGTTTTGCTTTCTTTGGTAGCAAGGACTTTTCATTATCAGTCATTATCATCATTGGACCAACACAACTCTTGTGTGCTCTATTGCACTATGTTTGGATGATCCGCTATACATCTCTGGGGAACGAGAGTTAGGGATCTGGGGGTTACCATACTGTAGCCATTGACTAACTTCACCTCATCTTCATTTTGGATTATTGGAGTATATCATTGCGTCGCTCTCAAATAACCTTGTGGATTTAAACTCATCTCATCTCATCTCATCATCATCAATCATCATCATCATCATCATCATCATCATCATCATTATTATTATCATCATCTCTGCTCATCTAAAGACTGGTCATTGACGTTAAGTTTCATTTATTATTTTGTCACACCAACTCAGAGATAAGGACTTTTTGTTTCAGTATATTTGTTTATTGTTGGAGGAATTATATAGTATGCACTTATGGAATAAAAAAGGGAAAAAGGAATATTTGTTGAATGAAGTGGTTTTATTTTTCAGTACTGGTCACATTTCTGTTGAACCTCCTCAGTGTAACACCTAAACAAAAAAGGGGTTGTTACAGAATCAGTGGTATCATTTTGCTGTACGGTACAGAAGAGGACAATGTAATGTAGTACCTGACGTATTGTCCAGAAGGTATGCAGTTGAGGCACCAGCGGTGGTGTTACATACACCAGCTAAGGGCGGTTTTAATCCTGTCACGTGTGATCTGCCAGTGGATTTGTCACAAATTGCAGCAGAACAGAAACTAGACCCAGAGTGCCAAGAATTGATGGTTAAAGCAGAGAACCAGAAATCCACTGACTTGAAGAGAACGCACTATGTTTTCAAGAACGCAGTTTTGTTTAGGAGTGTACCAGACTCCAAAGAAGGCCAGAGATTCCAAGTTGTCATTCCTACAAAGTTGAAGGAAGCAATTTTAACTTATGCACATGACAATCCCTTGAGTGGACATTTGGGTAAATTTAAGACACTGATGAGACTTTTAGAGTTCGCCTATTGGCCCTCAATTCGCACAGATGTATGGCAACACTGTAGGAATTGTCAGAAATGTCAGCAATACAAGCCGACTAACTTAAAACCAGCTGGGAGCCTACAAAGTGTACCTCTAGTCGAGCCCGGTTATATGCTGGGAATGGACATCATGGGACCATTTCCCCGAAGTACCCGACAGAACGAATATCTGCTGGTTATAGTGGACTACTTCTCAAAATGGGTAGAAGTATTTCCCATGAGGGCTGCCAAGTCTGCTACCATTGTGCGAGTCTTAAGAGAGGAAATCTTCACGAGATGGGGAACACCAGCTTTTATTGTGTCTGACAGAGGTACGCAATTCACCTCCAACATTCTTGACCAAGTATGTAAGCAATGGCATGTAACCCAAAAACTCACAACAGCATACCATCCTCAGTCCAACCTCACAGAAAGAGTCATCCGGAACCTAAAAACGATGATTGCCACATATGTTGAGCAAAACCACCGTACCTGGGATCATTGGATTTATGAGTTCAGATTCGCTCTAAATACTATGTAATAATATTAGCTCAAAGGGGAAATATTAATAATAATCCATAATTACCAATTATGATTAATTATTAATATTTGGGTCAGTTAATTAGATTAACTTTGAGGTAAGCCAAATTAATATTACAATCAATTAATCAGTTCCAACAAACTCTTTGATTATTCATTTATTCTAAGGAAAATGTATTGTTCATGGTCACTGAAAAATAATTATTCCTTATGTACAGCAATTAGCATGTAGCAAGATCAAAATCGTAAAAGGGACTTTGTATGCAAACAGAGGATCAGAAACCAAATTCATAATTGTGCACAAGTTTTATTAACTAAATCACAAACATAACTAACACTAAACAAACATAAATACATTCATACATCCATACATACATGCATAGGTAAAGGGGTGAGTTATGTGGAACCGGAAACAGGAAATAGAACTATGGAATACGATCTATTTCAGTATGGAAAGAAATGAAAGAACCATCAGCTTATTTCATAGCAATCTCATCAAAGAATACTTGCATGGCAGTTGCAATCGTGGAAAATTCTTGAAGTGGATGAAGATTGGATATCATTGATGGGTCTATGGCCTTGAAGAAAAGCATGGTGGCTTCGAGCACATGGCTGTTGTGAGTCGAAACCTGCTGTCCTGGCTTGAAGACCAGGAGTGGATCGTTGAGTCAGTGATGGTAAAGTTGCAGTTGTTTTCTAGATTGAAGAAAAGTCTGACTCCGTTTTTGGAGTATGAAAGCATGGCAGGCATTGCTCAGGCCTGTTTGGGCCCAGGGAGCTGGGCCCAAGTGGGGGGGAAGGGGTCCAGCCCCTCCCCCAGTAACAGCAGAAGCTGCCTTGTTGTCGGATGAGAAGCGTTGAGAAGAGAAGGCGGTCACTGTGGTCAGTCTCTAATAAAGCCTGAGAATGGCCACCCCTCTCTGGGTTTGCTGTACCAATGAGAAGGGTGGACTGTCTGGCGGGAGTTTCTTCTGTCACCAGGATTTACAAGCCTTTGTCTTAAGCGTGCTCACTCGGACTGGCATGCTGGATTGGTGTTTAATGACACTACTAAGGAAGATTCTTAGTAATTCTAATGTGTTGCACAGCTATTGGCATATCATGTACACAATCATTTCGATCTTCAAAGTACCAATTTATCGAGACCAAACATGGTATAAGTGGGGTTACATAGACAGTTTGTCCTGTAATAACTACATAGTATCAAAGAGATCATAGTATCAACAGAATTATTAAAAGACAAAACACACAACAGTAAATCATTCTCAAAATGTTCTGGAATGCCTGTTCATTTCATGTCAGTCAGTTCATCAATAAATGAATGCAGGAGAGTTTGTTCTGATATCTGTGGCAGAGTTAGTTACTTGTTAGCATTCTTGAGAGTCATAAAACATCCTATCTGATCGCGGCCATGGCAACCAGGCCCCTTTCGCCCCGCCCGGGGGGGTTGGGACCCTGCTCTCGGATGGAAGTTTTTAAAGATTTGTGTGTGCATATGGCAAATAATTGTGTCTGATTTGTCTCAGTCGCTACAACTGCATGGCACGAAAGCACAGATTATTCTCCTGCAGAGATAGCTTTAGGCAGACAGCTGAAAGGTCCTCTGCAGCGAGCTTTACAGATTCCTCCAGACCCTGAGCAACTGTCGTACAGTACTCTTGAACGCCAAAAAAGTTTGTATGAGTCAGTAAGGGAGAATGTTGAGAAGGCTCAAGCTAGACAAAGAAGGTATTATGACTTAAGAAGAAGGACTCAGAATTTCGATGAGGGAGATTTAGTATGGGTAAAAACTCATCCCCTCTCTCGAGCAGATGATGCCTTTATGGCAAAAATTTCTCCTAAATGGAAGGGCCCAGCAAGAGTGGAAAAAAAGTTAGGACCTGTTAATTACAAGGTGGCTATGTTGTCTGATCCGACTCAGATAGATACTTACCATACCCAGAATTTAAAAAAATTCCATGGGAAAATTTAAGGTCACGGGGAGGGGTATGTAAGAGTATAAAACGTTACCTGTGTTTTTTATTGGTTTTCCACTGACTATTGAATAAAAATGAGTATCTGGGTTTAAGGAAATACCACTACAAGCCGCTAGAGGGCACTAGTGCAAGAGGGCTACCAGATATAAACCTGAGCAAATCCATGAACAAGTCAGTTCAGTTTGGTAGAAGGGAACCTCATGGTTAACTTTTATGCTACCTGCTAGCTGTTGGAAGTCCGTTTTTGAGAACTCGTAGAGTTTATGCTCAAATGTGAGTATTGTTTAACCGTATATTGATGTATTTGAAATGAATAATGTCTGATGTTATGTTTTGCTTTCTTTGGTAGCAAGGACTTTTCATTATCAGTCATTATCATCATTGGACCAACACAACTCTTGTGTGCTCTATTGCACTATGTTTGGATGATCCGCTATACATCTCTGGGGAACGAGAGTTAGGGATCTGGGGGTTACCATACTGTAGCCATTGACTAACTTCACCTCATCTTCATTTTGGATTATTGGAGTATATCATTGCGTCGCTCTCAAATAACCTTGTGGATTTAAACTCATCTCATCTCATCCCATCATCATCATCATCATCATCATCATTAGGGCCCAAGCCCTGAAAGGGCGAAGGCCCTATTGTTTCCGGTAGGATTATTTATTATTATTATTAGGGCCCAAGCCCTGAAAGGGCGAAGGCCCTATTGTTTTCGGTAGGATTATTAGGGCCCAAGCCCTGAAAGGGCGAAGGCCCTATTGTTTCCGGTAGGATTATTTATTAGGGCCCAAGCCCTGAAAGGGCGAAGGCCCTATTGTTTCCGGTAGGATTATTTATTATTATTATTATTATTATTATTATTATTAGGGCCCAAGCCCTGAAAGGGCGAAGGCCCTATTGTTTTCGGTAGGATTATTAGGGCCCAAGCCCTGAAAGGGCGAAGGCCCTATTGTTTTCGGTAGGATTATTAGGGCCCAAGCCCTGAAAGGGCGAAGGCCCTATTGTTTTCGGTAGGATTATTTATTAGGGCCCAAGCCCTGAAAGGGCGAAGGCCCTATTGTTTCCGGTAGGATTATTTATTATTATTATTATTATTATTATTATTATTATTATTCTTATTTTTCTGTCAACCTTTCGGGCATTTTTGGGGCCTTTAACATGCTCGAAAACTCTTGAAATTTTGCACACAGGTCAGAACCTGCGGCCATCAGGGCCGGGCTGAAGCTGGTACCCGGGCGTGGCAGGGGGGCTCAACAGCGCCCCCTTGAACGGGGTCCAAAAACTTGGTCCATAAATCAGACACGCTTGCATGTAATAATATGAAACTCGGTACATATATAGATCTCATCGGGCCGAACAACTTTCGTACTTTTACTTTTTACGCCAGCCCAACAGGAAGTCGGCTATTATGGGTTGTTTGGAAACGCATGCTGTGGAATTTAATGTACTCCTCCTAGGGAATTCATCCATTCGCCTCCAAACTCAGTCAGCATGAAGTCAAGACATTGAGGATGATAAATTGCGGACAGATTTTTGATATCTCGAACGGTTTGGCCGTGGCGAGGACACGAATTGATGGCGAATAATGGAAACAGGAAGTGTGTTATAACTTCTGCATACATTAACTGATCTTGATTAAACTTCAGCAGTGTGTTCGTTGTAAGAGGCCGATCACATGGATGTGACTATTGTGAGTAAAAGTTATAGCGCCACCAACTGGCAGCAGGAAGTGTGTCCCTTTCAAAATGCTTTGAAATCACCCTCTTATTTTCACCCGATTTGCTTCAAAGTTTATGTGTATAATGTAAACACACGGCAGATGTAGACCTGTGAAAGGATTTTTGATATCTTTAATACTGTTGCCATGGCAACGCTTCAAACTTTAATATTCTTTTTTGATGCTTTTGAGACTCTTAACATACTTGAAATTGGATGAAACTCGACAGACACATCACATTTATTAGCCCGTAGACATGTGCAAAGTTTCAGAAACGGGCGTGGTGAGGGGCTCAGTAGCGCCACCTTTAGTCATAAGTGGGGGGGTTAGTTTTATCAACAGCAACAAAACTTGGTATGTGTATTGTTCTCATCAAGACGGACAACTTTCTAATTTACATTAACGATCTCCGACCAACAGGAAGAGAGATATTTTGGTTTGAATGTGGATTTTCTTAAGAATTTTCTCTCCCTCTCTCTGTGTTTCTGTGTGTGTGAGGGGAGGGGGGATTTGACTATTGCTTTTATATTGTTAATCAAGGTTTCAGGGGCTTTTGGGGTCCTTAACATGCTCAAAAACTCTTGAAACTTTACATACAAGTCGGAACCTGCGGCCATCAGGGCCTGGCTGAAGCTGGTACCCGGGCGTGGCAGGGGGGCTCAACAGCGCCCCCTGGAATGGGGTCCGAAAAATTGCTCCATAGATCAAACTAGCTTGCATGAATTAATATGAAACTCGGCACACACATAGATCTCATCGGGCCGAACAACTTTCGTGCTCTAAGTTTTGCGCCAGCCCAACAGGAAGTCGGCTATTATGGGTTGTTTGGAAAACGCTTGCTGTGGAATGCGAAGTACTCCTCCTAGAGAATTCATCCAATCCCCACCAAACTCGGTGTGCATGAAGTCAAGACATTGAGGATTCTAAATTGCGGACGGATTTTTGATATCTCGAACGGTTTGGCCGTGGCGAGGAAACGAATTTATGGCGAGAAAAGAGAAACACGAAGTGGAATAACTTCTGCATACATTAACTGATCTTGATGAAACTTCAGCAGTGTGTTCGTGGTAAGAGGCCGATCAGATGGATGTAACTATTGTGAGTCAAAGTTATAGCGCCACCAACTGGCAGCAGGAAGTGTGTCACTTTCAACATGCTTTTGACAAAAGTGGGCGGGTTAGTTTTAACTACAGTAAAAAAAAAATAGTTTGTATATTGTACTCATCAAGCCGGAAAACTTTCTAATTTACATTCATTAGCTCCGGCCATCAGGAAGTCAGATATTTTGGTCTGAATGTGGATTTTTTTGCAAAATCAGCCTCTGAATTTTTAGCCACTCCTCTTAAACTATTTATTTTATTCCCACCAAACTTTTTCAACATGATGAAAATACATTAAATATGCTAAATTGTGAACGGATAATAAATATCTCAAACGGTTTTGCTATGGCGAGGGATTAAAGTAATGTCCAAAAAGGAAACACTAAAAGCTTAAAATCTTCTAAAAATGTAATTATATACCATTTATTTATATATAAAAGTATACAAATATTACAACTGAACCCATTTTTTTCTGTTTTTAAAAAGAATTTTATTCTAATTTTAATCTAAAATTAAAAACAGTAAAGTAAAAAAAAAAAAATAAAAAAAAAAAGTCATACATAGGGCTATTCTGCCCTCTTGTGTCCAAAAGGACATCAAAATAGTATATAAAACTTTTTACCAGGTAGGCCAATATTGTATTTAAATATACATTTATTAGGTATGTGTCTGAGGATATTTTCCCACCGGTTAATCGACGTGTGACACGAGCGGGTGCTTTTAAATTGCTAATATAAAAGTGAAAGAAAAATACGGACGTCCGCACGGACATTGATAATGTTGCACACACAAATCACACACACGTTGGAAAGAATGATACTTTTAAACATAACAATAAACCGCCATTAAGTGTCGCCAGGCGACCGTCTTAATGAGTGAGTCATTGATTCATTCGTTCAAACGATTCATTTGAATGACTGAGTCATTCATGATTAAGACATATGTTTATGGATTGATCATTCAATCTTTGAGTCAACCGATTCGTTCAAAATGCTGAATCATTCAGAAATGAGAAAACACATTGCTGAGAGATGCGCGTGATGATTCTGCTGTGATCTTTTTGTTTAACTATTTTCGCTGCTGAAACAGAACAAAAACAGTCAATATTGCATCTAAAATGTAAGTGACTTGATTGTAACTGTTTTTTAACCTGTTGTATGAAATCAATGTCACAGTTTCAATCGTGATTGTATTCAGGAAACAGCCTTCTCGTCAAGTGAGGTTGCTTAACTGTTATAAAATATATCAAAACTCCATATTTATCATTTTTATAGTCAGTAAGTTGTTAACTGAGTTTGTTTTTTGTGTGCTGATCTCATTTGTTTACATTTCTCCTGGAGAAGCTGCATGAGCCTCAGCAGCGCAACCTTGTTACCATTGATCAACTGATTACTGGTAATCCATTTATTAACAACTGTTGATTGCAACTTAAAATGAATGTAATAAAATTAGAATAATCTCTCGTTTTAGTGATTCCCAAGTTATTTTTTTGTCATTGACGTTCTAATCAGGCTACTCTGGTCGGGCAAGTAAAATTCTCTTTCAGGTTGGCCTATTGTATTTATATATAAATATATTAGGGATGTGACTGTGGGAAAATTTTCCCACCGGTTAATCGATGTGTGACACCGCTGGGGGCTTTTGAATCGGTAACTTAAAAACGAAAGTAAAATATGTTCGTCCGCACGGACATTGATAATGGTGCAGAGCGAGCGCATTGCAATCTTGATATCGCAGTCTGTTCATTATAGCCTTTATAAAATATAATAATAAAATAGTCAACCTAACATATAAAAATTACACTGCTCTGAATAGTATGAATTGTACTGACTATTTAAACACAGTAATCACCGCTAAACTGTGATGTTTCCAAGCACATATTTGCGCATGTGAAGAGGATAATTTTTCCCTTCAATAGTGGAACGTGAGTGAAGTACAAAGCGTATAATAAACAAATGTTTAGCATCCAAAAAATTTAATATATATATATATATATATATATATATAAACACACTTAAAAAAATATATATATATATTGTTTTTGTTTTTTTTGTTTTTATATATATATTTATATATTTTGTTTTTGTTATAAATATAGCTGCGAGCAGCGATGGAGGGCCCAAGCCGGTGAAACCGCCACCCCGGTGCCTTTAGTGTAACTAAAGGCACCAGGGTGGCGGTGCCACCGGCTTGGGCCCGCAATCGCTGCTCGCAGCTATATTTTATTATTATTATTATTATTATTATTATTATTATTCTTATTTTTCTGTCAACCTTTCGGGCACTTTTGAGACCCTTAACGTGCTCGAAAACTCTTGAAACTTTGCACACGGGTCAGAACCCGCGGCCATCAGGGCTGGGCTGAAGCTGGTACCCGGGCGTGGCAGGGGGGCTCGACAGCGCCACCTTGAACGGGGTCCGAAAACTTGGTCCATACATCAGACACGCTTGCATGTAATAATATGAAACTCGGTACACATATAGATCTCATCGGGCCGAACAACTTTCGTACTTTTACTTTTTACGCCAGCCCAACAGGAAGTCGGCTATTATGGGTTGTTTGGAAACGCATGCTGTGGAATTTAATGTACTCCTCCTAGGGAATTCATCCATTCGCCTCCAAACTCGGTCAGCATGAAGTCAAGACATTGAGGATGATAAATTGCGGACGGATTTTTGATATCTCAAACGGTTTGGCTGTGGCGAGGAAGCAAATTTATGGCGAATAATGGAAACAGGAAGTGTGTTATAACTTCTGCATACATTAACTGATCTTGATTAAACTTCAGCAGTGTGTTCGTTGTAAGAGGCCGATCACATGGATGTGACTATTGTGAGTCAAAGTTATAGCGCCACCAACTGGCAGTAGGAAGTGTGTCCCTTTCAAAATGCTTTGAAATCACCCTCTTATTTTTACCCGATTTGCTTCAAACTTTATGTGTATAATGTAAACACACGGCAGATGTAGACCTGTGAAAGGATTTTTGATATCTTTAATACTGTTGCCATGGCAACGCTTCAAACTTTAATATTCTTTTTTGATGCTTTTGAGACTCTTAACATACTTGAAATTGGATGAAACTCGACAGACACATCACATTTATTAGCCCGTAGACATGTGCAAAGTTTCAGAAACGGGCGTGGTGAGGGGCTCAGTAGCGCCACCTTTAGTCATAAGTGGGGGCTTAGTTTTAAGTAGAGTCACAAAAATCGTTATGTATATTGTTCTCATCAAGCCGGACAACTTTCTAATTTACATTCATTAGCTCCGGCCATCAGGAAGTCAGATATTTTGGTCTGAATGTGGATTTTTTTGCTAAATCAGCCTCTGAATTTTTAGCCACTCCTCTTAAACTATTTATTTTATTCCCACCAAACTTTTTCAACATGATGAAAATACATTAAATATGCTAAATTGTGAACGGATAATAAATATCTCAAACGGTTTTGCTATGGCGAGGGATTAATGTCCAAAAAGGAAACACTAAAAAGCCTCAAATCTTCTAAAAATGTAATTCTATACCATTTATTTCTATATAAAAGTATACAAATATTACAACTAAACCCATTTTTTTCTGTTTTTAAAAAGAATTTTATTCAAATTTTATTCTAAAATTAAAAACAGTAAAGTAAAAAAAAAAGAAAAAAGTAATGCATAGGGCTATTCTGCCCTCTTGTGTCCAAAAGGACATCACAATATATATTTCCATTTTTTTCTAGGTAGGCCAATATTGTATTTAAATATACATTTATTAGGTATGTGTCTGAGGATATTTTCCCACCGATTAATCGACGTGTGACACGAGCGGGTGCTTTTAAATTGCTAATATAAATGTGAAAGAAAAATACGGACGTCTGCACGGACATTGATAATGTTGCACACACAAATCACACACACGTTGGAAAGAATGATACTTTTAAACATAACACTAAACCGCCATTAAGTGTCGCCAGGCGACCGTCTTAATGAGTGAGTCATTGATTCATTCGTTCAAACGATTCGTTTGAATGACTGAGTCATTCATGATTAAGACATGTTTATGGATTGATCATTCAATCTTTGAGTCAACCGATTCGTTCAAAATGCTGAATCATTCAGAAATGAGAAAACACATTGCTGAGAGATGCGCGTGATGATTCTGCTGTGATCTTTTTGTTTAACTATTTTCGCTGCTGAAACAGAACAAAAACAGTCAATATTGCATCTAAAATGTAAGTGACTTGATTGTAACTGTTTTTTAACCTGTTGTATGAAATCAATGTCACAGTTTCAATCGTGATTGTATTCAGGAAACAGCCTTCTCGTCAAGTGAGGTTGCTTAACTGTTATAAAATATATCAAAACTCCATATTTATCATTTTTATAGTCAGTAAGTTGTTAACTGAGTTTGTTTTTTGTGTGCTGATCTCATTTGTTTACATTTCTCCTGGAGAAGCTGCATGAGCCTCAGCAGCGCAACCTTGTTACCATTGATCAACTGATTACTGGTAATCCATTTATTAACAACTGTTGATTGCAACTTAAAATGAATGTAATAAAATTAGAATAATCTCTTGTTTTAGTGATTCCCAAGTAATTTTTTTAGGTCATGTTCCAAGAACATTTAAACTGGCAGTTATAAAACCTCTCATTAAGAAACCACAATTAGATCATAATAATCTAGCAAATTATAGACCCATTTCAAATCTTCCATTTATGTCTAAAATATTAGAAAAAGTGGTGTCCGCTCAACTGGGCTCTTTCTTGCAACAAAATGAGATCTATGAAAAGTTTCAGTCTGGATTCAGACCGCATCATAGCACTGAAACTGCGCTCGTTAAAATCACAAATGATTTACTTTTAGCTTCTGACCAAGGCTGTATCTCAATACTAGTTTTACTTGATCTTAGTGCTGCGTTCGATACTATAGATCATACATTACTCTTAGATCGACTACAAAATTATACTGGTGTTCAAGGACAAGCACTAAGCTGGTTCAAATCATACCTATCTGACCGCTACCATTTTGTCTATTTAAATGGAGAAAAATCGATCATAACTCCAGTAAACTATGGAGTGCCGCAGGGATCTGTATTAGGCCCTCTGTTATTTTCAATATATATGATGCCACTTGGAAATATTATAAGGAAACATGGAATTAGTTTCCATTGTTATGCTGATGACACTCAAATATATATTTCATCACGGCCGGATGAAAACGCAAAATTTTCCAAATTGACAGAGTGTGTTAAAGATATAAAAGATTGGATGACCCGTAATTTTCTTTTATTAAATCCAGACAAGACAGAGGTAATACTTATCGGTTCAAAAAACCGCCCACAAAACCTCGCACAATACAACTTTAACATCATAGGATGTCCTGTTACTTTATCCTCTACAGTAAAAGACCTGGGTGTTATACTCGATTGCAACCTGTCTTTTGAAAATCATATTTCATGTTACAAAAACAGCATTTTTCCACCTTAGAAACATTGCTAAGCTACGTAATATGCTATCAGTTTCTGATGCAGAAAAGTTAGTTCATGCATTCATGACCTCAAGACTGGATTACTGTAATGCCTTATTAGCTGGTTGTCCTGCATCCTCAATAAACAAGCTACAGTTAGTCCAAAATGCCGCCGCTAGAGTTCTTACTAGATCAAGAAAATATGATCATATAACACCGATTTTATCATCACTGCATTGGTTACCTATAAAGTTCCGTATTAATTACAAGGTATTGCTACTGACCTATAAAGCCCTAAACGGCTTAGCTCCGGTCTATTTAACGGATCTTTTATCACCCTATAATCCATCGCGCTCTTTAAGATCACTAAATTCAAGGCTTTTGGTCATACCTAGGATATCCAGAACCACCAAAGGAGGGAGAGCATTCTCACATTTGGCTCCAAAACTCTGGAATAGTCTTCCTGATACTGTTCGTTGCTCAGACTCGCTCTCCCAGTTTAAAACTAGATTAAAGTCGCATCTCTTCAGCCAGGCATTCATATAATCCTACAGTTCAAACTACAATCCGGCCTCTAGCTCATAAATGCCAGAGGAGAACTGGCCCCCGACTGAGCCTGGGTTCTCCCAAGGTTTTTTTTTCTCCATTAGGTCACCTGATGGAGTTTTAGGACACCATTAGGTCACTTGATGAAGTTTTTCGGTTCCTTGCCACTGTTGCCTTTGGCTTGCTCAGTTGGGGATATTTTGGGGATATTTAATTTAATTTTATCAATCAATAAATTCCTCTTGAAACAAACTTTGTTGTATTATTTTAATTTAATACTGTGAAGCTGCTTTGATACAATCTGTATTGTGAAAAGCGCTATACAAATAAACTTGACTTGACTTGACTTGACTTATTGACGTTCTAATCAGGCTACTCTGGTCGGGCAAGTAAAATTCTCTTTCAGGTTGGCCTATTGTATTTATATATAAATATATTAGGGATGTGACTGTGATACAATTTTCCCACCGGTTAATCGACGTGTGACACCGCTGAGGGCTTTTAAATCGCTAACTTAAAAGCGAAAGTAAAATACAGACGTCCGCACAGACATTGATAATGGTGCGGAGTAGAGCGAGCATTTTCAATGTATTCCTATGGAAGTAGGAATAAACTAATACATTTTATTTATGTTTTTATGTGTCCACTGTTCAACCGCAACAGCGTCACACACACACACACACACACATTCCAGAATTGCAATCTTGACATCGCAGCCTGTTCATTATAGCCCTAATACAATATAATAATAAAAATAGTCAACATAAGATATACGAATTACACTGCTCTGTTTAAATAGTCAGTAGTACAATTTGTACCATTCACATTATGCAGAGCTCCGCTGTGATGTTTCCAAGCACATTTTTGCGCGTGTGAAGAGGATGATTTTTTCCATCGATATTGGAACACGAGTGAAGTACAAAGCCTATAATAAAGAATAGTTTAGCATCCAAATACATCACAAATATTGAAACATTTTGATTCTACTGAGAGGGTTACGTGAGACCAACACGGCTTACTTTCGTTTTTATTTTTACATTAAATTTAAGGATTTGTTGTGGAATATTTTGAGTGTATCATAAAATCAGAGACAAGTAATATTTTCTGTCTTGTATATATATATATATATATATATATATATGTGTGTGTGTGTGTATGTGTATATATATATATATATATATATATATATATATATAAATATAGCTGCGAGCAGCGATGGAGGGCCAAAGCCGGCGGCACCGCCACCCCGGTGCCTTTAGGTAACTAAAGGCACCGGGGTTGCGGTGCCACCGGCTTGGGCCCGCAATCGCTGCTCGCAGCTATATTTATTATTATTCTTCTTCTTATTCTTATTTTTCTGTCAACCTTTCGGGCACTTTTGAGACCCCTAACGTGCTCGAAAACTCTTGAAACTTTGCACACGGGTCAGAACCCGCGGCCATCAGGGCCGGGCTGAAGCTGGTACCCGGGCGTGGCAGGGGGGCTCGACAGCGCCCCCTTGAACGGGGTCCGAAAACTTGGTCCATAAATCAGACACGCTTGCATGTAATAATATGAAACTCGGTACACATATAGATCTCATCGGGCCGAACAACTTTCGTACTTTTACTTTTTACACCAGCCCAACAGGAAGTCAGCTATTATGGGTTGTTTGGAAAACGCTTGCTGTGGAATGCGAAGTACTCCTCCTAGAGAATTCATCCAATCCCCACCAAACTCGGTGTGCATGAAGTCAAGACTTTGAGGATGCTAAATTGCGGACGGATTTTTGATATCTCGAACGGTTTGGCCGTGGCAAGGAAACGAATTTATGGCGAGAAAAGAGAAACACGAAGTGGAATAACTTCTGCATACATTAACTGATCTTGATGAAACTTCAGCAGTGTGTTCGTGGTAAGAGGCCGATCAGATGGATGTAACTATTGTGAGTCAAAGTTATAGCGCCACCAACTGGCAGCAGGAAGTGTGTCACTTTCAACATGCTTTTGACAAAAGTGGGGGGGGTTACTTTTAACTACAGTAAAGAAAAAATAGTTTCTATATTGTTCTCATCAAGCCGGACAACTTTCTAATTTACATTCAATAGCTCTGGCCATCAGGAAGTCAGATATTTTGGTCTGAATGTGAATTTTTTTGCAAAATCAGCCTCTGAATTTTTAGCCACTCCTCTTAAACTATTTATTTTATTCGTACCAAACTTTTTCAACATGATGAAACTACATTAAATATGCTAAATTGTGAATGGATAATAAATATCTCAAACGGTTTTGCTATGGCGAGGGATTAAAGTAAAAATCTTCTAAAAATGTAATTATATACCATTTATTTCTATATAAAAGTATACAAATATCACAACTAAACCCATTTTATTCTGTTTTTGCAATTCAAGAAGAATGAAAAAGTTAAAAACAGGCTATTTAGTGCTATTTGGTTCAACAAAAAAGCAAACATAGGGCTATACTGCCCTCTTGTGTCCAAAAGGACATCAAAATAGTATATAAAACTTTTTACCAGGTAGGCCAATATTGTATTTAAATATACATTTATTAGGTATGTGTCTGAGGATATTTTCCCACCGGTTAATCGACGTGTGACACGAGTGGGTGCTTTTAAATCGCTAATATAATAGTGAAAGAAAAATAATGATAATGTTGCACACACAAATCACACACATGTGGGAAAGAATGATGCTTTTAAACAACACTAAACCGCCATTAGGTGTCGCCAGGCATCCATCTTAATAAGCGAGTCATTGATTCATTCGTTCAAACGATTCGTTCGAATGAGTCGATCATGATTAAGACAGATGTTTATGGATTGATCATTCAATCTTTGAGTCAACCGATTCGTTAAAAATGCTGAATCGTTCAGTTATGAGAAAACACGTGATGCGTGATGGTTCTGCCGTGATCTTTGTTTAACTATTTTCGCTGCTGAAACAGAACAAAAACAGTCAACATTGCATCTAAAATGTAAGTGACTTAATTGTAACTGTTTATTAACCTGTTGTATGAAATCTAGGGGTGGGAGAAAAAATTGATTCTTAGATGCATCGCGATGCGGACGTGGACGATTCTGAATCGATTCACAAATGTCAAAAAATCGATTCTCTAAAAAAATATTTTTCTAATAACGTAATATTGACGGAAGGCAAAAGGCGGAACTCTAAGCGGACGTGCGTGCAGTCTGTGGCGCGCACATAACAGAGAAGTTTCTTCTGCTCACCAAGGCTGCATTTATTTGATTAAAAATACAAACAAAAACAGTAATATTGTAAAATAGTATTCCAATTTAAAACAGCTGCTTTCTATTTTAATATATTTTAAACTGTTATTTATTCCTGTGATCAAAGCTGAGTTTTCAGCATCATTACTCCAGTCGTCACTGTCACATGATCCTTCAGAAATTATTCTAATATGATGATTGATACTCAAGAAACATTCATTATTATTTTAAATGTCGAAAACAGTTGTGTACAGTCTTTGATGAATAGAAAGTTCAAAAGAACAGCATTTATCTGAAATCTAAAGCTTTTGTAACGTTAAACACTACCGCTCAAAAGTTTGTGGTTAGTAATAATTAAAATTTTATTTTTGGGGGAAATAAATAAAAATAAATCAGTACTTTTATTTATGAAGGATGAGTTAAACTGATCAACAGTTACAGTAAAGACATTTATAATGTTAAAAATATATATATTTGAAATATATGCTGTTCTTTTGAACTTTACATTCATCAAAGCATTTTGAAAAAAAAAAAATCTGTACACAACTGTTTTCAACATTGAAAATAATAATGAATATTTATTGAGCATCAATCATCATATTAGTATGATTTCTGAAGGATCATGTGACACTGAAGACTGGAGTAATGATGCTGAAAACTCAACTTTGATCACAGAAATGAATTACTATGTAAAATATTTTAAAATTGAAAACAGCTGTTTTAAATTGGAATAATATTTCACAATATTACTGTTTTTGTTTGTATTTTTAATCAATAAATGCAGCCTTGGTGAGCAGAAGAGACTTCTCCTAAAAACATTAAAAATCTTACTGACCCCAAACTTTTGAACAATAATATATATATATATATATACATATATATGTATGTGTTTGTATGTATGTATGTATATATATATATATATATATATATATATATATATATATATATATATATATATATATATATATATATATATATAAATATAGCTGCGAGCAGCGATGGAGGGCCAAAGCCGGCGGTACCGCCACCCCGGTGCCTTTAGGTAACTAAAGGCACCGGGGTTGCGGTGCCACCGGCTTGGGCCCGTAATCGCTGCTCGCAGCTATATTTTATTATTATTATTCTTCTTATTCTTATTTTTCTGTCAACCTTTCGGGCACTTTTGAGACCCTTAACGTGCTCGAAAACTCTTGAAACTTTGCACACGGGTCAGAACCCGCGGCCATCAGGGCCGGGCTGAAGCTGGTACCCGGGCGTGGCAAGGGGGCTCGACAGCGCCCCCTTGAACGGGGTCCGAAAACTTGGTCAATACATCAGACACGCTTGCATGTAATAATATGAAACTCGGTACACATATAGATCTCATCGGGCCGAACAACTTTCGTACTTTTACTTTTTACGCCAGCCCAACAGGAAGTCGGCTATTATGGGTTGTTTGGAAACGCATGCTGTGGAATTTAATGTACTTCTCCTAGGGAATTCATCCATTCGCCTCCAAACTCGGTCAGCATGAAGTCAAGACATTGAGGATGATAAATTGCAGACGGATTTTTGATATCTCAAACGGTTTGGCTGTGGCGAGGAAGCAAATTTATGGCGAATAATGGAAACAGGAAGTGTGTTATATCTTCTGCATACATTAACTGATCTTGATTAAACTTCAGCAGTGTGTTCGTTGTAAGAGGCCGATCACATGGATGTGACTATTGTGAGTCAAAGTTATAGCGCCACCAACTGGCAGCAGGAAGTGTGTCCCTTTCAAAATGCTTTGAAATCACCCTCTTACTTTTACCCGATTTGCTTCAAACTTTATGTGTATAATGTAAACACACGGCAGATGTAGACCTGTGAAAGGATTTTTGATATCTTTAATACTGTTGCCATGGCAACGCTTCAAACTTTAATATTCTTTTTTGATGCTTTTGAGACTCTTAACATACTTGAAATTGGATGAAACTCGACAGACACATCACATTTATTAGCCCGTAGACATGTGCAAAGTTTCAGAAACGGGCGTGGTGAGGGGCTCAGTAGCGCCACCTTTAGTCATAAGTGGGGGCTTAGTTTTAAGTAGAGTCACAAAAATCGTTATGTATATTGTTCTCATCAAGCCGGACAACTTTCTAATTTATAGTCATAAGCTGTGACCAACAGGAAGTGAGATATTTTGGTTTGAATGTGATTTTTTGGAGAATTCTCTCCCTCTCTCTCTCTGCCTCTGCGTCTCTGTGTGTGTGAGGGGTGGGGGGATTTGTCTTTTGAGTGAGATTTGTTTAAAATTCCTGTTTTTCAAGGTTTCAGGGGCTTTTGGGGCCTTAAACGTGCTCAAACTCTTGAAACTTTGCACTCAGGTCAGAACGTGCGGCCATCAGGGCCGGGCTGAAGCTGGTACCCGGGCGTGGCAGGGGGGCTCAACAGCGCCCCCTGGAACGGGATCCGAACACTTGTCCATAAATCAAACACACTTGCATGTAATTATATGAAACTCGGTACACATATAGATCTCATCGGGCCGAACAACTTTCGTGCTCTAAGTTTTACGCCAGCCCAACAGGAAGTCGGCTATTATGGGTTGTTTGGAAAACGCTTGCTGTGGAATGCGAAGTACTCCTCCTAGAGAATTCATCCAATCCCCACCAAACTCGGTGTGCATGAAGTCAAGACATTGAGGATTCTAAATTGCGGACGGATTTTTGATATCTCGAACGGTTTGGCCGTGGCGAGGAAACGAATTTATGGCGAGAAAAGAGAAACACGAAGTGGAATAACTTCTGCATACATTAACTGATCTTGATGAAACTTCAGCAGTGTGTTCGTGGTAAGAGGCCGATCAGATGGATGTAACTATTGTGAGTCAAAGTTATAGCGCCACCAACTGGCAGCAGGAAGTGTGTCACTTTCAACATGCTTTTGACAAAAGTGGGCGGGTTAGTTTTAACTACAGTAAAAAAAAAATTGTTTGTATATTGTACTCATCAAGCCGGACAACTTTCTAATTTACATTCATTAGCTCCGGCCATCAGGAAGTCAGATATTTTGGTCTGAATGTGGATTTTTTTGCAAAATCATCCTCTGAATTTTTAGCCACTCCTCTTAAACTATTTATTTTATTCCCACCAAACTTTTTCAACATGATGAAAATACCTTAAAGATTCTAAATTATGAACGGATATTGAATATCTCAAACGGTTTTGATATGGCGAGGGATTAAAGTAATGTCAAAAAAGGAATCAGAAAACATCTCATATCTTCTACAAATGTAATTATACACCGTTTATTTTTATATCAAATTATACAAATATTAGAACTAAACCCATTTTATTCTGTTATTCTGTTTTGCAATTCAAGAAGTATAAAAAAAGTTAAAAACAGGCTATTTAGTGCTATTTGGTTCAACAAAAAAGCAAACATAGGGCTATACTGCCCTCTTGTGTCCAAAAGGATATCAAAATAGTATATAAAACGTTTTACTAGGTAGGCCTATTGTATTTAAATATAAATGTATTAGGTATATGACTGTGAGGATATTTTCCCATCGGTTAATCGACGTGTGACACGAGCGGGTGCTTTTAAATCGCTAATATAAAAGTGAAAGTAAAAAACGGACGTCCGCACTGACATTGATAATGGTGCACGTTGGAAAGAATGATACTTTTAAACATAACACTAAACCGCCATTAGGTGTCGCCAGGCGACCATCTTAATGAGCGAGTCATTGATTCATTCGTTCAAACGATTCATTCGAATGACTGAGTCATTCATGATTGAGACAGATGTTTATGGATTGACCATTGAATCTTTGAGTCAACCGATTCGTTTCAAAATGCTGAATCATTCAGTAATGAGAAAACAAGTTGCTGTGAGATGCGCGATGGTTCGGCTGTGATCTTTGTTTAACTATTTATGCTGCTGAAACAGAACAAAAACAGTCAATATTGCATCTAAAATGTAAGTGACTTAATTGTAACTGTTTATTAACCTGTTGTATGAAATCAATGTCACAGTTTCAATCGTGATTATATTCAGGAAATAGTAGCCTACTCGTCAAGTGAGGTTGCTTAACTCTGTTATAAAATATATAAAAACTCCATATTTGTAATTTTTATAGTCAGTATGTTGTTAACTGGGTTGCTTTTTTGTGTGCTGCGCACATTTGTTTACATTTCTCCTGGAGAAGCTGCATGAGCCTCAGCAGGGCAACCTTGTTACCATTGATCAGTAATACATTTATTATTAACTGCTGATTGGAACTTAAAATGAATGTAATGAAATTAGAATAATCTCTCGTTTTAGTGATTCCCAAGTTATTTTTTTTTGTTCTTGACGTTCTAATCAGGCTTTACTCTGGTCGGGCAAGTAAAATTCTCTTTCAGGTAGGCCTATTGTATTTATATATAAATATATTAGGGATGTGACTGTGATAACATTTTCCCACCTATGGAAGTAGGAATAAACTAATACATTTTATTTATGTTTTTATGTGTCCACTGTTCAACTGCAACCGCGTCACACACACACACACACATTCCAGAATTGCAATCTTGTCATCGCAGCCTGTTCAGTATAGCCCTAATACAATATAATAATAAAAATAGTCAACATAACATATACGAATTACACTGCTCTGTTTAAATAGTAAGTAGTACAATTTGTACCATTCACAGTAAGCAGAGCTCCACTGTGATGTTTCCAAGCACATTTTTGCGCGTGTGAAGAGGATGATTTTTTCCATCGATATTGGAACACGAGTGAAGTACAAAGCCTATAATAAAGAATAGTTTAGCATCCAAATACATCACAACTGTTGAAACGTTTTGATTCTAATGATAGGGTTACGTGAGCCCAACACTTACTTTCGTTTTTTGTGTGTGTGTGTGTGTGTGTGTATATATATATATATATAGAGAGATATAGATATAGATAGATAGATATTATATATATATATATATATATATATATATATATATATATATATATATATATATATATATATATATATATATATATATATATATATGTGTATGTGTGTGTGTGTGTGTATATATATATATATATATAGCTGCGAGCAGCGATGGAGGGCCAAAGCCGGCGGCACCGCCACCCCGGTGCCGGCTTGGGCCCGCAATCGCTGCTCGCAGCTATATTTAGGGCCCAAGCCCTGAAAGGGCGAAGGCCCTATTGTTTTCGGTAGGATTATTAGGGCCCAAGCCCTGAAGGGGCGAAGGCCCTATTGTTTTCGTTAGGATTATTATTATTATTATTATTATTATTGTTGTTGTTCAAGGGTTCGGGGGCTTTTGGGGCCTTTAACGTGCTCAAAAACTCATGAAACTTTGCACACAGGTCAGAACCTGCGGCCATCAGGGCCGGGCTGAAGCTGGTACCCGGGCGTGGCAGGGGGGCTCAACAGCGCCCCCTGGAACGGAATCCGAACACTTGTCCATAAATCAAACACACTTGCATGTAATAATATGAAACTCGGAACAGATATAGATCTCATCGGGCCGAACAACTTTCGTGCTCTAAGTTTTACGCCAGCCCAACAGGAAGTCGGCTATTATGGGTTGTTTGGAAACGCATGCTGTGGAATTTAATGTACTCCTCCTAGGGAATTCATCCAATCGGCTCCAAACTCGGTCAGCATGAAGTCAAGACATTGAGGATGCTAAATTGCGGACGGATTTTTGATATCTCGAACGGTTTGGCCGTGGCGAGGAAACGAATTTATGGCGAATAATGGAAACAGGAAGTGTGTTATAACTTCTGCATACATTAACTGATCTTGATTAAACTTCAGCAGTGTGTTCGTTGTAAGAGGCCGATCACATGGATGTGACTATTGTGAGTCAAAGTTATAGCGCCACCAACTGGCAGCAGGAAGTATGTCCCTTTCAAAATGCTTTGAAATCACCCTCTTATTTTTACCCGATTTGCTTCAAACTTTATGTGTATAATGTAAACACACGGCAGATGTAGACCTGTGAAAGGATTATTGATATCTTTAATAATGTTGCCGTGGCAACGCATCAAACTTTAATATTCTTTTCGGATGCTTTTGAGACTCTTCACATACTTGAAAATGCATGAAACTCAACAGACACATCACATTTATTATCCAGTAGACATGTGCAAAGTTTCAGAAACGGGCGTGGTGGAATGGCTCAGTAGCGCCACCTTTAGTAAAAAATGGGGGCTTAGTTTTACAAAGAGTCACAAAACTCGCTACGTATATTGTTCTCATCGAGCCGGACAACTTTCTAATTTACACTCATTAGCTAAAAGCAACAGGAAGTCAGATATTTTTGTTTGAATGTGATTTTTTGGAGAATTTTCTCTCTCTCTCTCTGTCTCTGTGTGTGTGAGGGGTGGGGGTGATTTGTCTGTTCAGTGAGATTTACTTTTTCATTTGTTTTTCAAGGTTTCAGGGGCTTTTGGGGTCCTTAACGTGCTCAAAAACTCTTGAAACTTTACATACAAGTCGGAACCCCCTGCCATCAGGGACGGGTTGAAGCTGGTACCCGGGCGTGGCAGGGGGGCTCAACAGCGCCCCCTTGAACGGGGTCCCAAAACTTGGTCCATAGATCAAACACGCTTGCATGAATTAATTTGAAACTCAGTACACATATAGATATCATCGGGCCGAACAACTTTCGTGCTCTAAGTTTTACGCCAGCCCAACAGGAAGTCGGCTATTATGGGTTGTTTGGAAAACGCTTGCTGTGGAATGCGAAGTACTCCTCCTAGAGAATTCATCCAATCCCCACCAAACTCGGTGTGCATGAAGTCAAGACATTGAGGATTCTAAATTGCGGACGGATTTTTGATATCTCGAACGGTTTGGCCGTGGCGAGGAAACGAATTTATGGCGAGAAAAGAGAAACACGAAGTGGAATAACTTCTGCATACATTAACTGATCTTGATGAAACTTCAGCAGTGTGTTCGTGGTAAGAGGCCGATCAGATGGATGTAACTATTGTGAGTCAAAGTTATAGCGCCACCAACTGGCAGCAGGAAGTGTGTCACTTTCAACATGCTTTTGACAAAAGTGGGCGGGTTAGTTTTAACTACAGTAAAAAAAAATTTGTTTGTATATTGTACTCATCAAGCCGGACAACTTTCTAATTTACATTCATTAGCTCCGGCCATCAGGAAGTCAGATATTTTGGTCTGAATGTGGATTTTTTTTGCAAAATCAGCCTCTGAATTTTTAGCCACTCCTCTTAAACTATTTATTTTATTCCCACCAAACTTTTTCAACATGATACAAATATATTAATGATGCTAAATTGTAAACGGATATTGAATATCTCAAACGGTTTTGCTATGGCGAGGGATTAAATTAATGTCAAAAAGGAAGCAGGAAACATCTCATAACTTCTAAAAATGTAATTATACACCATTTATTTTTATATAAAATTATACAAATATTAGAACTAAACCCATTTTATTCTGTTTTTGCTATTCAAGGAGTATGAAAAAGTTAAAAACAGGCTATTTAGTGCTATTTGGTTCAACAAAAAAGCAAACATAGGGCTATACTGCCCTCTTGTGTCCAAAAGGAAATCAAAATAGTATATAAAACGTTTTACTAGGTAGGCCTATTGTATTTAAATATAAATGTATTAGGTATATGACTGTGAGGATATTTTCCCATCGGTTAATCGACGTGTGACACGAGCGGGTGCTTTTAAATCGCTAATATAAAAGTGAAAGTAAAAAACGGACGTCCGCACTGACATTGATAATGGTGCACGTTGGAAAGAATGATACTTTTAAACACTAAACCGCCATTAGGTGTCGCCAGGCGACCATCTTAATGAGCGAGTCATTGATTCATTCGTTCAAACGATTCGTTCGAATGACTGAGTCATTCATGATTGAGACAGATGTTTATGGATTGACCATTGAATCTTTGAGTCAACCGATTCGTTTCAAAATGCTGAATCATTCAGTAATGAGAAAACAAGTTGCTGTGAGATGCGCGATGGTTCTGCTGTGATCTTTGTTTAACTATTTTTGCTGCTGAAACAGAACAAAAACAGTCAATATTGCATCTAAAATGTAAGTGACTTAATTGTAACTGTTTATTAACCTGTTGTATGAAATCAATGTCACAGTTTCAATCGTGATTGTATTCAGGAAATAGTAGCCTACTCGTCAAGTGAGGTTGCTTATATGTTATAAAATATAATAAAACTCCATATTTGTCATTTTTATAGTCAGTATGTTGTTAACTGGGTTGCTTTTTTGTGTGCTGCGCTCATTTGTTTACAATTCTCCTGGAGAAGCTGCATGAGCCTCAGCAGGGCAACCTTGTTACCATTGATCAGTAAGACATTTATTATTAACTGCTGATTGCAACTTAAAATGAATGTAATGAAATTAGAATAATCTCTCATTTTAGTGATTCCCAAGTAATTTGTTTTGTTATTGACGTTCTAATCAGGCTATACTCTGGTCGGGCAAGTAAAATTCTCTTACAGGTAGGCCTATTGTATTTATATATTAGGGATGTGACTGTGATAACATTTTCCCACCGGTTAATCGACGTGTGACACCGCTGAGGGCTTTTAAATCGCTAACTTAAAAGCGAAAATAAAATACAGATGTCCGCACAGACATTGATAATGGTGCAGAGTAGAGCGAGCATTTTTTTATGTGTCCACTGTTCAACCGCAACCGCGTCACACACACACACACACACACACACACACACACATTCCAGAATTGCAATCTTGACATCGCAGCCTGTTCATTATAGCCCTAATACAATATAATAATAAAAATAGTCAACATAACATATACGAATTACACTGCTCTGTTTAAATAGTCAGTAGTACAATTTGTACCATTCACAGTAAGCAGAGCTCCACTGTTATGTGTCCAAGCACATTTTTGCGCGTGTGAAGAGGATGATTTTTTCCATCGATATTGGAACACGAGTGAAGTACAAAGCCTATAATAAAAAATAGTTTAGCATCCAAATACATCGCAAATATTGAAACATTTTGATTCTAATGAGAGGGTTACGTGAGACCAACACGGCTTACTTTCGTTTTTATTTTTACATTAAATTTAAAGGATTTGTTGTGGAATATTTTGAGTGTATCATAAAATCAGAATAAGGTAAGACAAGTAAAATTTCCCGTCTTTATTATATATATATATATATATAAATATAGCTGCGAGCAGCGATGGAGGGCCCAAGCCGGTGACACCGCCACCCCGGTGCCTTTAGTGTAACTAAAGGCACCAGGGTGGCGGTGCCACCGGCTTGGGCCCGCAATCGCTGCTCGCAGCTATATTTTATTATTCTTATTCTTATTTTTCTGTCAACCTTTCGGGCACTTTTGAGACCCTTAACGTGCTCGAAAACTCTTGAAACTTTGCACACGGGTCAGAACCCGCGGCCATCAGGGCCGGGCTGAAGCTGGTACCCGGGCGTGGCAGGGGGGCTCGACAGCGCCCCCTTGAACGGGGTCCGAAAACTTGGTCCATAAATCAGACACGCTTGCATGTAATAATATGAAACTCGGTACACATATAGATCTCATCGGGCCGAACAACTTTCGTACTTTTACTTTTTACGCCAGCCCAACAGGAAGTCGGCTATTATGGGTTGTTTGGAAACGCATGCTGTGGAATTTAATGTACTCCTCCTAGGGAATTCATCCATTCGCCTCCAAACTCAGTCAGCATGAAGTCAAGACATTGAGGATGCTAAATTGCGGACAGATTTTTGATATCTCGAACGGTTTGGCCGTGGCGAGGACACGAATTGATGGCGAATAATGGAAACAGGAAGTGTGTTGTAACTTCTGCATACATTAACTGATCTTGATTAAACTTCAGCAGTGTGTTCGTTGTAAGAGGCCGATCACATGGATGTGACTATTGTGAGTCAAAGTTATAGCGCCACCAACTGGCAGCAGGAAGTGTGTCCCTTTCAAAATGCTTTGAAATCACCCTCTTATTTTTACCCGATTTGCTTCAAAGTTTATGTGTATAATGTAAACACACGGCAGATGTAGACCTGTGAAAGGATTTTTGATATCTTTAATACTGTTGCCATGGCAACGCTTCAAACTTTAATATTTTTTTTTGATGCTTTTGAGACTCTTAACATACTTGAAATTGGATGAAACTCGACAGACACATCACATTTATTAGCCCGTAGACATGTGCAAAGTTTCAGAAACGGGCGTGGTGAGGGGCTCAGTAGCGCCACCTTTAGTCATAAGTGGGGGGGTTAGTTTTATCAACAACAACAAAACTTGGTATGTGTATTGTTCTCATCAAGACGGACAACTTTCTAATTGACATTAACGATCTCCGACCAACAGGAAGAGAGATATTTTGATTTGAATGTGGATTTTCTGAAGAATTTTCTCTCCCTCTCTCTGTGTCTCTGTGTGTGTGAGGGGAGGGGGGATTTGACTATTGCTTTTATATTGTTAATCAAGGTTTCAGGGGCTTTTGGGGTCCTTAACGTGCTCAAAAACTCTTGAAACTTTGCACACAAGTCAGAACCCCCTGCCATCAGGGACGGGCTGAAGCTGGTACCCGGGCGTGGCTGGGGGGCTCAACAGCGCCCCCTTGAACGGGGTTCTAAAACTTGGTCCATATATCAAACACGCTTGCATGAATTAATATGAAACTCGGTACACATATAGATCTCATTGTGCCGAACAACTTTCCCCTGGTCAAGTTTTACGCCAGCCCAACAGGAAGTCGGCTATTATGGGTTGTTTGGAAAACGCTTGCTGTGGAATGTGAAATACTCCTCCTAGAAAATTCACCGTGTCCCCTCCAAACTCGGTGTGCATGTAGTCAAGACTTTGAGGATGCTAAATTGCGGACGGATTTTTGATATCTCGAACGGTTTGGCTGTGGCGAGGAATCGAATTTATGGCGAGAAAAGAGAAACACGAAGTGGAATAACTTCTGCATGCATTAACTGATCTTGATGAAACTTCAGCAGTGTGTTCGTGGTAAGAGGCCGATCAGATGGATGTAACTATTGTGAGTCAAAGTTATAGCGCCACCAACTGGCAGCAGGAAGTGTGTCACTTTCAAAATGTTTTTGACAAAAGTGGGGGGGTTAGTTTTACCCACAATTACAAAAATCAGTACGTATATTGGTCTCATCGAGCCGGACAACTTTCTAATTTAAAGTCATTAGCTCTGACCATCAGGAAGTCAGATATTTTGGTCTGAATGTGGATTTTTTTGCTAAATCAGCCTCTGAATTTTTAGCCACCTTTATCTAAGTGGTTTATCTTATTCCCACCAAACTTTTTCAACATGATAAAAATATATTAATGATGCTAAATTGTGAACGGATAATAAATATCTCAAACGGTTTTGCTATGGCGAGGGATTAAAGTATTGTCTAAAAAGGAAACACTCAAAGGCTCATATATTCTAAAAATGTAATTATACACCATTTATTACTATATAAAAGTATACAAATATCAGAACTTAACTCATTTTATTCTTTTTTTTCAATTTAAGAATGTTTAAGTTTAAAAACTGCCAGAATGGTTGTTTAGTCTAAACAATAAATAAATAAAGTCAAACATAGTGCTATACTGCCCTCTTGTGTTCAAAATCAGGTAGGCCTATTATATCTATATAAAAATATACTAGGTATGTGACGGTGAGAATATTTTACCACTGGTTAACTGACGTGTGACACCGCTGGGGGCTTTTTAATCGCTAACTTAAAAACAAAGTAAAATATGTTCGTCCGCACGGACATTGATAATGGTGCGGAGCAGAGCGAGCGTTTTCAATAAATTCCTATGGAAGGAGGAATGACCTAAAAAACGTTGACTCTGTTCTGCTCGTTCCTCGCTGAGGACGCGCACCATTATGAATGCCTGTGCAGCCGTGAGCATTTTAGTTTCATTTTCGGGGCGGATTGCTTGAATGTATTTTAAAAAAGCACAATGTTGTGTTTTATTGCTACTGTACAAAACTATAAGTTAACACTTTGTCATTTTGTTCAGAACATCATTCAAACTGCAGAGTATGTTTTTATGTGTCCACTGCTCAATCGCGCCCCCGTTTTATTGATTCCCAAGTTATTTTTTCATTTAAATTTTTTTCATTGTTCTAATCAGGTCAGGCAAGTAAAATTATCTGTGTCTTATCCCTTACATTTTTATATAATATATATACACTACTGTTCAAAAATTTGGCGTCAGTAAGATTTTTAAGCGAAGTTTCTTCTGCTCACCAAGGCTGCATTTATTTGATTAAAAATACAAACAAAAACAGTAATATTGTAAAATATTATTCCAATTTAAAACAGCTGCTTTCTATTTTAATATATTTTAAACTGTTATTTATTCCTGTGATCAAAGCTGAGTTTTCAGCATCATTACTCCAGTCGTCACTGTCACATGATCCTTCAGAAATTATTCTAATATGATGATTGATGCTCAAGAAACATTCATTATTATTTTAAATGTCGAAAACAGTTGTGTACAGTCTTTGATGAATAGAAAGTTCAAAAGAACAGCATTTATCTGAAATCTAAAGCTTTTGTAACATTAAACACTACCGTTCAGAAGTTTGGGGTCAGTAATCATTTTAATTTTATTTTTGGGGAAAATAAATAAAATAAATCAATACTTTTATTCATCGAGAATGAGTTAAGCTGATTAAAAGTTACAGTACAGACATTTATAATGTTAAAAAAATTATATTTGAAATAAATGCTGTTCTTTTGAACTTTACATTCATCAACGCATTTTGAAAAAAAATCTGTACACAACTGTTTTCAACATTGAAAATAATAATTAATATTTATTGACCATCAATCATCATATTAGAATGGTTTCTGAAGGATCATGTGACACTGAAGACGGGAGTAATGATGCTGAAAACTCAGCTTTGATCACATAAATTAATTACAGTGTAAAATATTTTAAAATAGAAAACAGCTGTTGTAAATTGGAATAATATTTCACAATATTACTGTTTTTGTTTGTATTTTTAATCAAATAAATGCAGCCTTGGTGAGCAGAAGAGACTTCTCCTAAAAACATTAAAAATCTTCCTGACCCCAAACTTTTGAACGGTGTATATATATATATATATATATATATACACATATATAAATACATATATATATATATATATATATGTATGTTTGTATAATATATATATATATATATATATATATATATATGTATATGTTTGTATAATATATATATATATATATATATATATATATATATATTAGTGTTGTCACGGTACCAAAATTTCAGTATTCGGTACCGATACCAGTGAAAATCCACGGTTCTCGGTACCAATTTCGGTACCAAAGCTTAATTTAGATTAAATTTACATAATTATATTAAAGTGTACATCACAAAGATGGAAACTGTAGTATTAAAAACACTTTACAATAAGATTCCATTTGTTAGATAACATTAGATCAAATGACCTAACAAAAAAAAAACAATAGTTATATACTGTCGCAATTATTCTCCTTTAGGGGTTAATTTAAAAATACATTTTTAAAATCAAAAGTTAACATTATTTCTGTTAACATTATTTAATGCACAATGAATGAAGTGAACAAACATGACCAATCAAGTGTTTTGTATTAAATAACATTCACAAACATTAATTAATGTTGTAAAAATATATTGTTCACTCAATGTGTTATGTTAGATAACGCATTAAGTGATGTTAATGAATGGTATCTTATTGTAGCATTACCAAACTATACAGGAGATAAAATATGTTTTATTTGACTTGACTATACTTTTATTTAATCCAAAACTGTATTCATATTTAACTTTAAAAGGGCTTTTTAAACCTGCTAAGAGTTATCCAGCCAAGAATAAGACTAGAACTGCTT
This sequence comes from Leuciscus leuciscus, assembly GCF_965113295.1. Taxonomy (NCBI): domain Eukaryota; kingdom Metazoa; phylum Chordata; class Actinopteri; order Cypriniformes; family Leuciscidae; genus Leuciscus; species Leuciscus leuciscus. The sequence continues at coordinate 23,838,860 of NC_138728.1, read as the reverse complement.
TTCTGACGGACTGATATTAATGACGGCTTTTTATTTCTCATCTCCATAAATATATCTAGTAGTAAAGCTAATGCAAGGGCTAGAAATCAATTAATAGGCCTATGTCACACTTCCTCGTCGTCATGGAGAGCGCAGTTCGCACAAGCGTTTGTACTCCCGTGGCGTCTGTCGTTGCTATGCATCCGTGAACGCACATGGAAAAGCGAGCGCGCCGCTTCTATTATGAGCGCGCTTGCCGCGCGCCATTTGAAATAACGTATCTGCACGCGCAAAAACATCAGCACCACATCAGCAGCAGCACCGCCGATCGCCATCAGCGCTTTTATGAAGAGGACGCAACTGCACGCGCTTCGGGCATGCACGCGCATCAAGTACCGGGTTTGAGAAAACCTGGTACCGTGACGTTTAAAAAAAAATGAGTACCGACTTGGTACCGAAGTACCGGGTCTTTTGACAACACTAATATATATATATATATATATATATATATATATATGTTTGTATAATATATATATATATATATATATATATATATATATATATATATACACATATATATGTTTGTATAATAAATATATAAATATAAATATATATATATATATATATATATATATATATATATATATATATATATATAAATATATAAATATAGCTGCGAGCAGCGATGGAGGGCCAAAGCCGGCGGTACCGCCACCCCGGTGCCTTTAGGTAACTAAAGGCACCGGGGTTGCGGTGCCACCGGCTTGGGCCCGTAATCGCTGCTCGCAGCTATATTTATTTATATATATATATATATATATATATATATATATATATATATATATATATATATATATATATATATATATATATATATATATATATATTTATTATTATTATTATTTTGTCAACCTTTCGGGCACTTTTGGGGCCCTTAACATGCTCGAAAACTCTTGAAACTTTGCACACGGGTCAGAACCCGCGGCCATCAGGGCCGGGCTGAAGCTGGTACCCGGGCGTGGCAGGGGGGCTCGACAGCGCCCCCTGGAACGGGATCCGAACACTTGTCCATAAATCAGACACGCTTGCATGTAATAATATGAAACTCGGTACACATATAGATCTCATCGGGCCGAACAACTTTCGTGCTCTAAGTTTTACGTCAGCCCAACAGGAAGTCGGCTATTATGGGTTGTTTGGAAACGCATGCTGTGGAATTTGATCTACTCCTCCTAGGGAATTCACCCGATCACCACAAAACTCGGTCAGCATGAAGTCAAGACATTGAGGATGCTAAATTGCGGACGGATTTTTGATATCTCGAACGGTTTGGCCGTGGCGATGAAACGAATTTATGGCGAATAATGCAAACAGGAAGTGTGTTATAACTTCTGCATACATTAACTGATCTTGATTAAACTTCAGCAGTGTGTTCGTTGTAAGAGGCCGATCACATGGATGTGACTATTGTGAGTCAAAGTTATAGCGCCACCAACTGGCAGCAGGAAGTGTCACTTTCAACATGCTTTTGACAAAAGTGGGCGGGTTAGTTTTAACTACAGTAAAAAAAAAATAGTTTGTATATTGTACTCATCAAGCCGGACAACTTTCTAATTTACATTCATTAGCTCCGGCCATCAGGAAGTCAGATATTTTGGTCTGAATGTGGATTTCTATGCAAAATCAGCCTCTGAATTTTTAGCCACTCCTCTTAAACTATTTATTTTATTCCCACCAAACTTTTTCAACATGATGAAAATACATTAAATATGCTAAATTGTGAACGGATAATACATATCTCAAACGGTTTTGCTATGGCGAGGGATTAAAGTAATGTCCAAAAAGGAATCAGAAAACATCTCATATCTTCTACAAATGTAATTATACACCGTTTATTTTTATATAAAAGTATACAAATATTAGAACTAAACCCATTTTATTCTGTTTTTGCAATTCAAGTATAAAAAAAGTTAAAAACAGGCTATTTAGTGCTATTTGGTTCAACAAAAAAAGCAAATATAGGGCTATACTGCCCTCTTGTGTCCAAAAGGATATAAATATAGTATATAAAACTTTTTACTAGGTAGGCCTATATTGTATTTAAATATAAATGTATTAGGTATATGACTGTGAGGATATTTTCCCAACGGTTAATCGACGTGTGACACGAGCGGGTGCTTTTAAATCGCTAATATAAAAGTGAAAGTAAAAAACGGACGTCCGCACGGACATTGATAATGGTGCACGTTGGAAAGAATGATACTTTTAAACATAACACTAAACCGCCATTAGGTGTCGCCAGGCGACCGTCTTAATGAGCGAGTCATTGATTCATTCGTTCAAACGATTCGTTCGAATGACTGAGTCATTCATGATTGAGACAGATGTTTATGGATTGATCATTGAATCTTTGAGTCAACCGATTCGTTCTAAATGCTGAATCATTCAGTAATGAGAAAACAAGTTGCCGTGAGATGCGCGACGGTTCTGCTGTGATCTTTGTTTAACTATTTTCGCTACTGAAACAGAACAAAAACAGTCAATATTGCATCTAAAATGTAAGTGACTTAATTATAACTGTTTATTAACCTGTTGTATGAAATCAATGTCACAGTTTCAATCGTGATTGTATTCAGAAAACAGTAGCCTACTCGTCAAGTGAGGTTGCTTAACTCTATCATAGGTTATAAAATATATAAAAACTCCATATTTGTAATTTTTATAGTCAGTATGTTGTTAACTGGGTTTCTTTTTTGTGTGCTGCGCTCATTTGTTTACGTTCCTCCTGGAGAAGCTGCACGAGCCTCAGCAGCGCAACCTTGTTACCATTGATCAGTAATACATTTATTATCAACTGTTGATTGCAACTTAAAATGAATGTAATAAAATTAGAATAATCTCTCGTTTTAGTGATTCCCAAGTTATTTTTTGTCATTGACGTTCAAATCAGGCTACTCTGGTCGGGCAAGCCAAATTCTCTTTCAGGTAGGCCTATTGTATATATATAAATATATTAGGGATGTCGGTTAATCGACGTGTGACACCGCTGGGGGCTTTTAAATCGCTAACTTAAAGTAAAATACAGATGTCTGCACAGACTTTAATAATGGTGCTGAGTAGAGCGAGCATTTTCAATGAATTCCTATGGAAGTAGGAATTAACTAAAAAACGTTCGCTCTGTTCTGCTCGTTCCTCGCCGTGGGCGCTCACAGTTATGAATGCCTGTTTAGCCAAGAGCTTTTAGTTTAATTTTAAAATGAACGCCATTTCGGGGGGTGGATTGCTTGAATTTATTTTACAAAAGCACAATGTTGTGTTTTATTGCGAGTGTATATAAATATAAGTAAACACTTTGCAGTTTGAATGTCCTGTATGAACAAAATTATGTGCCAATTATGTTTTTATGTGTCTACTGTTAAATCACACACACATTCCAGCATTGCAAACTTGACATCGCAGCCTGTTCATTATAGCCTTAATAAAATATAATAAAATAGTAAACCTAACATATACACACTGCTCTGTTTAAATATATGCAGTAGTACAGTTCGTACATTCACAGTAAGCACTGCTCCACTGTGATTTTTCCAAGCACATTTTTGCGCGTGTGAAGAGGATGATTTTTTCCGTCGATATTGGAACACGAGTGAAGTACAAAGCCTATAATAAAGAATAGTTTAGCATCCAAATACATCGCTAATATTGAAACATTTTGATTCTAATGAGAGGGTTACGTGAGACCAACACGGCTTACTTTCGTTTTTATTTTTACATTAAATTTAAAGGATTTGTTGTGGAATATTTTGAGTGTATCATAAAATCTGAATAAGGTAAGACAAGTAAAATTTCCCGTCTTTATTATATATATATATATATATAAATATAGCTGCGAGCAGCGATGGAGGGCCCAAGCCGGTGACACCGCCACCCCGGTGCCTTTAGTGTAACTAAAGGCACCAGGGTGGCGGTGCCACCGGCTTGGGCCCGCAATCGCTGCTCGCAGCTATATTTTATTATTATTATTATTCTTATTTTTCTGTCAACCTTTCGGGCACTTTTGAGACCCTTAACGTGCTCGAAAACTCTTGAAACTTTGCACACAGGTCAGAACCCGCGGCCATCAGGGCCGGGCTGAAGCTGGTACCCGGGCGTGGCAGGGGGGCTCAACAGCGCCCCCTTGAACGGGGTCCAAAAACTTGGTCCATAAATCGGACACGCTTGCATGTAATATGAAACTCGGTACATATATAGATCTCATCGGGCCGAACAACTTTCGTACTTTTACTTTTTACGCCAGCCCAACAGGAAGTCGGCTATTATGGGTTGTTTGGAAACGCATGCTGTGGAATTTAATGTACTCCTCCTAGGGAATTCATCCATTCGCCTCCAAACTCAGTCAGCATGAAGTCAAGACATTGAGGATGCTAAATTGCGGACAGATTTTTGATATCTCGAACGGTTTGGCCGTGGCGAGGACACGAATTGATGGCGAATAATGGAAACAGGAAGTGTGTTATAACTTCTGCATAAATTAACTGATCTTGATTAAACTTCAGCAGTGTGTTCGTTGTAAGAGGCCGATCACATGGATGTGACTATTGTGAGTCAAAGTTATAGCGCCACCAACTGGCAGCAGGAAGTGTGTCCCTTTCAAAATGCTTTGAAATCACCCTCTTATTTTTACCCGATTTGCTTCAAAGTTTATGTGTATAATGTAAACACACGGCAGATGTAGACCTGTGAAAGGATTTTTGATATCTTTAATACTGTTGCCATGGCAACGCTTCAAACTTTAATATTCTTTTTTGATGCTTTTGAGACTCTTAACATACTTGAAATTGGATGAAACTCGACAGACACATCACATTTATTAGCCCGTAGACATGTGCAAAGTTTCAGAAACGGGCGTGGTGAGGGGCTCAGTAGCGCCACCTTTAGTCATAAGTGGGGGTGTTCGTTTTATCAACAGCAACAAAACTTGGTATGTGTATTGTTCTCATCAAGACGGACAACTTTCTAATTTACATTAACGATCTCCGACCAACAGGAAGAGAGATATTTTGGTTTGAATGTGGATTTTCTGAAGAATTTTCTCTCCCTCTCTCTGTGTCTCTGTGTGTGTGAGGGGAGGGGGGATTTGACTATTGCTTTTATATTGTTAATCAAGGTTTCAGGGGCTTTTGGGGTCCTTAACGTGCTCAAAAACTCTTGAAACTTTACATACAAGTCGGAACCCCCTGCCATCAGGGACGGGTTGAAGCTGGTACCCGGGCGTGGCAGGGGGGCTCAACAGCGCCCCCTTGAACGGGGTCCCAAAACTTGGTCCATAGATCAAACACGCTTGCATGAATTAATTTGAAACTCGGTACACATATAGATATCATCGGGCCGAACAACTTTCCCCCGGTCAAGTTTTACGCCAGCCCAACAGGAAGTCGGCTATTATGGGTTGTTTGGAAAACACTTGCTGTGGAATGCGAAGTACTCCTCCTAGAGAATTCATCCAATCCCCACCAAACTCGGTGTGCATGAAGTCAAGACATTGAGGATTCTAAATTGCGGACGGATTTTTGATATCTCGAACGGTTTGGCCGTGGCGAGGAAACGAATTTATGGCGAGAAAAGAGAAACACGAAGTGGAATAACTTCTGCATACATTAACTGATCTTGATGAAACTTCAGCAGTGTGTTCGTGGTAAGAGGCCGATCAGATGGATGTAACTATTGTGAGTCAAAGTTATAGCGCCACCAACTGGCAGCAGGAAGTGTGTCACTTTCAACATGCTTTTGACAAAAGTGGGCGGGTTAGTTTTAACTACAGTAAAAAAAAAAATAGTTTGTATATTGTACTCATCAAGCCGGACAACTTTCTAATTTACATTCATTAGCTCCGGCCATCAGGAAGTCAGATATTTTGTTCTGAATGTGGATTTTTTTGCAAAATCAGCCTCTGAATTTTTAGCCACTCCTCTTAAACTATTTATTTTATTCCCACCAAACTTTTTCAACATGATGAAAATACATTAAAGATTCTAAATTGTGAACGGATATTGAATATCTCAAACGGTTTTGATATGGCGAGGGATTAAAGTAATGTCAAAAAAGGAATCAGAAAACATCTCATATCTTCTACAAATGTAATTATACACCATTTATTTTTATATAAAATTATACAAATATTAGAACTAAACCCATTTTATTCTGTTTTTGCAATTCAAGAAGTATAAAAAAAGTTAAAAACAGGCTATTTAGTGCTATTTGGTTCAACAAAAAAGCAAATATAGGGCTATACTGCCCTCTTGTGTCCAAAAGGATATAGATATAGTATATAAAACTTTTGACTAGGTAGGCCTATATTGTATTTAAATATAAATGTATTAGGTATATGACTGTGAGGATATTTTCCCAACGGTTAATCGACGTGTGACACGAGCGGGTGCTTTTAAATCGCTAATATAAAAGTGAAAGTAAAATTCGGACGTCCGCACGGACATTGATTATGGTGCACACACGTTGGAAAGAATGATACTTTTAAACGTAACACTAAACCGCCATTAGGTGTCGCCAGGCGACCGTCTTAATGAGCGAGTCATTGATTCATTCGTTCAAACGATTCGTTCGAATGACTGAGTCATTCATGATTGAGACAGATGTTTATGGATTGATCATTGAATCTTTGAGTCAACCGATTCGTTCTAAATGCTGAATCATTCAGTAATGAGAAAACAAGTTGCTGTGAGATGCGCGACGGTTCTGCTGTGATCTTTGTTTAACTATTTTTGCTGCTGAAACAGAACAAAAACAGTCAATATTGCATCTAAAATGTAAGTGACTTAATTAAAACTGTTTATTAACCTGTTGTATGAAATCAATGTCACAGTTTCAATCGTGATTGTATTCAGGAAATAGTAGCCTACTCGTCAAGTGAGGTTGCTTAACTCTATCATAGGTTATAAAATATATAAAAACTCCATATTTGTAATTTTTATAGTCAGTATGTTGTTAACTGGGTTTCTTTTTTGTGTGCTGCGCTCATTTGTTTACGTTTCTCCTGGAGAAGCTGCACGAGCCTCAGCAGCGCAACCTTGTTACCATTGATCAGTAGGCTAATACATTTATTATCAACTGTTGATTGCAACTTAAAATGAATGTAATAAAATTAGAATAATCTCTCGTTTTTTTTGTGATTCCCAAGTTATTTTTTGTCATTGACGTTCTAATCAGGCTACTCTGGTCGGGCAAGCTAAATTCTCTTTCAGGTAGGCCTATTGTATATATATAAATATATTAGGGATGTCGGTTAATCGACGTGTGACACCGCTGGGGGCTTTTAAATCGCTAACTTAAAGTAAAATACAGATGTCTGCACAGACTTCAATAATGGTGCTGAGTAGAGCGAGCATTTTCAATGAATTCCTATGGAAGTAGGAATTAACTAAAAAACGTTCACTCTGTTTTGCTCGTTCCTCGCCGTGGGCGCTCACAGTTATGAATGCCTGTTTAGCCAAGAGCTTTTAGTTTAATTTTAAAATGAACGCCATTTCGGGGGGTGGATTGCTTGAATTTATTTTACAAAAGCACCATGTTGTGTTTCATTGCGAGTGTACATAAATATAAGTAAACACTTTGCAGTTTGAATGATATCCTGTATGAACAAAATGATGTGCCAATTATGTTTTTATGTGTCTACTGTTAAATCACACACACATTCCAGCATTGCAAACTTGACATCGCAGCCTGTTCATTATAGCCTTAATAAAATATAATAAAATAGTAAACCTAACATATACACACTGCTCTGTTTAAATAGTCAGTAGTACAATTCGTACATTAACAGTAAGCACTGCTCCACTGTGATTTTTCCAAGCACATTTTTGCGCGTGTGAAGAGGATGATTTTTTCCGTCGATATTGGAAACCGAGTGAAGTACAAAGCCTATAATAAAGAATAGTTTAGCATCCAAATACATCACAACTGTTGAAACGTTTTGATTCTAATGATAGGGTTACGTGAGCCCAACACTTACTTTCGTTTTTATTTTTACATTCAATTTAAAGGATTTGTTGTGGAATATTTTGAGTGTATCATAAAATCAGAATAAGGTAAGACAAGTAATATTTTCTGTCTTTTATATACATATATATATATATATATATATATATATATGTATGTATATGTGTATATATGTATATATATATATATATATATATATATATATATATATATATATATATATATATATATATATATATATATATATATATATATGTAAATATAGCTGCGAGCAGCGATGGAGGGCCCAAGCCGGTGGAACCGCCACCCCGGTGCCTTTAGTGTAACTAAAGGCACCAGGGTGGCGGTGCCACCGGCTTGGGCCCGCAATCGCTGCTCGCAGCTATATTTATTATTATTATTAGGGCCCAAGCCCTGAAAGGGCGAAGGCCCTATTGTTTTCGGTAGAATTATTTATTATTATTCTTATTCTTATTTTTCTGTCAACCTTTCGGGCACTTCTGAGACCCTTAACGTGCTCGAAAACTCTTGAAACTTTGCACACGGGTCAGAACCCGCGGCCATCAGGGCGGGGCTGAAGCTGGTACCCGGGCGTGGCAGGGGGGCTCGACAGCGCCCCCTTGAACGGGGTCCGAAAACTTGGTCCATAAATCAGACACGCTTGCATGTAATAATATGAAACTCGGTACACATATAGATCTCATCGGGCCGAACAACTTTCGTACTTTTACTTTTTACGCCAGCCCAACAGGAAGTCGGCCATTATGGGTTGTTTGGAAACGCATGCTGTGGAATTTAATGTACTCCTCCTAGGGAATTCATCCATTCGCCTCCAAACTCAGTCAGCATGAAGTTAAGACATTGAAGATGCTAAATTGCGGACAGATTTTTGATATCTCGAACGGTTTGGCCGTGGCGAGGACACGAATTGATGGCGAATAATGGAAACAGGAAGTGTGTTATAACTTCTGCATACATTAACTGATCTTGATTAAACTATAGCAGTGTGTTCGTTGTAAGAGGCCGATCACATGGATGTGACTATTGTGAGTCAAAGTTATAGCGCCACCAACTGGCAGCAGGAAGTGTGTCCCTTTCAAAATGCTTTGAAATCACCCTCTTATTTTTACCCGATTTGCTTCAAAGTTTATGTGTATAATGTAAACACACGGCAGATGTAGACCTGTGAAAGGATTTTTGATATCTTTAATACTGTTGCCATGGCAACGCTTCAAACTTTAATATTCTTTTTTGATGCTTTTGAGACTCTTAACATACTTGAAATTGGATGAAACTCGACAGACACATCACATTTATTAGCCCGTAGACATGTGCAAAGTTTCAGAAACGGGCGTGGTGAGGGGCTCAGTAGCGCCACCTTTAGTCATAAGTGGGGGGGTTAGTTTTATCAACAGCAACAAAACTTGGTATGTGTATTGTTCTCATCAAGACGGACAACTTTCTAATTTACATTAACGATCTCCGACCAACAGGAAGAGAGATATTTTGGTTTGAATGTGGATTTTCTGAAGAATTTTCTCTCCCTCTCTCTATGTCTCTGTGTGTGTGAGGGGAGGGGGGATTTGACTATTGCTTTTATATTGTTAATCAAGGTTTCAGGGGCTTTTGGGGTCCTTAACGTGCTCAAAAACTCTTGAAACTTTACATACAAGTCGGAACCCCCTGCCATCAGGGACGGGTTGAAGCTGGTACCCGGGCGTGGCAGGGGGGCTCAACAGCGCCCCCTTGAACGGGGTCCCAAAACTTGGTCCATAGATCAAACACGCTTGCATGAATTAATTTGAAACTCAGTACACATATAGATATCATCGGGCCGAACAACTTTCGTGCTCTAAGTTTTACGCCAGCCCAACAGGAAGTCGGCTATTATGGGTTGTTTGGAAAACGCTTGCTGTGGAATGCGAAGTACTCCTCCTAGAGAATTCATCCAATCCCCACCAAACTCGGTGTGCATGAAGTCAAGACATTGAGGATTCTAAATTGCGGACGGATTTTTGATATCTCGAACGGTTTGGCCGTGGCGAGGAAACGAATTTATGGCAAGAAAAGAGAAACACGAAGTGGAATAACTTCTGCATACATTAACTGATCTTGATGAAACTTCAGCAGTGTGTTCGTGGTAAGAGGCCGATCAGATGGATGTAACTATTGTGAGTCAAAGTTATAGCGCCACCAACTGGCAGCAGGAAGTGTGTCACTTTCAACATGCTTTTGACAAAAGTGGGCGGGTTAGTTTTAACTACAGTAAAAAAAAAAATTTTTGTATATTGTACTCATCAAGCCGGACAACTTTCTAATTTACATTCATTAGCTCCGGCCATCAGGAAGTCAGATATTTTGGTCTGAATGTGGATTTCTTTGCAAAATCAGCCTCTGAATTTTTAGCCACTCCTCTTAAACTATTTATTTTATTCCCACCAAACTTTTTCAACATGATGAAAATACATTAAATATGCTAAATTGTGAACGGATAATAAATATCTCAAACGGTTTTGCTATGGCGAGGGATTAAAGTAATGTCCAAAAAGGAATCAGAAAACATCTCATATCTTCTACAAATGTAATTATACACCGTTTATTTTTATATAAAATTATACAAATATTTGAACTAAACCCATTTTATTCTGTTTTTGCAATTCAAGAAGTATAAAAAAGTTAAAAACAGGCTATTTAGTGCTATTTGGTTCAACAAAAAAAGCAAATATAGGGCTATACTGCCCTCTTGTGTCCAAAAGGATATAAATATAGTATATAAAACGTTTTACTAGGTAGGCCTATATTGTATTTAAATATAAATGTATTAGGTATATGACTGTGAGGATATTTTCCCAACGGTTAATCGACGTGTGACACGAGCGGGTGCTTTTAAATCGCTAATATAAAAGTGAAAGTAAAAAACGGACGTCCGCACGGACATTGATAATGTTGCACACACAAATCACACACACGTTGGAAAGAATGATACTTTTAAACATAACACTAAACCGCCATTAAGTGTCGCCAGGCGACCGTCTTAATGAGTGAGTCATTGATTCATTCGTTCAAACGATTCGTTTGAATGACTGAGTCATTCATGATTAAGACATATGTTTATGGATTGATCATTCAATCTTTGAGTCAACCGATTCGTTCAAAATGCTGAAACATTCAGAAATGAGAAAACACATTGCTGAGAGATGCGCGTGATGATTCTGCTGTGATCTTTTTGTTTAACTATTTTCGCTGCTGAAACAGAACAAAAACAGTCAATATTGCATCTAAAATGTAAGTGACTTGATTGTAACTGTTTTTTAACCTGTTGTATGAAATCAATGTCACAGTTTCAATCGTGATTGTATTCAGGAAACAGCCTTCTCGTCAAGTGAGGTTGCTTAACTGTTATAAAATATATCAAAACTCCATATTTATAATTTTTATAGTCAGTAAGTTGTTAACTGAGTTTGTTTTTTGTGTGCTGATCTCATTTGTTTACATATCTTCTGGAGAAGCTGCATGAGCCTCAGCAGCGCAACCTTGTTACCATTGATCAACTGATTACTGGTAATCCATTTATTAACAACTGTTGATTGCAACTTAAAATGAATGTAATAAAATTAGAATAATCTCTCGTTTTAGTGATTTCCAAGTTATTTTTTTGTCATTGACGTTCTAATCAGGCTACTCTGGTCGGGCAAGTAAAACTCTCTTTCAGGTTGGCCTATTGTATTTATATATAAATATATTAGGGATGTGACTGTGGGAAAATTTTCCCACCGGTTAATCGATGTGTGACACTGCTGGGGGCTTTTGAATCGGTAACTTAAAAACGAAAGTAAAATATGTTCGTCCGCACGGACATTGATAATGGTGCAGAGCGAGCGCATTGCAATCTTGATATCGCAGTCTGTTCATTATAGCCTTTATAAAATATAATAATAAAATAGTCAACCTAACATATAAAAATTACACTGCTCTGAATAGTATGAATTGTACTGACTATTTAAACACAGTAATCACCGCTAAACTGTGATGTTTCCAAGCACATATTTGCGCATGTGAAGAGGATAATTTTTCCCTTCAATAGTGGAACGTGAGTGAAGTACAAAGCCTATAATAAACAAATGTTTAGCATCCAAAAAATGTAATATATATATATATATATAACAAAACAAAAAAAACAAAAAATAACAAAAAATATATATATATATATATATATATACACACTTAAAAAAAAAAAGTATATATATATATATTTTGTTTTTGTTTTTTTTGTTATATATATATATATATATATATATATATATATATATATATATATATATATATATATATATATATATATATATATATATAAATATAGCTGCGAGCAGCGATGGAGGGCCCAAGCCGGTGAAACCGCCACCCCGGTGCCTTTAGTGTAACTAAAGGCACCAGGGTGGCGGTGCCACCGGCTTGGGCCCGCAATCGCTGCTCGCAGCTATATTTATATATATATATATTTATTATTAGGGCCCAAGCCCTGAAAGGGCGAAGGCCCTATTGTTTCCGGTAGGATTATTTATTATTATTATTATTATTATTATTATTCTTATTTTTCTGTCAACCTTTCGGGCATTTTTGGGGCCTTTAACATGCTCGAAAACTCTTGAAATTTTGCACACAGGTCAGAACCTGCGGCCATCAGGGCCGGGCTGAAGCTGGTACCCGGGCGTGGCAGGGGGGCTCAACAGCGCCCCCTTGAACGGGGTCCGAAAGTTTGGTCCATAAATCAGACACGCTTGCATGTAATAATATGAAACTCAATACACATATAGATCTCATCGGGCCAAACAACTTTCGTACTTTTACTTTTTACGCCAGCCCAACAGGAAGTCGGCTATTATGGGTTGTTTGGAAACGCATGCTGTGGAATTTAATGGACTCCTCCTAGGAAATTCATCCATTCGCCTCCAAACTCAGTCAGCATGAAGTCAAGACATTGAGGATGATAAATTGCGGACAGATTTTTGATATCTCGAACAGTTTGGCCGTGGCGAGGACACGAATTGATGGCGAATAATGGAAACAGGAAGTGTGTTATAACTTCTGCATACATTAACTGATCTTGATTAAACTTCAGCAGTGTGTTCGTTGTAAGAGGCCGATCACATGGATGTGACTATTGCGAGTCAAAGTTATAGCGCCACCAACTGGCAGCAGGAAGTGTGTCCCTTTCAAAATGCTTTGAAATCACCCTCTTATTTTTACCCGATTTGCTTCAAAGTTTATGTGTATAATGTAAACACACGGCAGATGTAGACCTGTGAAAGGATTTTTGATATCTTTAATACTGTTGCCATGGCAACGCTTCAAACTTTAATATTCTTTTTTGATGCTTTTGAGACTCTTAACATACTTGAAATTGGATGAAACTCGACAGACACATCACATTTATTAGCCCGTAGACATGTGCAAAGTTTCAGAAACGGGCGTGGTGAGGGGCTCAGTAGCGCCACCTTTAGTCATAAGTGGGGGGGTTAGTTTTATCAACAACAACAAAACTTGGTATGTGTATTGTTCTCATCAAGACGGACAACTTTCTAATTTACATTAACGATCTCCGACCAACAGGAAGAGAGATATTTTGGTTTGAATGTGGATTTTCTGAAGAATTTTCTCTCCCTCTCTCTGTGTCTCTGTGTGTGTGAGGGGAGGGGGGATTTGACTATTGCTTTTATATTGTTAATCAAGGTTTCAGGGGCTTTTGGGGTCCTTAACGTGCTCAAAAACTCTTGAAACTTTACATACAAGTCGGAACCTGCGGCCATCAGGGCCTGGCTGAAGCTGGTACCCGGGCGTGGCAGGGGGGCTCAACAGCGCCCCCTGGAATGGGGTCTGAAAACTTGCTCCATAGATCAAACTAGCTTGCATGAATTAATATGAAACTCGGCACACACATAGATCTCATCGGGCCGAACAACTTTCGTGCTCTAAGTTTTGCGCCAGCCCAACAGGAAGTCGACTATTATGGGTTGTTTGGAAAACGCTTGCTGTGGAATGCGAAGTACTCCTCCTAGAGAATTCATCCAATCCCCACCAAACTCGGTGTGCATGAAGTCAAGACATTGAGGATTCTAAATTGCGGACGGATTTTTGATATCTCGAACGGTTTGGCCGTGGCGAGGAAACGAATTTATGGCGAGAAAAGAGAAACACGAAGTGGAATAACTTCTGCATACATTAACTGATCTTGATGAAACTTCAGCAGTGTGTTCGTGGTAAGAGGCCGATCAGATGGATGTAACTATTGTGAGTCAAAGTTATAGCGCCACCAACTGGCAGCAGGAAGTGTGTCACTTTCAACATGCTTTTGACAAAAGTGGGCAGGTTAGTTTTAACTACAGTAAAAAAAAAATAGTTTGTATATTGTACTCATCAAGCCGGACAACTTTCTAATTTACATTCATTAGCTCCGGCCATCAGGAAGTGAGATATTTTGGTCTGAATGTGGATTTTTTTGCAAAATCAGCCTCTGAATTTTTAGCCACTCCTAAAACTATTTATTTTATTCCCACCAAACTTTTTCAACATGATAAAAATATATTAATGATGCTAAATTGTGAACGGATAATAAATATCTCAAACGGTTTTGCTATGGCGAGGGATTAAAGTATTGTCTAAAAAGGAAACACTCAAAGGCTCATATATTCTAAAAATGTAATTATACACCATTTATTACTATATAAAAGTATACAAATATCAGAACTTAACTCATTTTATTCTTTTTTTTCAATTTAAGAATGTTTAAGTTTAAAAACTGCCAGAATGGTTGTTTAGTCTAAACAATAAATAAATAAAGTCAAACATAGTGCTATACTGCCCTCTTGTGTTCAAAATCAGGTAGGCCTATTATATCTATATAAAAATATACTAGGTATGTGACGGTGAGAATATTTTACCACTGGTTAACTGACGTGTGACACCGCTGGGGGCTTTTTAATCGCTAACTTAAAAACGAAAGTAAAATATGTTCGTCCGCACGGACATTGATAATGGTGCGGAGCAGAGCGAGCGTTTTCAATAAATTCCTATGGAAGGAGGAATGACCTAAAAAACGTTGACTCTGTTCTGCTCGTTCCTCGCTGAGGACGCGCACCATTATGAATGCCTGTGCAGCCGTGAGCATTTTAGTTTCATTTTCGGGGCGGATTGCTTGAATGTATTTAAAAAAAGCACAATGTTGTGTTTTATTGCTACTGTACAAAAATATAAGTTAACACTTTGCAGTTTGAATGATGTTCTGAACAAAATGACAGAGTATGTTTTTATGTGTCCACTGTTCAATCGCGCCCCCGTTTTATTGATTCCCAAGTTATTTTTTCATTTAAGTTTTTTTCATTGTTCTAATCAGGTCAGGCAAGTAAAATTATCTGTGTCTTATCCCTTACATTTTTATATAATATATATACACTACTGTTCAAAAATTTGGCGTCAGTAAGATTTTTAAGCGAAGTTTCTTCTGCTCACCAAGGCTGCATTTATTTGATTAAAAATACAAACAAAAACAGTAATATTGTAAAATATTATTCCAATTTAAAACAGCTGCTTTCTATTTTAATATATTTTAAACTGTTATTTATTCCTGTGATCAAAGCTGAGTTTTCAGCATCATTACTCCAGTCGTCACTGTCACATGATCCTTCAGAAATGATTCTAATATGATGATTGATGCTCAAGAAACATTCATTATTATTTTAAATGTCGAAAACAGTTGTGTACAGTCTTTGATGAATAGAAAGTTCAAAAGAACAGCATTTATCTGAAATCTAAAGCTTTTGTAACATTAAACACTACCGTTCAGAAGTTTGGGGTTAGTAATCATTTTAATTTTATTTTTGGGGAAAAGAAATAAAATAAATCAATACTTTTATTCATCGAGAATGAGTTAAACTGATTAAAAGTTACAGTACAGACATTTATAATGTTAGAAAAATTATATTTGAAATAAATGCTGTTCTTTTGAACTTTACATTCATCAACGCATTTTGAAAAAAAATCTGTACACAACTGTTTTCAACAATGAAAATAATAATTAATATTTATTGACCATCAATCATCATATTAGAATGGTTTCTGAAGGATCATATGACACTGAAGACGGGAGTAATGATGCTGAAAACTCAGCTTTGATCACATAAATTAATTACAGTGTAAAATATTTTAAAATAGAAAACAGCTGTTGTAAATTGGAATAATATTTCACAATATTACTGTTTTTGTTTGTATTTTTAATCAAATAAATGCAGCCTTGGTGAGCAGAAGAGACTTCTCCTAAAAACATAAAAAATCTTCCTGACCCCAAACTTTTGAACGGTGTATATATATATATATATATATATATATACACATATATAAATACATATATATATATATATATATATATATATATATATATATATATACACACACATATATAAATACACATATATATATATATATATATATATATATATATATATATATACACACACATATATAAATACATATATATATATATATATATATATATATATATATGTTTGTATAATATATATATATATATATATATATATATATATAAATATAGCTGCGAGCAGCGATGGAGGGCCAAAGCCGGCGGTACCGCCACCCCGGTGCCTTTAGGTAACTAAAGGCACCGGGGTTGCGGTGCCACCGGCTTGGGCCCGTAATCGCTGCTCGCAGCTATATTTATTATTATTTTTCTGTCAACCTTTCGGGCATTTTTGGGGCCTTTAACATGCTCGAAAACTCTTGAAATTTTGCACACAGGTCAGAACCTGCGGCCATCAGGGCCGGGCTGAAGCTGGTACCCGGGCGTGGCAGGGGGGCTCAACAGCGCCCCCTTGAACGGGGTCCGAATGTTTGGTCCATAAATCAGACATGCTTGCATGTAATAATATGAAACTCAATACACATATAGATCTCATCGGGCCAAACAACTTTCGTACTTTTACTTTTTACGCCAGCCCAACAGGAAGTCGGCTATTATGGGTTGTTTGGAAACGCATGCTGTGGAATTTAATGTACTCCTCCTAGGGAATTCATCCATTCGCCTCCAAACTCAGTCAGCATGAAGTCAAGACATTGAGGATGCTAAATTGCGGACAGATTTTTGATATCTCGAACGGTTTGGCCGTGGCGAGGAAACGAATTTATGGCGAATAATGCAAACAGGAAGTGTGTTATAACTTCTGCATACATTAACTGATCTTGATTAAACTTCAGCAGTGTGTTCGTTGTAAGAGGCCGAACACATGGATGTGACTATTGTGAGTAAAAGTTATAGCGCCACCAACTGGCAGCAGGAAGTGTGTCCCTTTCAAAATGCTTTGAAATCACCCTCTTATTTTTACCCGATTTGCTTCAAAGTTTATGTGTATAATGTAAACACACGGCAGATGTAGACCTGTGAAAGGATTTTTGATATCTTTAATACTGTTGCCATGGCAACGCTTCAAACTTTAATATTCTTTTTTGATGCTTTTGAGACTCTTAACATACTTGAAATTGGATGAAACTCGACAGACACATCACATTTATTAGCCCGTAGACATGTGCAAAGTTTCAGAAACGGGCGTGGTGAGGGGCTCAGTAGCGCCACCTTTAGTCATAAGTGGGGGGGTTAGTTTTATCAACAACAACAAAACTTGGTATGTGTATTGTTCTCATCAAGACGGACAACTTTCTAATTTACATTAACGATCTCCGACCAACAGGAAGAGAGATATTTTGGTTTGAATGTGCCACCAACTGGCAGCAGGAAGTGTGTCACTTTCAACATGCTTTTGACAAAAGTGGGGGGGTTAGTTTTAACTACAGTAAAAAAAAAAATAGTTTGTATATTGTACTCATCAAGCCGGACAACTTTCTAATTTACATTCATTAGCTCCGGCCATCAGGAAGTCAGATATTTTGGTCTGAATGTAGATTTTTTTGCTAAATCAGCCTCTGAATTTTTAGCCACTCCTCTTAAACTATTTATTTTATTCCCACCAAACTTTTTCAACATGATGAAAATACATTAAATATGCTAAATTGTGAACGGATAATAAATATCTCAAACGGTTTTGCTATGGCGAGGGATTAATGTCCAAAAAGGAAACACTAAAAAGCCTCAAATCTTCTAAAAATGTAATTATATACCATTTATTTCTATATAAAAGTATACAAATATTACAACTAAACCCATTTTTTTCTGTTTTTAAAAAGAATTTTATTCTAATTTTATTCTAAAATTAAAAACAGTAAAGTAAAAAATAAAAATAAAAGTCATGCATAGGGCTATTCTGCCCTCTTGTGTCCAAAAGGACATCAAAATAGCAGAGTTTCCGCTAGAAAAAAATGGTGCCGGTCAAAGTGACCGGCAGAGGTTTCGTTTTCCGGACATTTTGATGATTTGCCGGTCAAATATCGCCTCTTAATTAGTCAAGTTGAGGAAAACTGGAGGCAGGCTATTTAACTTAAGAAATGACATAATCAGGCCGTATAGAATGCAACATGTTTATAACTTTCAAATAGACGGAAAAAAACATGAACGTCCGATTGGCGTCAATCAACGGCAATTATTTTTACTATGGTTTCACATTCATAGTTTAACAACCCAATCCCCCTTCCCCACATAAAATATCTGAATAGTAGCCTATTGTTTTTATTCAAGCGAACTTAATTATACACTCATTTAGCTGGTAACATTTAAATTGGCCACCGTGAAATGACTCCTTGTCAAATGAACTGGAACAAACAAATGACTAGGCCTATAACATCGCGTCATTTTCGGCTACTTTTTACGCTGTTTTGCAGTGCTGAATTGTGCAGCTGCCGACTTAAAATCAAAACTTCCCTTTAGCCGCGTTTCCATTAGCCTACAGATGTGCGCAAATGTTTTGCGCTATTATCTAAATATCTATAAAAAAACTATTGCGAAATGACGGCGTTTCCATTAACCGATGTTATGCGACTAAAACGTCCTTTTTTCTCTCAAGATAAGTCATTTAAAAAATCACGGCAACGGACGTTGGTTTATATAATATCACAGCCACCGCATTAGACATTATTATTATTATTAAAGGAAGGAGACGTGGCGTGTTATCCAAGCATTAATGGCTGGGAAAGACCCTTATACTGCGAACGACACATATAAGGAGCTTCTGGGTGTTTCGCCCTCATTTCTGCTCCGAGGTTTTGATTGTGGCATTTCTTTGAGATTTAGAATCCTCTGTATTCTGTCCAAACGATCCATGTAGGCTACTTTTGTGTCCATTCGTTTTTCCTTTTTTAACCCGTAATTGAAAAACGAAAAATGAACGGTTGTCTTTTTAAAACGTAAAGTTGAACACCAAAATTTTTTACTTGAACTGGCTACACCAACTGCTGCGCAAAAAAGTAAATATCGACGAATTTTCTGATTTTTGTTTATGACTTTTTGCCCCTTTATTAAACATTTAAAATATTCACAAATTAATATGGAAAACATATGTCGATTTTACTGGTTTTCTAAGGCCAAATTAGAACCTGGAATTGATGTTTTTCCCGCAGTGCTGAATGAGAAGAGCCATTCATATTATTAATAAACTATTGTTTTCTAAGTGTCGGCTAAAATCATATCTCCATCTCCGCTGTTAAGCAGATGCGCTTTTAGAGAGAAATGCATTTTTCGGATTACATAATCAGAAGGTATTAGCTTTCGATTCGAATTTGTTCGTTTTAAAGTGGACATTTCAAGCTTTAGCCTAGGCTATATTTTGTTTCAGTTCTCGCGCTCCAGTTTATGGAGATCATGAAAGTGCGTCTGATTGTTTTATTTTATTTTACAAAAGCACAACGTTTTCTTGTTATTGTGAGTTTACACAAATAAAAGTAGTTGAGAATAATGTATGATTATTTTCTAATGATAGAGTATTTTAAGTTGTTTCCACTGCTGATAGGAAAATGCAAGTGTTCGCGTCCGCGCCTCCGTGCCATGCAGTGCGTGCTCCACACTCAGCTTTGTTCCTTTTTTGCATAAAAGCGTCTTCTAAATATAGCCTATTAAATGTTATAATATAGCCTAATAAAATAATATAAAATTATTATTATTTGCGTAGCTATACATGTAGGCTACCTCACACACACCGCGTCTTCTAAGTCAGGTGACTGTAAATGCGCAAAAACTGTTTCCATTGCAGTTTTGCGAAATATTCCTTTTTCGAATTGCCTGAAAAACCACCTCATGCGAGCGTAAAAACTTTTTTGCGATAAACGGGAGTTTTTGCGAAATTGACGTGTTTCCATTGTGCATATTTTTAATTCGCAATTTCAATTAGCGCAATTTGAAGGGTAATGGAAACGCGGCCCAACTTGCAATGCGCATAAGCCGCGTAACCTTGTTCTCCGCAAGGCGACTTCGCTGCTTCGTTTTGATCTGATTCTGCTGTTTCTCCGGTGGTGGTGGAGCTGTCTGGACATCTGAGGCTTCAGGCGTTCCTGATTCACCATCGTCCGTCGCGTCTGGCCTCTGAAAAAAGCTTTTAAGGCTAGTCTGCCTGGGCCTGGCCATATTTGAAACGTCTCACTCATTCGTTCGTTGTTTAGGTCTATATTACAGCCGTTTTAGGCGTGCGCTTTATTTGAAATGCAGCATGCGATGTTGTTTAATAACTTTCAAACGGTAGAGCCTGTTCCTTTATAACATAGCCAAAGGTCGGTGTATTTTTGCTTTATACATTTATAGGCGTATTCTCAAATTCAGATTAGGGGGGCGGGATTATTAGGCAAATTTTAATCGGACAATTTGACCGGAGAGATTTAATTTTGTCGGACATTTAATTTTTTTTTCGGCCAATGTCCGGCAATTACCGGACAACGGAAACCCTGCAAAATAGTATATACAACTTTTTACTAGGTAGGCCAATATTGTATTTAAATATACATTTATTAGGTATGTGTCTGAGGATATTTTCCCACCGGTTAATCGACGTGTGACACGAGCGGGTGCTTTTAAATTGCTAATATAAATGTGAAAGAAAAATACGGACGTCCGCACGGACATTGATAATGTTGCACACACAAATCACACACAAGTTGGAAAGAATGATACTTTTAAACATAACACTAAACCGCCATTAAGTGTCGCCAGGTGACCGTCTTAATGAGTGAGTCATTGATTCATTCGTTCAAACGATTCGTTTGAATGACTGAGTCATTCATGATTAAGACATATGTTTATGGATTGATCATTCAATCTTTGAGTCAACCGATTCGTTCAAAATGCTGAATCATTCAGAAATGAGAAAACACATTGCTGAGAGATGCGCGTGATGATTCTGCTGTGATATTTTTGTTTAACTATTTTCGCTGCTGAAACAGAACAAAAACAGTCAATATTGCATCTAAAATGTAAGTGACTTGATTGTAACTGTTTTTTAACCTGTTGTATGAAATCAATGTCACAGTTTCAATCGTGATTGTATTCAGGAAACAGCCTTCTCGTCAAGTGAGGTTGCTTAACTGTTATAAAATATATCAAAACTCCATATTTATAATTTTTATAGTCAGTAAGTTGTTAACTGAGTTTGTTTTTTGTGTGCTGATCTCATTTGTTTTCATTTCTCCTGGAGAAGCTGCATGAGCCTCAGCAGCGCAACCTTGTTACCATTGATCAACTGATTACTGGTAATCCATTTATTAACAACTGTTGATTGCAACTTAAAATGAATGTAATAAAATTAGAATAATCTCTCGTTTTAGTGATTCCCAAGTTATTTTTTTGTCATTGACGTTCTAATCAGGCTACTCTGGTCGGGCAAGTAAAATTCTCTTTCAGGTTGGCCTATTGTATTTATATATAAATATATTAGGGATGTGACTGTGGGAAAATTTTCCCACCGGTTAATCGATGTGTGACATCGCTGGGGGCTTTTGAATCGGTAACTTAAAAACGAAAGTAAAATATGTTCGTCCGCACGGACATTGATAATGGTGCAGAGCGAGCGCATTGCAATCTTGATATTGCAGTCTGTTCATTATAGCCTTTATAAAATATAATAATAAAATAGTCAACCTAACATATAAAAATTACACTGCTCTGAATAGTATGAATTGTACTGACTATTTAAACACAGTAATCACCGCTAAACTGTGATGTTTCCAAGCACATATTTGCGCATGTGAAGAGGATAATTTTTCCCTTCAATAGTGGAACGTGAGTGAAGTACAAAGCCTATAATAAACAAATGTTTAGCATCCAAAAAATGTAATATATATATATATATATATATATATATATATATATATATAACAAAAAAAAAATATATATATAGATATATATATATATATATATATATATATATATATATATATATATATATAAACACACTTAAAAAAAAAAAAAAAAAATATATATATATATATATATATATATATATATATATATATATATATATATATTTTGTTTTTGTTTTTGTTGTTATATATATATATACAGTGAGGAAAATAAGTATTTGAACACCCTGCTATTTTGCAAGTTCTCCCACTTGGAAATCATGGAGGGGTCTGAAATTGTCATCGTAGGTGCATGTCCACTATGAGCGACATAATCAAAAAAAAAAAAATCCAGAAATCACAATATATGATTTTTTAACTATTTATTTGTATGATACAGCTGCAAATAAGTATTTGAACACCTGTCTATCAGCTAGAATTCTGACCATCAAAGACCTGTTAGTCTGCCTTTAAAATGTCCACCTCCACTCCATTTATTACCCTAAATTAGATGCACCTGTTTGAGGTCGTTAGCTGCATAAAGACACCTGTCCACCCCATACAATCAGTAAGAATCCAACTACTAACATGGCCAAGACCAAAGAGCTGTCCAAAGACACTAGAGACAAAATTGTACACCTCCACAAGGCTGGAAAGGGCTACGGGGAAATTGCCAAGCAGCTTGGTGAAAAAAGGTCCACTGTTGGAGCAATCATTAGAAAATGGAAGAAGCTAAACATGACTGTCAATCTCCCTCGGACTGGGGCTCCATGCAAGATCTCACCTCGTGGGGGCTCAATGATCCTAAGAAAGGTGAGAAATCAGCCCAGAACTACACGGGAGGAGCTGGTCAATGACCTGAAAAGAGCTGGGACCACCGTTTCCAAGGTTACTGTTGGTAATACACTAAGACGTCATGGTTTGAAATCATGCATGGCACGGAAGGTTCCCCTGCTTAAACCAGCAGATGTCAAGGCCTGTCTTAAGTTTGCCAATGACCATTTGGATGATCCAGAGGAGTCATGGGAGAAAGTCATGTGGTCAGATGAGACCAAAATAGAACTTTTTGGTCATAATTCCACTAAATGTGTTTGGAGGAAGAAGAATGATGAGTACCATACCAAGAACACCATCCCTACTGTGAAGCATGGGGGTGGTAGCATCATGCTTTGGGGGTGTTTTTCTGCACATGGGACAGGGCGACTGCACTGTATTAAGGAGAGGATGACCGCAGCCATGTATTGCGAGATTTTGGGGAACAACCTCCTTCCCTCAGTTAGAGCATTGAAGATGGGTCGAGGCTGGGTCTTCCAACATGACAATGACCCGAAGCACACAGCCAGGATAACCAAGGAGTGGCTCTGTAAGAAGCATATCAAGGTTCTGGCGTGGCCTAGCCAGTCTCCAGACCTAAACCCAATAGAGAATCTTTGGAGGGAGCTCAAACTCCGTGTTTCTCAGCGACAGCCCAGAAACCTGACTGATCTAGAGAAGATCTGTGTGGAGGAGTGGGCCAAAATCCCTCCTGCAGTGTGTGCAAACCTGGTGAAAAACTACAGGAAACGTTTGAACTCTGTAATTGCAAACAAAGGCTACTGTACCAAATATTAACATTGATTTTCTCAGGTGTTCAAATACTTATTTGCAGCTGTATCATACAAATAAATAGTTAAAAAAATCATACATTGTGATTTCTGGATTTTTTTTTTTAGATTATGTTTATATATTTTTATATATATTTATATATTTTATATATATAATTATATATATAAATATAGCTGCGAGCAGCGATTGCGGGCCCAAGCCGGTGGCACCGCCACCCTGGTGCCTTTAGTTACACTAAAGGCACCGGGGTGGCGGTTTCACCGGCTTGGGCCCTCCATCGCTGCTCGCAGTACAAAGCCTATAATAAAGAATAGTTTAGCATCCAAATACATCACAACTGTTGAAACGTTTTGATTCTAATGAAAGGGTTACGTGAGCCCAACACTTACTTTCGTTTTTATTTTTACATTAAATTTAAAGGATTTGTTGTGGAATATTTTGAGTGCATCATAAAATCAGAATAAGGTAAGACAAGTAAAATTTCCCATCTTTATTATATATATATATATATATATATATATATATATATATATATATATATATATATATATAAATATAGCTGCGAGCAGCGATTGCGGGCCCAAGCCGGTGACACCGCCACCCCGGTGCCTTTAGTGTAACTAAAGGCACCAGGGTGGCGGTGCCACCGGCTTGGGCCCGCAATCGCTGCTCGCAGCTATATTTATATTTATATATATATATATATATATATATTTATATATTTATTATTATCATCATCTCTGCTCATCTAAAGACTGGTCATTGACGTTAAGTTTCATTTATTATTTTGTCACACCAACTCAGAGATAAAGACTGTTTGTTTCAGTATATTTGTTTATTGTTGGAGGAATTATATAGTATGCACTTATGGAATAAAAAAGGGAAAAAGGAATATTTGTTGAATGAAGTGGTTTTATTTTTCAGTACTGGTCAAATTTCTGTTGAACCTCCTCAGTGTA